>NC_056746.1:24895141-25140141 GCF_019279795.1 Protopterus annectens
CTTCACAGTGGGCATGATGTAGGGGTTAAGTGTTGTGACTGTAGTGTACAGGGTCCTGTGTTCAAGACCTGCAAGGGCTGTTCATTTTGTTGCTAGGCAGAACAAGGGCTGTCGGATACAGAGTGGTTAAGGCAGTTTTAAGCAGCTTTAAGTGGGTTTGCATAGTAACCTGTGATATGTGTTCAACTGTACCCCAGATATGTGACAGCCATGGTGTCACCACAGTGCCATACACATTGTGGAATATGACTGCAGACCATCCTCTTGCTGGCACATGTACACCTACAACACAAATGGATAACATTAAAGGGACAGCAATCAACCAGTGTTATTAACAGCTATAATGCATCATTGCTGGAAGGCTACACTACATGACATATAAGCATTACACTTCACTCCTTACAACATGCTACACTGTAGTACTGTGGTATACTGTAGTACAGTCACTGTGTGCATCAGCACCATATTAGCCTGTCCCTGCATTGATGGTATGGATGACAGGGATGTGGCACAGGTATAATCATATGCACAGGGCATCCTTGTGCTGACATATGTACACCTGCAACACAAATGGATAACATTATAGGGACCGCAATCAACCAGTGTTACTAACAGCTATAATGCATCATTGCTGGATGGCTACACTACCTGACATATATACATTACACTTCACTCCTTACGTGTTACACTACAGTACTGTGGTACGCTGTAGTATAGTCACTGAGTGCATCCGGGCCATATTTGAATTGTCCCTGCATTGATGGTATAGATGACAGGGTTGTGGCACAGGTATCATCATATGCACTGGGTGTGATGTTGGTTTGCCAGAGGCCTAGGGTGGGCCATACATTTGACACCATGTGTGTGGGTGAGGGGTGCACTGCTGTGAGCTGGGCGTGGTGCTATGGTGTGTGTAGTTATGGGGTTGCCCTAGGTGTGTTTGTATAGTGTGTGGGTATGCATGCACACAGTTCTGCCTTGTGGCTGCCCTACACAGGTGTTTGGACAGCTGCAGACCATACCTGGCAAGGCGTGCAGTTCACTGCCTCCAGCCATGGACACGTGGACTGTGCCTGCCAGGGGCTCCATGGGCATGTCCAGGTACAGGCCTCGATGTGCTACTCTCACCTGCTGATGACAAATGTCTGCTGGTACTAGGCCACTCCTGGGACTAGCCAGAACCAGGTGCATGTGGCCAGCTGTGGTGTGGCATGGACAGCACCCCCCTGTACTGCCGGGGCTGGTACTGCCACTATGGGAGCACCTTGGTTTCCTAGCATGTCCATGTTGACTGCCAGCTGTTAGTGTTGCTGGCCTACATCCACGCGGCTGTTGCTGCACCCCTACCACATTTTCAAGCACGGACACACCATGGCCGATGGGGGCCATCATCTCACCATGCCATCTATCCATGAGCTCTGTATAAGCAAGGATGGCACCAGACAGTTCACGGATGTTGTCACTTACAGATGTGAGAGCAGCCCTCTGCAGCCTCATACCCTGTCTGATGTAACATTCCATACATGCCTGTGCCACCATGACAGGCTGAAACATGCACCTGCTGGCACCAGCTATGTTGCTTCTGCCAGGAGCATGATGTCCAGTGGCCCTACCATGAGCACCCTGGGATATCTGCCTATGTGGTGCCCTGCCAGACATCTGCCTATGCCTGCTGCTACCGGACACAGTAGGCATGGTTACCACACTTTCCTGTGCACTGCCACCAAACGCCAGCTGTCCCTCTGCTATGGCCACTGGTGATGGGGTATGTATAGGCACTGAAACTGTGTGTGGGTTTGGTGTGGCTAAAAGGGGATGACAAATGATAGTGCAGGGCAGCCCCTGACAACCCCACCTGTGCCTCAACAGTACTATCATCATCTTTGGTGTCTGTATGGACACCAACATCAGATTGCATGCAGGAGGAACCCTGACCAACCTCGCCACCTGTGGGGCAAAACAATAAAAGCACTTTAAAACCTGTACAGCATTGCCTAACAGTACACACAGACATGTCAGATATGCATGATCTACCTGTAACGATGCCGATGTATTCGCAGCAGTGGTCTGTGGATGTGCCCTGTGGCCTTACCTGCACGCTCCTCAGCCAGTGTGTGGGTGGTGCCCACCTCCACAAAGGTGTCTGGCAGTTGGTATGTGGCCAGATGGGCAAGTGCCAGGAGGCTGGCCAGGAGCTCCTCCACATGTGTCAAGGGAGATGGATGGCATGGCCCCCCCCTGTGGTGAGGTGATCTCCCAGGACTGCAGCAGTATGCCAACGGGCATTGTGAAGCAGATCAAAACAATGATGCTGGAACTTCTCATAACTGCGGTTGTGCAGTCCAACATCATTGACCCTGTGGACTAGGTCATTCCACAGGGTGGTCTGCTCCTGCTGATCATGGGCAGCCCGGCCAAACAAGGTTGCATGAGACATAAAGATGGACACAGGTCTGAGCAGGACATGCAGCAAGGTTACCACAGTTCTTAATATGCATCACTGTCACCCACCCACCATATCAGTGACAACAAATCATACACACATCTCAGTAGGTATGGCTAGAGCATACCTACCAGTGGGGCAGATATTGTACTGTACCACACTTTGTGCAATGTGTTTGTAGCCATGTTCCCTGTGTGGACAGTACCATTGTTGGCCTTTTACAGACTATTCACCTGCATGCCATTGTCAGAGCCACAATTATTCCATATATGCCTGTGGTATGCCTGCTATGTGTGTGCTGCACATCTGACATACTGTGTTATTGCGGTTATCTATGCATGCTGTTGGACATGTTCTGGGATTGTGTAGACTATTACTAGCAACATATGTTCTATAACAGTGACACAATAGCATGTATATGTACTATTGGCCAGCAGAACCACCTCTTCAAACTCATCTGCCCATGTTACCCAGCCACATCACATGTGTGTCCCATCCTGGTACCTCATCATGTACTGGTCCAGCAATACCATCAGGTGGAACCAACCCAGGGGATGTTGTCCCCCCCGGGGGCACACACAGACATGTTCCTGTCCCCTGCGGTCAGGTCCAGGGTCTGCTCCATAACGGCTTCCACAGACACATGTGAGATGTGCTACATCACTCTGAGGCACCCAGTACACATTCACAGGGCCAACATGCTCCTCCTGATCAGCCTCCAGGCCAGGCACCTTCAAGACGTGGACTGCTGTTGTGAGTAGCAGTGGGTGGGTGGCCTGCTTTCATTGTGTCCATATTGGGGCCCATGGAGCATCAACATCACAGACCCCACACACCATCCAGGGTGCTTACCCACCACATGTGTCACATACCACCTATGTAGGCTGTCCTCTATATCTACCAACCCTGACCACCTCCACAACTATACCTACCATACTTCCCCATATTCCCATTCCATAATTCACAGACAAGGGCAATGTAGTCCCAACAAGGGGTTCACATGTGACATACCCATCCGTGTTGCACACACTGACAGCTGCAGATATCTGTGTGTATTGCTATGTGTGTTGTTTCCGTGCACATAGCATGCAGCACTCTGGTAGTAATATAGGGGACATGTATTTACATACATATATGTATGTGTGTGTGTTTGTATATATGTAGACATGTGCATATAGGTATCTATCTATATATGTGTAGATATATGTGATATACATATGTGCTCATATATATTCTACACATGGGTATCTGTATATTTGTGGACATACATGTATATGTACATATATATATATATATATATATATATATATATATATATATATATATATATATATATATATATACCTATATGTGGGGTACATTCAGACATCATGTCCACAATCTCACAACACCTTCCTGCACAGCTGCACTGTTTTGCCTTGCTACAACACACAGGTGCCACATATGGACACAGACTGACATTAGGGGATATATGTAGGGCCAGAATGCAGGTAACCCTATTACACACTTATGGCATTCCTGCATGCTACAATACAGATTAACCTGAGTATCCTGCAAGGAGTGGGCTGTGGATTCCACATGTCCATCATAATGGCATTACTTCCACCACCAGCTATTGGCTACATAATATACATACTTCCCATTACACAACACACACTATGATGGCTTACATCTTATCAGTCAGTGCTGCTCTGCACAGTTGTGGGGTATGGCCTTCTACCCAGAGGGATGGACTCTATTGTCCTTAGCAGTTGTTCAGCTGAACATCATTACAACAACAACACCTGAAGGCACATATAAAGCATTCCACATCATGTATCTCATTATTATGGACCAAGTACTACAGTCAATTACAGGTTCCCTATTAGATGACTGAAGACGCATTCTTTCGAATGCATCTTGGTTGAACTCAAAAGCCTATAATGGCAAAATATTGAAGTAGCTTTCAAGTGAATTCTTTCCCTGGGAAAGAATTTGCTTAGCCGCTTCGTTACTTTGCCATTTTCTGCACTGAAGTGCGGTCTCGGAGTTGGTATATTTAAGAAGGGGGGTGTAGGGGGTGCATCCCCCCACATTGGGCGGTGTGAGGGGTGAAGCCCCCCACTTAATGTAATGTTTAAAGTGTTTTATTTATTTATTTTTTTTGTTGGAACAGCGATTTTTTTCCCTAGGAAAAAAATTGCTGTTCTGACAGATTGAAATTGTAAACTTTCGCTTACATAGGGTTGATTAATCACCATTTGCTTTTTTAAGCATTTGATGATCTAATTTATTCCCTCAGTTACATGCATATATACTTCACATACCTGTTCTGGGACTGCAGACTCTTCTAGAGTGTTTGGTATTTTTCTTTTTTTTTTTTTTTTTCTTATACGCACTCTCTCTCACTCTCCGTCTCTCTCCAGTAGATGGAATGAGCTGCTTTGCACAGATTGCAGCATTGAATTTGTAGGTGATGCACATGATCAGGTGATGGCTTCTGCACCAATCAGTGTCCTTCACTTTCTCCCTGCATGCAGCATGCTGGGTAGTACTTCCAATTACCACTGTCATGGCAACCGACTACTATAAATCCCTACATCATGTTGGAGTGGCCCCTTTACCTTTCCTGTATGATGGACATCCTTCCTGTGTGTGGGCATCAGTGTTACAGACAAAAGGTAGCAATACCTCTTACAGGTGAACCTGCACACTCAGGCCAGCTATATATTTGTAGGAGGTTCCAGAACTACACACAGAGTGTCAGCAGTGTTGTTGTATGCATTGTACAGCACCAGTGTTACAGGGTTTGTGTGTACATACTAGTTTAACATGGAATGTAGTCTGTCTGCATAGCTCTCAACTGTGGGCCTATCTACTTGACATGCTATCAGGGGTTGTTATGTAGTGGGCTGTGAGTATGTTATGTTGCCATTCCTGCCATCATTCCACTGCTGTTGTGGCCCCCACACATACTGTGGGGTTGGTGCCATATATGTGTGGGCTTTACCTACACAATGCATGGGTGCCCTTATGCACTCCAGAGACCAGTTTATGTAACAGTGATATATGGCCCTGTATTATTGAGTCTTGGGGGGATGCACCATAACTAACCTAGTCTGTTACAAAATGTGGGAGTATCAGGGATAAGCTGCCTTAAGGTATACGGATGTACATTACCATACAATTCACGTTGGGTAAATGTAGGCCTACTGCCTCCTGCCATACAGACTGTTTTGTCTGTCAGTGTGATTGTGATGGTTTCAATAATGCCTTGTTATGTAACAGATACATCCCATTGTGTCAACTGAGGTCTTTACCCCCTAGGGATTGTGTACAGAGTGTAGATAGAGGCTGCTGGACTATACATCTGCATTACTTACTGTTGATTGTTTGGCATCCTGTAGCCCAGTCTGTCTTTACTATTGTACTATTTGAAGGCCTCGGCCTGGACAGCACCATATGTAAACCTTTCCAGAATACTGTATTAGTATAACTGTTTCACAGTTGCATTACTCTCTTTATATGGATGTTAGTGTCTAAACACCTATATAATATGGCATATACAACTGTAATAGTAGTACACAAATAAAGCTTTCCCATGTATGCAAACCTGTATGATGTTATATCCCTTGACCTCTCTGTGGGTATACGTTGCAGGCAACAATTGTCATTTCTATGGGTGGCTCATACAGTGTCCAGTTAGTAAGGTGGTAACTGTAGGCATAGTGGCTGTTCCATATTGTGTGCACCTGCTACATATGTATCTTCCTATACATATCTGTGTGTGTGTATGTTTAGTTACATATATATCTATATATATGTATATCTATATCTGCATATATGTGTCTGTATATGTGTATCCTAGGGATGTTGATTGCTTCCACATTGTACATTCCCTATGGGAGCCAGACTGTACTGCATGATATGTTACTGATACCAGCCTGACATCATAGAGGTGGGATGGAGTACTGTTAACATCTTGTGCCCATGTCGCGTCAGGTCCTGGTTACGGGATCTGCAACAGTTGGAAGTGTATTGCAGGGCAGATGTGTTTGGCTGTGGTGGGGATACATATTCGTACAAGACGTATGTTGTTTGGGGCCTCAACCCCATTAACGGTGCATGTGGACATATATGATTTTGTTATGTTCCCATTTTTATCTACAGATGTATGTCTGTATATACCTGTATATATATATATATATATATATATATATATATATATATATATATATATATATATATATATATATATATATATATATATATATATATATATATATATATATATATATATATATATATATATATATATATATGCACATATATAGATATGTATATATCTATTTAGATATCAATATATGTATACACACACATAGATCTACATGTTTAAATACACTTCCTGTACTGTTGATTGACTGAGCTGGATGATATGTTTGTGAAAACATCAGGATTATGTATATCTGATATGGCTTAGTAGGAAATCACTTTGGCTATGGTGTGCAGGGTCCTGGGTTCAAGCCTTGCAGAGGCTGTTTATTTTGTTGCTGGGCAGAAGAAGGGCTGTTGGATACAGAGTGATTAAGGCATTTTTAAGTGGGTTTGCATGGGTTTGCATAGAGGTAAGCACTGCTAACTTCTGGTTACAGTTTCTTATACTCAGTTAGCTTCTAAATTGCTTATCCTGTTTAGGCATTGCTTTCCCCTGTGCAAACAAGCTTTAACCCGCCTACTGCTGCTTAAAAGTGCTTACGCCTGCTTACCCCTATGCTAACTTTTTTAAAAGAAAAGAAAACAGAGTTGATAGGAAAGTGATAAAAAGGGGCACAAAGAGGAAAATATAGAAGGGTAAATAGCTAGGGATGTGCAGGAGGGTGTAGGGAAGGTCCATAGCTGCCAATTTCTTCTACAACAGCAGCTGTGGATATACACTGACTTTGGAGGTAGATTTGGACACTCAAACCCTGATAGAGGTGTGAGGACAACATTAATATGTTGTGATGCCAGTTAGACCACATCACATGTGTCCAGTGGACACATGTGCAAAATGGAAAGCTCTGTATGGGGCAATATTTTTTTTTTTGGGAACATATTGCCTTTTTTTTCAGGTGAAAGTGGGATGTTGGGGAGGGATAGTAGGTATATTTGGGGAGGTAGGTTGGGTAGGTTAACAGACAAGACAAACAAGATGCATACAGGGGTGGTATATGACACGTGGGGGGTAAACACCTTGAATGGGAGGGGTGTTGGGAAATCGGAACCCCATGAGCCCCCTAGTGGAAACAGTGGGACTGAGATCCCCACCCATGGGCAGTCACCACTGCACCTTCACAGCCCTGAAGGTGGCTGTGCTGAGGGCTGAGTCGGAGAGCCATGCCTACCCTCTAGTCATGACACACGGCCCTTGAGTTGGCGTAGAAGATTGCCAAAGTGCTGATGGAGCTCTCTATGCACCACGACCCAGACCTGGCAACAGTGACATGTTCCTGTCCACGCCCACTCCCCGGGAGCAATCCTCATCCCCTGAGGCAGTTCCACCTGAAGGTGGTGCAGGACCAATGGACGAGGAGGACCTAGGTTGGGCCCCAGATGTGCTGGTGCCCGGTGCCACGGCCAGCTGAGGTGGGACAGGTGGGTCCGCTGGGACCCGCATTCCCATACGTGCTATGGTTTTTATGGTGTACCAACATATGTGGGTTAGTAATAGTCAACACATTCCAGGGTTAGGTATAACAGCATGCATAGATATTCCCATTAACCCAGACACCAGATACGGAACAGTTGCATAGCAAACGGAACACATGCATATATGGGACCACAGCGGTAATAAAAACAGCATGCAGGTACATTGATGGCACCATGACACCAATATTGGAGTATTTCAATATAGCACATGCATGGAAACAGATTTAAATAATTATCAACCAATACGACATATGTCCCAACAGAACAGTGAAGTCATTATATACCAGTTGAGGTGGGTATGTAGTTTATTGTTGGAGATATGGTGGGGGGGAGATAAAGATTTCAGTTAACAACTAGTATATTCCTGTAGTCCACATTACTTTCCTAGACAGTGCTGTTATCTGTACCTTACAAGTATTATTACATACCCTATAGCCTTAGCTTGGACAGTGATATGGCTGTCGTCATCTTTATACATGAACTGGTTTTACCTGCAGTATACACCTCTTACCTGGTATATCTGTGGAGGAAATGTTTGTTAACACAAACTAATTGTTTCTACACATACTCCCAGATTCTAGGTTGATGTTGTGCACATAGCTGTCCATCTCTTTCTGCACAGACTCTGGCCATGTCTTGACCACATGCAGATGAATGGGGACATATCTGGACTATTGCCCTCTTCAAGCTTTAGTGACTTACCTCACTCTTATACAGGCTTTTCTACACAGTTATATTATGTAGCACAGTGTGGGTGACAGTGATCAGTGATACCTTATTATTCAGAGCAACTGCAACACTCACAATTCTATACAATAGCAGAGTAAACAGTACTAGTACAGTGTATCAAGCTTTTTATTTCTTGGCACATTATTTGTATCTGACATACCTGTGGGAGCAATGTTTGTTAGCACTACTTGAATGTTGCCACACAAAGTACCAGATTACACATTAGTATTATGCACATACATCTCACTCTGTTACTGTACACACTCTGGTCACAGCTTGACAACATGGGGGTGCAGAAAGGACATACTTGACTTATTACTCTCATAACAGTTTTGGGAGTTGCTAGAGTGACAGGTTTGTTCTCATAGATGTGTGACAATCAGTTGTATTCCCTGTTTGCTGCCTAAACATCTGGGATCAGCCCACAGAATTTCCATGGGGACAAGGTGACAGGCAGCAGATATGGGCCCATATACTAGACATTCTGGTCTTATCTGTACAGCTGTGGAGTATGATTCTGTATGCAGCCTACTCCCACTCGCAGGATTCAGACCATGGCTGTGTCTGCTACAACTTAAACACTGTCCATCAGAGTTGTATGTGCTATATAGATATTGCTGTATATCTCCTATCTGCTTTCTGTCTTATAATTCTGCTGTGGTTTTGCATTCTAACCTTGTATTACAACAGAACCAACAAGGCGTTCAGTTTACTTGATATTACCAAAATTCTTGTTGTACGAACGCTAATCCACGGCCTCCTGAAATGATGAAACCACTCGAGTTAATAAATATAAGGATCTGGGTTCAATACACAACCATTTTAATCTAGTGAATAGTTAGTAATTACTCAGAGATCAGTTCAAGGGCATATTTAAAGTATACATTTTATAATGTGTGATGAATTGTGCTTGAATTTAATATTTTAAAGTATTTTAAGTATTTTTTGTATAAGAATATATTCATGTATTAGGACGTAACAGTATACATACTGTGATCTAATTTTGGTGCACCTGTCACTTTAAAAAAAACATGTATCATCTAGATTGGCGCCAAAATGAAGTATTTAAACCGTAATAGAATTGTAATGAGATGTTCTGATGAAGCCCACATTCTTATGGGTGAAAGCGCTTAACAATTATTAAATGGAGATCTTTTAAGCCAACGTTCAGTGCTGTTTGCATTTGTTGGTGGTTTTAAACTTGAGTGGTTTTATCATTTCAGGAGTCCGTGGATTACCGTTCGTACAAGAATTTTGGTAAAATCTTGTATTACAACACTCTTATACAGGATTTCCTAGACAGTTATATTTTGTAGGACAGTGTGGATGACAGTGATGAGTAATACCTTATTATTCAGGGCAACTGCATCAGTCACAGTACCATACAATACCGAAGTAAACAGTACTAGTACAGGGTATCATTCTTGTATTTCTGGGCACAGTGTTGATATCTGACAGACCTGTGGGAGAAATGTTTGTTAGCACTACCTGAATGTTGCCACATGTAATGCCAGATTCCACATTACTATTATGCACATACGTCTCACTCTCTTACTTTACACACTCTGGCCACAGCTTGACAACATGGGGGTGTAAATGGGACATACATGGCTTCTTACTCTCATAAGGTTTTGGAGAGTTGCTAGTGTGCCAGCTTTTTTCTCATAGGTGTTTGTCAGTCAGTTGTATTTCCTGTTTGCTGCCTATGTCTGGGATCATCCCACTGATTTCCCAGGGGGACAGATTGACAGGCTACAGATATGGGCCACTTTACTGGACATTCTGTACATTTGTAGGGTATGGTTCTGTATGTAGACTACAACCACTGCCAGGATTCGAACCATGGTTGTGTGTGCTAAAAATATGACAGTTCATGTCTCACTTGTATGTGCCATTCGGATTTTGTTGTTGGCCTTTTCACTGTTTTCTGTCTATGTGTCTCTCAGTTGTACTAAATGGCCTCTGTGGATTACACCAGTTATGTACAGGCATTCCTACACATTCTATTTATGGTGCACAGTGTGGGTAACAGTGCTTAATACAACAGTACTATTAAGTGATTGCAAATTTACATTACCATATGATACCAGAGTATACACATGCAGTCCAACAGTTAGACCTTTATTGTCAGGCTATTACACTTTTATTTACATACAGACTATATGAGACTCTTCCTGCCATATTCTCTGGTGTTTGCAGTACTTGCCTTAAACAATACAGGTTTTATACAGACAATTAATTTACTAATACTTTTAGATTTATTTCCTATGACAGTACATAAGACACAAGCCGATGAAAGAACACAAAACTGAAAACTGGTTGCAGGAAGGAAGGCACCAAACACAAAATGTAAGAACAAGCAGTTTAATCCAAAATGAAGCATTTTTCATCACAGTAAATACTGTGACTTCTTCAGATAAAAACAACATTGAAAGAATGCCCTTAAGTAGTCAGTGAGCAGTTGTTAATTAGTTAGGTAATATCTTCTTGACAACAAATTGAAAACTAGTACTCATAGAAACTGCAGTTTCTAAGGACTACAAAAGTGTCACAAAAACATTTAGAAACACCCACATGCAAAACTCAAACCCTAACCCTACAGAAGAAACAATACTAAATGTTCTTATATGCCATAAAATACCTAAAAAGGTTTTTATACTTTATAAGTACCAGATATCTAAAATACTAAAATGACATGGTAAACCCATGTTCGTTCCTACTATTGTTGATTTTTAAGATCTTATGAACAATTAATACCTACTTTACATGAATTCTGTACGTAAAACCGTATCTAGTAAGGCTTTTTAATTTCAGAATACATACAATAGAATATCTTTAATTTAGATCTGGATACTGCCTTGCATTGGTGTTCAACTGTCTTATTAATTCTAAACATTCAAAATCCAGTAAAACTGAACCCCCCCATGTTATTGGGTAGAATTTGGTCTATTGCCCTGAACAAAAACCTGTGATCCATGTATTCACAGATATGTTTAGCTAGGGCACTGTCTTCGTTCAATTTGCCAATGTGGTATAGAAGTTCATATATTCTTTCCCGGAATTTCCTATCTGTTTTCCCTATATAGCATGCATGACACATTTGGCATTGGGCTAGGTATATGACCCCTTTAGACTGGCAGTTTAATCTAAATTTGGTGGTGTATTGAGTGCTTTTGATCTTAAACTTCTGACCCACATCCATATGTTTACAGTACTTACACATACCACATTTATACATCCCACATCTACTGACTAGTGTATTAGAGTTTCTTTCAACTAGATTTTTTAAATTGGCTCCTCTTTTGAAGGTAATTCTAGGTGTGTGAGCCACTTTCTTACTTATAAAGGTGTCTGACCGTAGTAGGTCCCAGTTCTTCCTGATGATCCCACATAAGTCAAGAGCATCTGCACTGAATGAAATAATGAAATTATTAAAATTACTAAAATTCTGGAGTATATTACTGTTGGTGTTCCCTTCAATATGTATACCTATAGTATCAGTGGGTGTATCAATTAGATTTTGACTTAAAATAGGTTTGTACACTCTGTTCGTATGCTTGTGGATCACCTCTTCAATAAGCAGATTCAACATCTGTATTGGGTAACCCTTCCTAGTGAACATCTCCTTCAAGTTGTTACATTCTAAGTAGAAGTCTCTATCTAGGGAGATCATCCTAGCTGCCCTGACCAACTGTCCTTTTACTACTGACTTCTTCTGGTGGTAGAGGTGACAGCTAGAAAAGTGCAAGAAACTATTAGAATAAGTTTCTTATATATATATATATATATATATATATATATATATATATATATATATATATATATATAAAATTAATATATATATATATATATATATATATATATATATATATATATATATATATATGTGTATATGTGCGTTGTAGCATTCACTGATTGTATCTTTACAAATCAGAACATCCAAGTATGATATGGAATTTGCACCAAATTGTGATGTAACTGCAAAAAGTCAGTTGTCTCATTAAAGTAACTGACAATTGCATTAGCTGTGTCATTGTCACCCCTTATCACCACGAAGATCTCATCCAAGAATCTAGTGTAGTAGTGTACCTTGTCTTGGACCCAGTTGTTCTGTAGGACAAATTCGTGTTCCCAGTTGGCCATTACTAAATTGGTGAAACTGGTGCCGCACAGGGACCCCATGGCTATCACTGATAGTTGTAAAAACAATCTTTTGTTAAAGGTTACATAGTTATTGGACAAAATAATGTCCAATAGTTCACTAAGCAAACTTATTGTATGATTAGGTACGCCCTTGATTCTCAGAATGTGGTTAATTCTCTCTATGCCCTCCATATGTGGAATGGACGTATACATGTCCTTAACATCTACTGTTAAAAAATTGTAACTATTGTCATATTGTAAATTATTTAGAGTGTGTAGGAATGACCAAGAGTCCTTGCGAATTTGTTTCTCACTAGTTACATATTTTGTAGCACAGAATCCACATATTTTGCACATGCAAACGTTATGCTGTTTCTGGCATCAACTAGTGGTCACAAGGGAAGGTTGCTTATATATTTGTGCATTTTAGGTACCCCAAAGATATTAGATATTCTGGGCACTGGCATAGATAAATAGCTGAATAGATTAATATCTATTCTGATTTCAATTGGCAATTTGTATATGAAAGATTTAACGTGACTGTAAGCTGTATTTAACTCGTTTCTAGAAACTTCTTTATAAGCATCTGTGTTGAGTATTTGTAACATTCTACTACTATAGTCACTGATGTTCATCATAACCAGTCCCCCTCCCTTGTCAGGTTTCATTATTCTCAAACCGGTCTTTGCAATTCATCTAATAATTGCCTCTCTCTTACAGTAATATTTCTTACAAAATTCTTGTTGGTTTTATTTTTCACCAATTCATTCCTGAAGTCCAACTCACAAATTTGCTCGAACAGGTCTAAGATTGGGTGCAAGGGTGGATTGAATGTACTAGAAATGTGGAACTCATCTTTTCTGGTAGTATTTTCACCTAAGATGAGATTTAGGTTAAGTTTACTCACAAACAATTTTAGGTTTATAAGTGAAGAGGTAAGGTTTGCTAGATAATATGGCACAAAAGTCAACCCTTTAGCAAATAGCTCCACTAAGGCTCCATCTATAGTCAGGCCAGAGAAATTGTAGATAATAAGGTCATTCTCTTTGTTGTAAAGCAATTTACAAAAACTGCTACCTGCATCAATGTTCCCTTCCTCGTTCTGTTCCCCTTCTTGTTCTTCCTCTGATTCTGGTAGTGTGTTGGTTTCTGGGGCTTGTGGTTTAGTGAACAGATCTGAAAAGTTTCACCTTGGCCGTTGTGTCAGCTGTAATTATTAGAGGTGTTGTAGTATGATTTTTGTTGCTGGTGGATCCTTTCAATCCTACAAGGTACAGTCTGTGTTGCCACCTCTTCATCATGAAAATCAAGGTTGTCGACCTCCTCATTCATAGTAGACACACCCCTGTTACTCTCTTGGCCTGTAGGGTTTCACTGCTGAGATGTGGGCGGTTTTGAGTACGCTGATTTGTTGTTATATGCTGTCCGGTCTCTGTTCAACTTTTTTACTTTAATAGACTTTGTTTTGTTAATGAGCTGCTCTGTACTAGAAAAAGTCCTATTGTAGTCTTACAGGTATCTTTGAAAATCATTACTGGCTCTAATAGCTGCATCAAGGTCAGTAGATTTTTTCATCAACTTGTTGATGGATCGTTGGTAATGTTTACACATGACCTGCAATAATTCAATCCCTTGTCTGTTAAAGAGCTCAATGAGCTCTTGGTGAAACACTGACCCCTCCTCCAGACCAGTGGGATACTGCCACCTTCTCAGCCCCTTCGGGGCAATATTCTCACTTATGCATTGGCGGAAATAGTTAATTCCCAACTGTAACTTTTTATTTTTAAGCATACATGAGTCCTGTTTCTGCAGGTTGGATACTATATTTTTACAATTAATTACAATTTGGCAATTATTACACACATATTGGAGTGATACTTACACACAGCTGGGACAGCCCCTGCAGTTCTAGCCTCTTGGATCCACTGCTCCAAGAGGTTCCCCCTTATGCTGCTTCAGGTCGGCATAGTGATGCCTGACCTGTCCACCAGTTCGGGGTATGCCAGTGGCACTGGTGAGGTCACGGGTAAGATGGTCCCAGGCTTCCTCCTTATATTGGGAACTGTGGTACTGGCCCTGCAGCAGTCTCTGCTCATGGTCTTTGACAAGGAGTCCTGCCATGATTTTGGACTCCTGGATGCACCAGCACTGTGCCCGGAAGCGCACATCTTCTCCCCTTTCTGCCATTGTGCCTGCAAGGGGAAGCTACAACCAGCTATGAGATGTATTCCCACCTGTTGGGTTTAAGTAGGGCCAATTTCCCGCACTATACCGTGATTGGCTGGTTTTGAAACTGCTAGTCTATGGGCAAACCTGCTTGGCTAAGGTTGGCATTGTTTAAAGGGGTATACCACTGGGCACATTGAGTTAGCTGGCCTACACATTGCTTATACCTCCTAAGCTGGCCTGTGCAATGCTTAGCATTGCTTACATTAGACTTTGCATTATATTTTTTTTGGCATTGATTTATTATTTATTACATCTTATATATATGCCTGGTATCAATTATTCATGTGTACATACACTGTACGTGGTCCTTGTGTTTTATTTGGGACTTTAACACTCTATTACAGTTACACCTCACATCTGGGCTTACTGCTGTTCTCCAGTTCACATATTTATGTTATGAAGTGGGCTATAGAGCATATGACTGTATACTGATTCCTTTCACAGGTTCAGTTTGATTTTACTATAGTGAGGACTTGTCTACTGATACCTCATTCTTCTGTACTGCTGTGATGGCTTGGTGGTTAACTACTATGACTATAGTGTATAGGGTCCTGGGTTCAAGACTTGCAAGGTTGTTTATTTTGTTGCTGGGCAGAACATGGGCCATTGGATACAGTGATTAAGGCAATTTTGAGCAGTTGTAAGTGGGATTACGCGGGTTTGCGCAAGGGTAAGCAATGCTAACTTCTGGTTAAATATGCTTACAGAGAGTTAGCTTCAATATTGCTTAACCTGTGTGCGCATTGCTTACCCCACACAAACAGGCTTAAACTTGCTTACTAGTGCTTAAATATGCTTACTACTGCGTATTGGTGCTTACACTTGCTTACTAGTGCTTACTCCTGCTTAGAATTGCACTGATTTAGACAATAATATCTAATGGTTCTTGGGAAGGTGGGGGATTTGGCAGCTGTATGGAGTTGTGTTTCATTACACATTTTACCTTCCATTTGTATCCATGATTCCTGTGTACATATACTGTATGGGGAACATGTGCTTATCTGTGGACTTTGCAACATTATGACACTGACACCTCACATCTGCATTTAATGCAGTACTCCAGTTCACAAATATGTTATATAGTAGGTTATGCAACTAAAATATTGGTCATAACGTGATTTGTCATGGAAAATGGAATGTGCTGTAGTGGGACTCGAACCAGTAATGCCTGCTCATAAGGTGCATGCTCTGCCCACTACACTATTGCTATACTGATTCATTTGCATATATCTTCCTTGTTATCCTCTTCAGCCATTTAAGCTGCATTAACTGTAGCTAAGCGATGGGCAAATCTGCCCACCTATGGTTAGCTTTAATCGGATTCATAATAAACAAAAGGTTTTGTTTATTTGATTTGCATTTACTATTGCTGTTGTACACTTGGGTGGATGTTGCTGGGGATATGCAGACATCTATGAGCGGTCTTGCTCATTCCTTTGGCCTTTCTGCTGTTTTTCATTGTGGGAGCATGTATATTCTGAAAGCTCTACTCTCAGACTTGCCCCCTGAACTCTTACATGCTCTGTGTAAGATTAGGAGCTCAGGCAGCGCGCCTTCATTAATATGCATGGTGCACTGCCATCCTATCCCTAAATGGCCGCTTCCATGCAGGACACACACACACACACACACACACACACACACACACACACACACACTAGTACACTTTATAATATAGAACTTTTTAAACTCAAGAATGCCTTTAAGCAGTTTTGGGCTCCATCTAACTCTACTCTTTTATTCTCTAGAACCTAAAATATTTAATATTTTCCAGGTGTCAAAGTTTCACTGTATGGCCATAATTTTTATATTGAAGTTATATTGTATATCTCTTATTCCAGTTAAATATGAACTCCTTGCAGTCTTATTATGAGTTTCTAACCATTTAACGTATAGAACATTTCAGATGTTAGAAAACATAGAAAAGAAATTTTTTTAAAACTTAATTCATGATCAGCAAGTCACATAAAATAATCTCATATGTCTTGACTTCTTTGCTCAAGAATTCTGGACAAATCCCAACATAATGGGAGAAAAGGGCCAAAAACAGGGAAAATTTTTAAATATTGCTTGCATGTTGCCAACTGCCAGGGTTTGGTGTAACTGGTGTGAAAGTCTTCATAAAAACTTGCAAGGATAAAGATTATGGATATTCAGAAGACATGTAGTTAAAACACTGGTATGCTTTTAAGGTGTCTTTTACATGTATTCTATTGGATCTCTACTGCAGGAAGTTTAAGGTATTAGACACTGAACATTCTAGCTTGGCTAAGTTGTTTGCAGTTTTTGCTGAATGGTTGCCTATGCAACTTTTTTAACTTTTGCTCGAATGTTGTTTGGGATACTTTGCAGGTACTTTCATTTTCATGGGAATCACTTTTGCTTGAATGTTGTTTGGGATACTTTGCAGGTACTTTAATGTTTGTGGGAATCAGGCTGGGTTTTAAGCCTTGTGTTTCTAAATATGGAAAAACAACCTGCTTATGCTATACTAAAAGGGTCACAAAAAAGTCCATATCATAGCATCTCTACAGTTAGTGGGATTTGACTTTATTGGCTTGAATGCATCATAAAGACTTAAAAAGTAAAGTCATGTATCTGAAAAACTGGTATGTCCTTAAGGGGTCATTTCTATATATTCCATGGACCTTACACAGAGAAGATTCTAGCTTGGCCAAATCTTTCTTGCAGTTTTTACTGACTGGTTTGTAGGTATAACCTTTTCATCCTTTGTTTGTATGTATTTTCTGAACATAACATGTATGAAACTCTAATGTCTGGCATTATCAACTGGCTGTAATTCTGAGAGATTTTGCCAAAGGAAGAAAAAACATTATGAGGGACAGTAGAAAAATATAAGGTAAAATCAGGGATGATCTGCAACATATGATAGTTAAGAGGTATGAATAAACTAGAGGTGTGTTAGAAGAAACACTAAATAATATTCATGCTCTAATAGAAACAGCAGACATTAAACCAAAAGAGTACAGTAAATTGTTAAAATGTATATCAAATATTGTTTTATATTTATAATAAATTCATTTGTATGTAACACACACACAAATATATATATATATATATATATATATATATATATATATATATATATATATATATATATATTTATTAGATTATAATACATATTCAGTGTGTCACATCTATACACTCAAATAAAAAGAATCTTCATTTATGCTTATAAAATAGATCATCACAAAAGAAAATAAGACTGATTAGAGATAACTAAGGTATTTATAGTCTACAAACATTGCATACTAATAATACTGCACAACTTTATCGAGAACTGAGGAAAGGCAGGTTGAAATTTCATTTTTATTACCTATGCTGCAGGAACTTATAAAAATTATTACCCAATTTTATAACACTGAAGCAGAACAAATGGTCTTTGGTGAGACATTTATGACATTTGTGGCACCATATTTATATAAACTTGCTTTTTGTTGCTAAAAACTGGCATAAACATAACTTTTTTATTATTAAAACTTGGCACCACAACCAGTAATAATGCATGCAAAAATATTTTAATATAAAAAGCAATGTCTAAACATATAAATGAAATTCAAATCTGCCAAACTGCTACCTTAATTTAAAATGTTAAAATGACAAAATGCGAACTATAGTAGCAAATATTTACACAGCACTTTTAGCAAATGATCTCACATTTCCAAATGTTGTTTTCTCCATATAAAATGATACTGCTGCGGCTTTAAAATTATCAAAATATTACTGAGCAAACAAATTATATCCTACAATGTTCTCCAGAAAGACTGAGTCCTTCAAAGATGTTACATCATAAATAATGGCTGAGATTCAGGGAGATCACTCCATGGTTGTGTGAAGTGCTTACTGCAGGTAGAACAGTTTAGGTGACTATGGAATATGTGATTTAGAGACAGCTTTAGCCATAGCAAAAAAAGACTGTCCTACTGGTTAATGTGCATGTCTGAAATGCACCTTTTTACTGTCAGCACTAAAAACACTTTGTTGGGGTAATTACCTCTGGTGACCTATACATCTCATTGGAACAGTCATCTCCCAAACACTCTCACAAACAAACGTGCACACACATACACGCACACACATACACAGACACACACATACACACACACACACACACACACACACACACACACACACACACACACACACACACACACACACACACACACACAGACATAGAGTCTTCCTTGTTCATTTACACTTCTGCAGACATACACACTCACTGCCACACATATGCACAACTGCTCTCATACATTTCCCACTATGTGTCTTCTGAACTCATCTGCAATGCTGCCTTTCCTGTTGATGACAATAGGGTACCACAGCATTTTGGCTGAGTTAATTTTAAGAGTCATCCATGCTAATTTACACAGCTGATTGATTCTCTGAATTGCTTGGCTGTGTAAATGTGTTTACTGTAGGCATTTTCTGAAAGACCATATGGCTAGTTAGTATTGGTTGCTTCCTTTGAATGCCTCGTTATCTTGTATCAAGGCTAGTGGGATCATCCACCATGATGATTCTTCTGATCTTGGAAAATCACTGCCTTGGATCAGTCTCTAAATTGAAGAGGATTATTTAACAGGTTAGCTAGTCATGGTAAGGATTACCTACCACTCATGGTAATCCTTTCTGTATTCCTGGAAGGGAGTTTATCTCCATTGCAAAGCTATATTATAGATAACCAAGGTTAGTGTTTTATTATTGCATGATGACTTTTAATTAAACAAGAGCATTTGTCTACATGAATGGGACAAACGCTTCTCTGCAATGGATGATTACTCCAAATTCCCTTTATGGAAGGTAGTGCTGCATGACTCTCATTATTTACATTCTACTCCATCTTGTGCTGTAGGACTAAACATAGACGTGTTTGCCATGGTGGCATATTATTTATTTATTTACTGCCATTTGTTAACCGGATTAGTCCAACTGAGCCAGTAGCCCAGTTTCAGTGGAGACCCCAGTAGAAAAGCTCCAGAGGTAAGAGACAAGTAATTATGATATTTACAAAATATTAAAGTAGGGTCACAGAAATATAGTACAAGTCAAACATTTGTGCACAGCAGTAGAATGTATAGCTTAAATAACAATTAACAAGTACAATTTCCAAAATTTGAAAACAGTATATAAGCACAGGCCAAATAATTAAAAGCTTTAGAGAGTATTACACTGAGTACAGTATGACTACAGATTGCTAGGAGTACAGTATGAATACAGTTTGCTAGGAGTGCAGTATGAATACAGTTTACTAGGAGTGCAGTATGAATACAGTTTACTAGGAGTGCAGTATGAATACAGTTTGCTAGAGCAAGTACAAGGAGGACAAAGAGTTGTTAGGGAAAAGCAGATACGATGAGAAGAGAGGAGACTAGTTCAAGTGGGGTTTGACAAGGGCATGACCGAGTCTTCAGGAGAAAAAGTTCTTTCTTAAACAGGTATTTATGCTGAATGCTTCTTATGTTGAGAAGTAATGATTTCCAAACATGGGCTACAGAGTATTTGTAAAGGGTCTTACCAATGTTTTTGTTGGATTTATATAACTGAAGGAGGTGTTTACTGGCAGTATGGAGGTGACAAAGGAGATTATAGAAGGAGACTAAATTGGAGATGGAGGGACAGGGTGAGGGTTCATATAGAATAGAGTGCGCAATATGTAACTGGGGTATAAGTAGCTGTTTGGAGAATTCTGGCCATTGGAGTGACTTAAGGGCAAGACAATGGTGAGATTTGTAAGGAAGGGTGGTGGCAAATCTGGCAACGTTGTTATAAGTTTTCTCTAGTTTAGTAATAAGAGATGTTTGAACATGAGTAAGGACAGGGGCAGCGTAAAGATGGCAGGGTAAGAGTAGGGCCTGAGCAAGGGAGGGTTTGGAGGAGGGTGACAGAAATTTTTGATTATGAAAGTGAAGTCCAAGTTTCTGGTGAGTGTTTTTTATAATTTTTGAATATGAATATCAAATTTGAATTCATCGTCAATGATAACTTCAAGTAGTTTAGAATGGGGTTTAGGTTTAATAATGGTGTTGTTGAGAGAGGATGTAGAGACAGAGGCTTTGCACTGGGCAAATGTTTTAGGGAAGAAGAAGAGGAGTTTTTTTTTTTTTTTTTGGATTTAATATGAGTTTATTAGTGAATATATTAAACAGGAGGTGGCTCAGAACTTATCCTTTGGGGAACTCCAGTATTAACAATGAATAATGGAGAGAGGACAATTTGCCAGAGGACAGATTGCTGCCTGCTGGAGAGATAACTAGAGACCCAGTTGATGGAGGAGATAGAGAGATGTAGGTCTGAGAGTTTAGTTAGAAGTTTATAGAGAAACAGTATCAAAGGCCTTTGAAAGATCAAGGAAAGGATTGGAGACGAGGAGGTTATTGTCACAGGCTTTTGCTATTATTTGGGTAAATGACAGTAAAGTAGTAGAAGTGCTATGGTGAGGCCTAAAGCTGTGTTGGGTAGGAGTGAGAAGATTGTTATCGAGAAGGTGTTTGAGTAGCTGAACATGAATGCAATTTTCAAAGATTTTGGATAGGGGGCAGGATAGCAATTGGTCTAAAGTTAGAAGGATCTGTAGAGTTGCTGCCTTTGTGAAGAGGGATAGTACAGAAGGATCTCAAAATGTCAGGGACCAGGGCTTCTGAGATGGAATGGTTAATAAGAATAGAGACAGGGTAGGTGATGGATTCTGCAGCTATTTGTAGGAAATGAGGGAGTAGTTGGTCTACTGAGGGAGAGCAGGGATTAAGTTTGTTAAGGAGAGATTTAATTTTAGTAATTGGGACTGGTTGGAAAGAAAAAGCATTGGGGAGAGTTTTGTTATGGGGTAGTGAAGGTGTTGAGTGAGACGTATTGTTTTGTGTATTAAGTGTGAGGATTTGAATAGTTTCTATGAAATAGTTGTTAAGGAGGGAGGCAGTTTCAGAAGTAGTGTTGTTAGGAAAGGGGTTGGTAGTAGTGGGGTTACCTGGGTGGAGTAGGTTGTTGATGGTGGTCCAGATTTTTGTGGATTTTTGTGTGGGATACTTTATTTAGAGGGAAAAAAAAGCTCTTTTGTCTTTGTTGACAAGTTTTTTAATGAGGTTTCTGAGCTCTCTGTATGTCTGCAGTAAGAGAGGGGACTTGTTTTTAACCCAGGCTTTCCAGGAAGAATCTCTTTTGTGCATGATTGAGTGGGTTTGTTTTGTTAGCTAGGGGGGCATAGTTGGATTTGATTCTGATTTTTCTGGATGGAGCAACAGAATCAAGTGTGTCAAGGAAAATCTTATTGAAGGAATTTACTGCCTCATTGAGAGGGAAGTGATAGAGGAAGGACCGATTAATACCAGGTAGTTTGTAGTTAAAATTGTCTGGGTTGAAGTGGGTAAGGTTTCAGCATGCCCTGTAAGTAGGGTCTTTAGATGAGTGTTGGGTGAATATGTGTATGAAGGCTAGAGAGTGGTTGCTCAATGAGTTGGGAAGTATATTGGGATTATGATAGATGTGAGGAACTGAAGTAAGGATCCAGTCAAGGATAGATCCGGATGAGGAGCTTTTGTTTATTCTAGTAGGGGTGGAGATGTGTTGGTGAAAACCATGAAGGCTATGACTATGGATAGGGGATGAGCAGGGCAGTTTAGTCCAATCTATATTAGTGTCTCCAAGTATGATAGTTTCATAAGGGATATGGTAAGTAATCCAGGACAGGACGTTCTCTAGGATGGGAATATCATTGCCGGGGGGATGTATATAGAGACTATGGCATCTTAACTATGCTAGCCAGGACAAAAATTTAAGATAATTAGTTCACTGCAGCATAAACAGCACATATGCTCCCTTCTACATAACTCAGTTGACATGCCTTAGTCATGGTCCACGTCATACCAACCAAATTTCGGCTTTGATCCCATCCCTAACTATAATGCCTCTGATGACCTTCTGAATATTCTGTACGTTCTTTTACCTTTTTTATCACCTGTGAAATGAAATTATTTACCTTTCCTGCCTTCTCCCATTCCCATTCTCATTTTCCAGATTCTCCCATTACCATTTTCCAGATTAAGCATACTCTTCCCCCCCCCCTTCTCTTTTCATGGCTCTAGTCATAGTATAAATATGAATGCAACCTCTCACTCACCCCCCCCCCCACCCAGTTGCTGCCTGGTCTCCAGTAAGAATTTTTGAATAATTCTAGTCTGTCCTTATATAGTCCTTTGTGCAAAGCGCAACTTTCTGCAGAAAGAGATTCAATCTGCATCTGATTTTCATATTGAGGAGTATAATACAGAGACTTGCTAAGTCATACAGAAGTGGTAGAAGGCACTGATGCTCTTCAATTATGACCATACTTATGCTGGAGTTGGAATGGTCATCTTTAACAGCTATTACAGTACACTTTTTGTGTGGAATGACAGTCCTTGCCTTACCAGCTCCACACCCTTATACATGCAGGCAACTGGCCCAACATGTACCTGTCCTTAAGACAGTTGCTGGGACAGGTAGCATACATTGTATATAAGGTGCTACACCCCAGTGGCTGTTGAAGTATTGCTTGTAGCATTTGTAGAGAGATAACCTATACACGTCACAGTGGCCATCTAGTGTGGGTGTGGAATTCTTGTTGGCTCATTACCAACTTTTTCTGTGAAGCTGATTGCATAAACGCTCACCCTTACTGCACAGCTCACATGGTGGGCGCAATCTTGACCCACACACCATTACTTATATGTGCTAAGTCTGCCATCATACAACAGTGGAAAAAGGGCAAATATAGTTTTGCTTAAAGTGGCTTTCACAGCAATTTCTCTGACTTCATCTTTGACAGAGAAATTCCTTGGTCATCTTTCAGGTTCCTTAGGTGGGGGTGGTGATCATACCATTGTGAATCAGGAAAATGCACATCTCTGTTACAATAAGCTATATTACCCCAGGTCAACCCCCTTGCATGTGGAATAAGATGCTACATACATACAAATATTTCAAGCAAGGGCATCAATGCCCTTCTAGCACACCAATACACCAAAACAGCTGTCCCCATAATAAGTGTCCAGCCTGTTCTTAAAAATATCTAAATGAGTGTTTGTTTAATATAATTTGGTAGTCTGTTCCATGAATTAGCTGCTCTCTCAGAGAACCAGTTAGTACACTTCTCATTCCTATAGAATCTTCTACAGAGGTTGTCTGATGATTCTCTAGTACGTTTTGATAACCCCAAACATTCCCGCAAATAGTTGTCTCTAAATTTTCTATATACCTGAATAAGATTTCCTCTTAAATATCTGTATGAAGCGTTCTACAAGTTCAAATATTTTAATCTTTTATCATAACTTAAATTTTCACATCTGTGGATGCCCTTGGTTTATTTCTGCTGTACTATTTCTAGTTTACTCATGCTTGTTTTCTTATAGGGTTTCCATATTGTTATTCCATACTCAAATTAGGGTCCAATATAATTAACAGACAATGACTTCATTATTTCTGATTTCCTGGACTTTATAAATCTTTTTATACAACCTATAATTCTATAACTGTCATTAACCAATTGGTTGATATTATTAGGAAAACTCAAAGCTGGATCTACACATATACCCAGGTCCTTAAATGAATACAGTTTCAATCACTGTGTGTTGCATTAAATATTCACCTTTCAATTTATATCTCCCAAATCTCATATGCTTAGTTTTTGATGTATTTATCAGCATAGCATTCTCCTGTGTCCAAATGGTCAATGTAGTCAAGTTATTTTGTAGACATGCCCTATCTGTAACACATGTAATCAGTTTACCCTATTTCAGGTCATCTGCATACAGACTGTAGAACACCTCACAAATTACAGATTACATCACTTTTTTAGAAATTTTAATATATTTTATATTTTTATTTTTGTTATTATGATGATGCTATAATAAAAATATATTGAAATTTCAAAAAATTTATGTAATCTGTAATTTTTGATTTTACCAGTGGTTAGACTAGCTTGTTAACTACAAAACCAAAAAACGAGTGCAGCAACAGCCGACAAATTTATTACAGAAAATTAAAACAAGTCTTTGAAAGCGCTTTTTCATCAGCGTTAATACCTGACTTCATCAGAAATGACATTCAATGAAGTAAAACCAACCATTTATAAATTCAAATTGAAAGCCTGTTATTACGTCAAATGCTGAACTTCAAACACATTTAAAGAGACATGCTCAGCTGTGAAACAAATCAATAAAATAATGATAATAAAACTAGACTTAAACCTAAACAAAAAACATTAAATATATATTAAATTGTAAAACAACAAGGTCAATAGATACAATAAATATGAACATTATCTTTTAAGACTTTTCAATTTCAAAAGGCTGACAATAGAACAAGAGTCATTGATACCTGGATAGCTGTTTGCATTAAGCCTAATTTGCCAAAGTAACTCAGCTTCCTCGAGTTTTAAAGGTCTAGGACCCCCCCTGCCATCATAATTGACCTGATCTATAGCCATAAATTTGAAAACATGATTATGAAAAACTGAAATGTGTTTTGCTAGGGCATTATCAAGTTTAAGTTTTTTCATAGCATATGTATGTTCATAAATACGGTCTCTAAGCCTTCTTTCGGTCTTCCCGATGTAGAAGGCAGGACATGATGTACACCTAGCTAAATAAATGACAAAGGAAGAGTTACAATTCAATTTATGTCTTATTTTGTAAGAAAAATCATTTAAATTAAAATAAGAAGCTTCTTCCACATGTCTACAGTAGTTACAATTGTAATTGTAAATTAGGCTTAATGCAAGCAGCTATCCAGGTATCAATGACTCTTGTTCTATTGCCAGTCTTTTGAAATTGAAAAGGCTTAAAAGATAATGTTCATATTTATTGTATCTATTGAACTTGTTGTTTTACAATTTAATATATATTTAATGTTTTTTGTTTAGGTTTAAGTCTAATTTTATTATCATTATTTTATTGATTTGTTTCACAGCTGAGCATGTCTCTTTAAATGTGTTTGAAATTCAGCAATTGACGTAATAACAGGCTTTTAATTTGAATTTATAAATGGTTGGTTTTACTTCATTGAATGTCATTTCTGATGAAGTCAGGTATTAACACTGACGAAAAAGCGCTTTCAAAGACTTGTTTTAATTTTCTGTAATAAATTTGTCGGCTGTTGCTGCACTCGTTTTTTGGTTTTCTTAGTTTATGTGCCTTCCTAGTTTCTTTGTTAACTACAAAGCTAAGCCAGGGTATCTTGTTCCCCATTCCAGAGTTGATACACCCTGGAATACTTTGTTGGTTTTGTACTTTAGATCTCTATTTCCCTCATGGATCTGAAGGTTTGTCACTTGGCTTTATACATATTCGGCATTCAGGGTTCTTCATGGTGAATTCCTCGTTTCTCATTCCTACAAACAGTGGTAAGAAAATAAAATATAGATTCAAATAAAACTTCTCTTGCTAGGCAACTCCATGGTCAATCACAAACCAAGCCAGGATTGTTTAGATAAGCTTTGGATTCTCTTCTCTGCAGCCTGTGTGAATTTATAGATGGTTAGGCCCCTTGGGACAGCTAGAGCTTGCCTGTCTATAACCTATCCCTTTCTAACAACTAACACTGAAAATTAAAGGTAAAACAATAAAATAAATCAAAGTAAATCTTCTTGTATACAAGCTATCCATTCCTTCCTACGAACAGTGAAAACAGTGGTAAAAAAAAAACAGAATATAAATTCAAATAAAAATGTCTCTTACCAAGCTACTGCAAAGACAGGATTGTTTAGATAAGCTCTGGATGTTCATGTATTCTAAACCCTGACCTAGTCCCATATGTTATAGAAGCCACATGTCAACATTTTAACACTAGGTTTTAAAATTTGCTGCCAAAATGTTCATATATAGATGAGTGGAAGGTGTTTTAATTTTCATATCAACATGCTCAGAGTACTTGTGTAGGCACCTGTATGATGCAATGAGATGTTAGAACATCTGGGGATCAAATCCAGAAACTTTGGATGGGGTATAAGGTAAGAAGCCTGGAAGAGCAATATATTAATTTTACATCTTGCACTTTTTGACTGGTAATTGTACATGGAGAGAGGATAATGCTGTGTATGTTTGGGTGTGTGTGTGTGTGTGTGTGTGTGTGTGTGTGTGTGTGTGTACCTCTGTGTGTCTGTGTTTTGATTCCCTTTCTGCTTCATTCTTATCAGCTTACCACAGTGTACCATTCCATTTCTGGGGCTACAGCTCCCGGACTATTTCTGCTGTAAGACTGGGCTGAAGTGGAACCTAAGGGTATCCTGGGGGGAGTCATATTGTTGACTCTCTCCACTTGGAGATGTTTTTCAATCATGACCTCAGTTAATCCTCCTCCCCTCTATTTGCCTGTTTATGTCCAAGGGCTAACCCCCTCTATGCACCATACCTTCCCTACAGGGAATGCTTATGCATATATTGTACCACTGGGATGGGGATGTTAATTCCCTCTGCCAGCGCCTCATGTTGCCTGGATCATAGCTAGGGCTTTATCCATCTATGCCATGCCACTGGCAGAATAATGCTGTGTTGATCAAAAAACACTTGACTTGACACTTTTTTCAGAAATAATGTTTCCGTGCTGCAAGAACAATCCCACAGTTTCCATTTTGTAGTTTTGCCTCCTGTATCCATGAAGCAATAAATAAACTCAAAGTTTACTACTTCTCAGGGTAAGGGCTAGCCCCGACTGCAACAACTTCACTTAAGGAATGCACATTTCAGCCAGCTGCATATACTCAAGCATTTGGCTGTCATTCTGACCAGATATTTTTGATTTTGTTGAAAGTAAGATGTATTGAATTGTTAGATTTATTACACTGAACACTCACTCCTGTTAATTCAGTTGTAAATAATGGTACAGTGCAGGCTGAACACAATGCATGCTACTCAAAGGAGGACTTTCAGTGAGAACATTAAAATCACTAGAGGCTGTTTTTTTAATAAAGTAGGATTACTGCCACTAATGAACAGTACAATGCAAACTGGGGTATTAAATGATAATTGTATAAGAGTCTGGGATTCTAATATAAACAACTTACTTCTGTGTCTTCTGTGCAGAGTCTGCATGGTGACCATGTGTTTATTTGTGTTTTTTTACTGAGTGTTCCAATCTTCTCACAGATACCAAAAATGTGCTCTAGATGAATGCCTCATCAGTCTGACTGGCCATCAGTATGTGTGTAGTGTTAGCGAGTGCTTACATAATGCAACGGACTGGCATCCCATCCAGCATTAGCTTCTCTGTCTTGCACCCAGTAAGTGACAGGATGGGCTTTCACTACCCTATGACTCTGAAAAACTGGTATTGGAGAAACAATGAATGATATAACAGAACAGCACATAGAGCATAAAATAGGTTTTTGCACATTCAGACAGATGAAGACCAAACATTTAACGTAGTGTATTGTTTTTAACAGACTAACACATGTATCCACTTTGTTTTTTGACTGGGAGGACAGCAAAGAGGAAGTATACTATAAACATTTTGAAAAGAGTACTATATTGCATAATGTGAGAGTGCCATTTTAAACACAGCAATGCTAACACGCATGTTGGATGCCACATGGTTCTTCCTTCTGCAATAGCTGCTGCTGCTGTGATAGTAAATGGCACAGATGCACCCATGCTGGCATCTTTATGTCTTGATTATAATCCATGTGTAATTGATCTAGCTGGTCCTGAAAGCACCCGCAATGATTTGTCATAATATGTTGCAGCAGAGTTAAGTATCTTTTGTGAGTTTGTCTTTTTAGTGACTAGGTTGAAGCAGTTGCAAACATACTTCACTTAAATGGCTGTAAGGCACATCTACACTACCACCAATGGATAAAATTATGGAAAAATAGTGCAGCAGTTGAAAAGGCTACTCCATAGGCCACCACATGAAATTCAAGAGTTCAAAATGAGCACACAAAAATTTTGACAAAAATGAGTGAAAAAAATGATAAAATGAATGGAAACAACAAATGAATGGCAGATGAACAGAAAAATAATATAATACCAATGAAACTATGCAAAATAACAGAAGTAGAAATACATTAGATAAAGAGGCAACAAAGTGACAAAATAATTCAAAACACACACAAAAAATGGAAAAGAAAATGAAAAACAAAAATATCTCTCAGATAAATGAGCCATTTATTTTTCAAGTTCAGGAGTAGATTTTGGGACTTTGCAGGAAATGAACATCAAATAGCATTCTTATTTTGACAACAGAGCTACTTTCATCATGACACCCATTCTTACATTCAGTTCATCAGCAAATTTGGCCCTACAAGGCAATTTGGGTGAAATCTAGAACCTGTAGTTGAAGAAATCTGGTTTTGTCAGTGATCTATCTTCACAGCAGAAATAGCAAGGAGGTAAAAGTTGCAACTTTCCTTAACCTTATTGGAAATGCTGCTATAAATGTATTTAATGCAGATAGTCTTACTAACTGTCTGATCCATCTATCATTAAATACAATTTAAGCAACAACGTGGCTGTAAAAAGAATCGGACATATATTCCCAATTTATTTTCACTAATAATTACAAGCCACAGGAATCTATTGATACTTATGTCACTGAACTGAGGAACAGCAAATAATCATGACTTTAGAAAGCTGCATGATTGATTGCTGTGTGATAGACATATCTGTGACAGAATGAACGATAATATGAAATGCAATCTTTTGTTAGACTAGAATAATTTCTGTAACTAATGTGTAGAGCTACATAATTAACTAGTATCATAATGAAATTAATTGCAGATGATCTAAGTATATGTAAAGTAAAAATCTCAGTCATACTCATTAGGGATGATATATAATTATTGACTATGGGATAATTAGTCTAGTACTTACCTATTGACCTATGAACAAAATATTCCTCAAAAAAAAAACAAAAAAAAAAAAACCAGAAGGCACAAAAAATGTGCAGCTTCCTTTGAACTAATTTATTTAGTGCTTTTGTCCAAGATATTATTAACAAAAAACTTAATCCGAATGATAAAACACTTAAAACTAAACAATAAAACCATGATATGACTAGATCATATGATAACCAAATACATCTTAATGATTTAAAGTAAAAAAAAACTCTTTATACTTATTTAATTTTCATATCAACTCCCTTTCTTCCAGTAATACCTCAAAATATCCCTCCATTACAGTCAAATGAACAGCATCTAGTGCTGAAGCCAAAGTTTTTATATTCCCTACATTTTATAACATGTCCATACAGATCATTGTTTAAGCGGATATGGCTATGTAAACCACAAAATAACTTCAACAATTATAAAATTATGTTCCTGTGATGACAGTTTTGTAATTCTCCACAGTAATAAAGAGCCACTTGGAAAGGAACCCTTGGTGTTTCTATATGTCACATTTGAGCATATGTTCAGGTATATTATAACCATCTTCTAAAACATTTCTACTACAAGTACTCAGAGACCACGGTCTTCAAGCTAGGGACTTGCTCATCTTGAAGCTTGTGTAGGCTGCCGCTCGTGCTTGAACTTGAGTAAGAGTTTGGGCATGCAGCTGCTACACCTTACCTGAACACATTATTCAATTTTGAGCAAGAGAAGTGTGGCAACGATAGGGAGGAATTTGTAAGGGTGGGAGTGTAGATTAGCATAGTGACCAGGAAGGGAATTTAGGTTTAGGAAGTGGCAGGTGATTTTAGAATTAGGGAGCAATCAGGTAATTTAGGTTTATTGAAGTGCCTCAAGTTTTAGGGTTAGACTAAAGGCTGTGGTAGCCCTGTACAGTTTTATAGGGTTAGGTATTGACAAGGCTAAATAGTTACAAGATATAATGGGAATAAGGGCACTTGTTTTTTCAAGCAAATGGCAGTGAGCAAGTGTGTTTCAAGCTCTTAATGCACGAGTACTTATGAAAGACTCTTGTAAATTTTAACATTCTCTGTTTCAAAAATTGGTTTTAAATTTGAGGTCCTTTTGTTTACAAAACAGACTCAGAACCAATTATTTCACACAAGAAATTGTTTGCCGAAATAATTTTCAGATTGGATATTATAATATTCTTAATAGTGTTAGTGTACATTGTATGAGTCATACACATTCCATTTTCATTTTTTCCTATATTATTAGTTATAGAACCAGTCATGTGACTATTCACCCATATTTAAAACAATAGGTTTATATATAATAGTATGTACAAGTGTATTTATTTTTATTTTATTTTATTTTATTTTTTTTTTTTTTTTTTTATTTTATTTTATTTTACATTTGTTGACCGGGCTAGTCCAACTGGATACATGTCAATTTTCAGTGGAGGCCCGGGGAGAAAAGCTCCAAGATCATGGTTACATAAACAAATACAAGGACAAAGCTGAAACAAGTAAATACACTGACGATTAAAGGCAAAATAAAGGAAGCAAGTAGTTATATATATAATTTAAAAGAGATACAGACTTGAACAGATGGACTAACAGGGCTATATTGTGGACCCTTAAGGTTTTTGGTTTGGGTGGAGGCTTAGAGAGGCCTAGGTGAGGCAGGGACGTTAACTATTAGTCTGGATTAGAGCAAGGGCATAACCATTGGGACTTCAGGAGTGCTCTGAGGTGTATTTTAAATTGGTGCAGAGAGGACATAAGTCTTAGGTTGTTTGGGAGGGCATTCCAGGATTTGCCAATGGAATTAGCATATAGTGCTTCACCTCCGGAGTTGTTAGATTTAATGGTCAGTACTTGTAGACTTTTGGAAGACCTGAGGGATGTAAGGTTGGAGTAAGGGGTAAGTAGTTTGTTCAGTGAGGGAGTTTTATCTGGATGGTTGATAATTTTAAAAGCCTCAGTGAGTTGGTTGAGTTTGAGAATATTAGGCAGTTCTAGCCATTCTAGTGTCCTTAGATTTAGGCAGTGATGGGTGCGATAGGGCATTCCAGTTATGAATCTGGCTATGTGATTGCAGGTAGTAGAAAGTTTATTAAGCTCTCTCTTATGGAGGAAGGAGAATATCGGGGAGGCATAAAGAAGTGTGGAGAGGAGGTGGGTTCGGGCAATTGTTAGTTTGGTGTGCGGGGTTAAGAAGGTCTTTATTCCATACATGGACCCAAGTTTTTTGTTGACCGACTTAATGGTTAGGTTTACATGCATATCAAATTTAAGTTTGTGGTCTATGGTCACCCCTAGTAGTTTGGTGTGGGAGATGGGGTAGATTATGGTACCATTGTTGGAGGACACGTGGAAGGTTGGATTGTTGGTGTTGGGGGGGTTCTTTTCCTTGGGCGGTAGCTGGAGTGGGGAAAAATAGAAGTAATTTGGTTTTGGTTGGGTTAAGTAGGAGTTTAAGTTCTGAGAACCATTTTTCGACTGTGGAAAAGCAGTTTTGGGTTGTGGCTTGGAGTTTGGTGAGAGAGACGTCAGAGCAGATCAGGGTGGAGTCATCTGCATATTGAATGCAGGTGGCTTTGGGAATGATAGAGTCTAGACCATTTATAAATATTGAAAAAAGAAGGGGACCGAGAATAGATCCTTGGGGAACACCAATATTGGTGGGGAGTAGGTCTGATAGCCTATTTTGCCACTGAACCACCTGTTTTCTGCAAGAGAGGTAGGCATTAAACCAACTTATGGTTGGTTTGCTAAGATGAAAGGTTTCCAGTGTGTGGAGCAATTGTTGGTGGTTGACCATATCGAAGGCTTTCGATAGGTCAAGAAAGAGCGCAGAGGATATTAATTTGTTATTGCGGTTGTAGTTGACTGAGTCAACAAAGGAGAGGAGAGCAGTGGTTGTGCTGTGATGGGGGCGGAAGCCATGTTGGGTGTTGGATAGGAGGTTATTTTGTGTGACGTGGGTAATGAGTTGTTTGTGGACACAGTGTTCCATAATTTTGGCTAGAGGAGACAGTATGGCTATGGGTCTATAGTTAGAAGTATCGGTGGAGGACCCTCCTTTATGGAGAGGGATGATATAAGAGATTTTCCAAATAGACGGAATAGAAGCTTCAGAAATGGTCCGGTTGATCAAGATTGAGACAGGGTAGGCTATGGCGTCAGATGCTATTTGTAAGTATTTGGCTGGGAGCAAGTCAGCCGCTAGGGTGGTTGGTTTAAGTTTTTTCAAAAGGGTACGAATATAGGAGGTGGAGGTAGGTTGTAGGTTGAAGGCAGTTTGCGTTGGATCTTTGGTTGAGGTTGCAACCGAGGGAGAAGTGGCAAGCTTACTGGCGAGGGACTGGATGGTCTCAGTAAAAAAAGAATTAAAAGTGTTGGCTATTTCATTTGGATCTTTATCCATGAGTTTTTCAGGGGTGGGGGGTGGTAGATTTACCTGGATGTAGGAGGTGATTGAAACCAGCCCAGAATTTTTTAGGATTATACTGATGTTTATCTTGGAGGTGACAGAAATATTGTTTTTTATCAGACATGACGGCTGCTTTGGTTGAATTTCTAAGCTGCAGGAACTTGATGCGATCTGGGGGGGGGGGGGTTGTGGTTCTCCATTTGTTCCAGGCCTGGTCTCTGAGTCTAATTTTAGATTCAGTATCTTGTGTTAGCCAAGGTGCAATACGTTCCTTAGTTCTAGTAAGTCGCTTAGGAGCATGAGAGTCGAGTATCTTGAGGAAAGTGTCATTAAAGTATGATACACTCTCGTCTAAAGGTAGGGTTTTTAGGATGTGCCAGTTACAAGCCTTGAGATCAGCTAGAAATTGGTCTGGGACAAAATTCTTGCTGTTCCTAACTAGTCTAGTTATGGGGGGATTTGTAGTTGGACATTTGTGTTTTATAATAAAGGTAACAAGGTGGTCACTAAGGTCATTGGGAAGGGTCCCTGCAGTATAGTTGTTAGGATTCTTATTAGTAAGAATCCAGTCAATGATGCTCTCCTTTTGTTGGGCATGTCCAATTCTAGTGGGAGAAAGAATATTTTGGGAGAAACCATGTAAGTTAATGGGGAGAGGGTTTGATTGAGCAGAGTAGAGAGACCAGTCAATATTAACATCTCCTAAAATTATAGTTTCTTGGGGATAATTGTTAGCGAGCCAACTAAGAGTTTGTTCAAGGTTTTCAACATTTTTGCCTGGTGGTAGGTAGATTACTATGAGATTAATACTTTTTTGGTTGTTTAGGGATAGCTTCAGGGCAATCAGTTCCAAGTTAGGTGGAACTTCTGAAATGGAATTTACCAAATATGGTAAATATCCCTAAGCAATAAACATTTATTTTTGTCAAATTTCATTTCCAAAGTATCATCTATATTAGTCAAGTTGGAAATTCTAGTTATCTTCTTCTTAATACTATTATGTTTAATGTGTAAAGTGTTGTGGATAGAAGCATGCACATCTGAATCCACACAAGTGACCTTTCCAAAAACATCAGTAAACAAATTGCTTGTATTAACCTTACTTCCAAGTTAGCAAAATCTTTAGTTTCAGTCGGTGAGTTCATCCAGTTTTAAAAATGGTTGCCTTTTTTATATACCTTGATTATGGTTGATACTAGCAATTTGGTTTCTGAAGTTTATAGATTAGAATGGCTCACACTCCCCTCCCCTCTTTGTAATAATAAAAATTGCTTGTGTGTTAGCTTGTCTCCCTTGTATGTTCCATTGTCAAGTTGTCATGTTACTTCCAAGTAGCAATATAAGTTTGTAAGCCCTGTACTTCCTCTATCCTTTCAGTCATCCACACACATAAACGCAAATATGCACGAGTGCCCACACACATGCACACACACACACACACACACACACACACACACACACACACACACACACACACACACACACACACACACACACACATACACACACACACACACACTTGCTAGTGTGCATGTATGCACACGCACACATGCATACACATGCACACACACACTCACACACACACACACACACACACACACACACACACACACACACACACACACACACACATGCATGCACCCTTCATGTGCACACATACACAGATATAGACATAGCAGCTCAGTCAGCCTATCATAGCTTAGCTCAGGCTGTTTGTGAAAATCATGTCACATGCATGTTAAATAAAAACATATGCTTGGGATAGTATGGAAGGTTTAACTCTGGTAATATTTAAACGGTGCAATATGGTTTGTTTCAGCTAATATAATTTACACAGCCAAAGTAGTATTTCATTTTAAATTAAGGTAATTTTCAGCTGAATAGAGTGAATTACCTATACTTTTTGACATGTTCCTTTGGATTCATTAACAGTTGTGTAGGCTCTGTACTTAGCCTACATGATCTAAGCATGTTGGCATGGTGAGCAGCAGCGCTAATCGTATGCATGCTACTTATTGCACCTACACATTTGCAATCACCTTTTCATGGCCAGCAATAGTATTCACAGCCATGGAAAGGTGCTTTCCAAGCAGTTTGTATTATTTTATATTAGTGCTACTGAATCTGGTCAGCATCTGATGCTTACTGTAACATAAGGTGCAAATGCTACTGTTTTTTTTTCATTGTTACAGCATTATATATGTTTGACTGGTCTTACTAGTACATTTTACTTAGCACACGTTTGTTAGAGATTATAAGTACACTGATGCAAACAGTCTAACCTTCCCACTTTCATATACTTATCACTCACCTCATTTAACTTTGTATTTATCTCCAGAATTTACATTCCCATTCTTTAACATCCCCATTGTGAGTGTAACCTAGAGTGTAACCTAGAAACTTGACTCAAGCCAAGTACAGTGCTAAGGTGACTCCTGCCCCACAGGCAACTTAGCTAACAGTGGAGAATTACCAGTGGTTTCTCTGCCCTGCAAAGAACTACTGTGTAGGTCCTTTTTTTAAAAACAACTGCTGTTGTGCCTAGGTCTTTTTAATAACAATTGTGAAAGTATTAAGACATGTTGCGGGCTTAACACAGGATCCGGATGGCAGCAATGCATTGTCCCCTCCCCAGTAACTGTACAACCTGGTATTTGCCTATCTAGCTTTGGCTCAACTTTCAAACACCATATTTCCCTTCTAACCATCATCAAGCATTGACAGCATTAGGTCTTACTGGAATTGTATACATGCCATTATAACTTATTTATATCTTAGATATAAGATGAATGCTGCTGTCCCCTTATTTCATTAAGAACAGTGCATGAAAGCTCAAAACCCAAGGTTAAATCTACTACTAGCAAACTTGTCTGATTGTTTTTTGGTGCATGCACTGCTCCAACTGGCTCTGTCCCGCTCTGTTTGCCCTCAAGCTCACTCTGCTCCCCTACCCTACCCCCAATTTCCACCCACCCCCACTACCTGTAAATTTATACCTATCCTTGAAAACACCTCTAGCAGCAAACAACCAATCCTATCAAACCTTATCCACACACACACACACACACACACACACACACACACACACACACACACACACACACACACACACACACACACACACACACACACACCTCAATATAATCACTTCCAGCATATCCACCCCTTTTTTCATCATTCACTCACACAACCCACACACATTCAACCACACTCTCTCCACTCCACACCCACAACATTGTACAGCATACAACACATTCACTATGTACTCCATACACACAGTAAACAAATTACTAATAGCTATAGCACTCCATATCTCCACCATCATTTTACTTACATCTCTTTATTCTCACACCGTCCCTTACACCCCACTACTACCGTTCAAACCCCTCCATGGCAAACCTCATCTCTCCCTCACCATAGTAATTCATCATATTATCCCATAGTGCCCTCTATCTTCAATACCACTTACATAGTCTACCACATATTCAAACTACCATCCCCATTATCAAAAGACACTTCCACCTATAGACTAATCAGACTCCATATTAAGCTCTCTAAACTACTATTACATCTAGCTTCCAACTAAATTGCTCTGAAGATATACACCCCAATCTAGGCCCCACCCTCCAAAATAACATTCCACATAGCTCCAGCTCTTTCACTCCTGATTTCCTTCACAAAAGAAAAAAAAAACAAATCAACCCTTCTCCTTCTCAATATTAATTCAAGGTGTATTGTTAATAAAGTCCATGACCTGCATGCCACCCTCTCCCTCTACTCTCCTGACATTGTAATAATAACAGAAACCTGGCTAAAACCTAACATTAACAGTAATGAAATAATTGCAACAGGCTACAGCATACTATGTAAAGATGGGCTAACTAAGAAAGGTGGAGGAGTAGCAATCCTATTTAAAAATCCCCTAAATCTCGACTTCATAGAAATCAATCTCCCTGATTTTGAAAACACAGAAATAATATTTTTCAGGCTACAAATTAAACCCAATAAAAGTATTAATACCCTTGGTAGATACATTCCACCAGGAAAGAATATTCCCACACTCAAATGCATACTACACTGGGCATCTAACTCCCTTCCCCAAGAAATTATCTTCCTAGGGGATTTCAACATTGACTGGCTATCTTGCTCCTCCTCTAAACCATCATCATATATTAACTTACACGGATTCACCCAATTAATCACATCTCCTACTAGGATAGATAAAGCCTCCAATTGCCAATCCATATTGGACTGGACCTTAGTCAACAACCCAACCATACTATCCATCCCACTCAGGATGTCTCCCTAACAACCTAAGTGACCACCAGCCAACCTTTCTCATTCACACCAAAACCCATCAAATCCACCAGACTATCTACCATCAAATCAGAGACAGAAGAAATTTCAATTCCAATGATTTAATTTCTTCTCTCAAAAGCTGCAACTGGGAAACTCTCAGATGGCTACCTCTAGATGAAGCAGTTAACTCCTTCAACTCCACTTTCTTAAACATCCTCAACCATCATGCACCTCTAAGAACTATAAGAGTTAAATCAAACTATACTCCTTAGCTTAGTAAAGAAAGTAGATCCTTCTTAAGTCCCTGGATAAGGCATGGGTACAATTTCACAAAAACAAATCCCACTTACCAGGAATTATGTAATAACACCAACAAACTAGTGAATGGGATAAGACCAATTACTACCAGAATATTCAAACAAAACACCTAAATAATCCCCAAAAATATTGGGCTTCAGTTAATACTATACTATACCCTAGTAAATTAGCTACCCCCACTCCATCAACACCAAATAACACAGACAATGCAGCAACCCAGTTTAATTCCTACTTTACAGAATCTATCCAAGCCCTTGAAAACTCTCAGCTGTATAACAATGACCCTACTCCTGTTATAAACCAAAATACCTCCCATATCAAAAGCACCACCAACCAGTTTTCATTCCTACCAGTCTCTGTAGAAACAATCAAAAAACTACTCAAAAAAATTAAACCAACTAGCCCAGCAGCTGAAAACCTCCCAGCAGAATTTCTTCAAATTGCAGCCATAGGTATAGCCTACCCAGTAGCCTTTCTAATAAATAGATCACTCACTGAGAGCCTGATCCCCACTATTTGGCACAAAGGAGACAACTCCACTGAGTTAATTAACTACTGCCCCATTACTATCTTATCCCCCCTGTCAAAAATTCTTGAAAGAGTCATCAACACCCAAGTTATGAGCTACCTTCAAAGGGAAAATGTGATTACAGATACACAGCACAGCTTTTGCCACTCCCATAGCACAACCACAACCTTGATGTCCTTTACCAACACAGATAATCATCATAAGAATAATGGGCAATATGTATCTGCTATTTTCCTGGACCTATCCAAGGCCTTTGATATGATTAACCACACAAAACTAATCAATATCCTCTCCTCCCTACATCTCTGTACCTCATCCATCTCATGGTTCCAAAATTACCTTACAGGATTTCTACAAGCCACCCTATGGCAACAACTATCCTCCCTCCTTCTAGTTAGCATAGGAGTTCCACAAGGTTCCATCCTGGGGCCCCTATTTTCTCTATCTTTACCAATCAACTCCATACCTCCACACCTCACACCACCATATTTCAATATGCTGTTGATTCAACTCTTATATGCACAGCCTCCTCTCTTCAAATCCTCCACAAACACACCCAAGAATCCTTCCTATTGGCTGAAAAATTTCTCACTAACTCCCACCTCATCCTTAATCCAAACAAAACTTCTCTTCTTTTATCCAGATAACCCCCCTCCTCCCAAGTCAATACCCCCTCCCCAAGTTTCAAGATATTATCCATGAATGATACCATCATCACTCCGTCAACCCACACAAAACTGCTAGGGGTTGAAATAGACAACAATCTGAAATTTGATATTCATATTGCACAAACCATTAAAAAGGTCCACAAGAAACTCGGTCTCCTGTATAGGAACAATAAATTCCTAACCAAGAATACTAAATCCATTATTGCCTGAACTCACCTACTATCTACTCTCTTATATGCTTCCCCAATACTAACCTATCTCCATAAAACAGACCTTACCAAACTTGAATCTTGCTACATTAAGATAGCCAAATTTGCAACTGGTGCTTCATATAGAGCCCATCACTGCACATCACTTAGACAACTAAACTGGCTGGCATTGCCACAATTACTAAACTTTAATTAACTTGCCTTCATTCACAAAATCCTCCATCACTCAGATAAAAATCCTGCTCTTTATAACATCTTACAGTCATACAACTCCTCTGGATATCACTGCTCTTCCAACAAACCCCTCCTAAAGCTTTCCAAAACAAATAACGCAGCTGGCGAATCAATATTTTCATACCACATTTGCAGACTATGGAATAAACTCCATAACTCCCTTATTTCCAACTGTCCTAACCACATTTCCAGATTATGGAATAAACTCCATAGCTCCCTTATTTCCCACTGTTCTATCCCACAATTCAAAAAGCTACTCAAAATACATCTTTCAAATTCTTGGCTCTGTCCCTGCAACCCTACTTGATAGACCAAATTCCTTTCTTTAGTAGCTATTATCCTTCTGTGTATTGCTTACCGTTCTTTAAACTTGACTCACCCATGACATTATATCCAAGCACAGTTATCTCTCCTGTGTAACAACTTACATAAATGTTATATCCTCAACACCACTTTCGCATACCCTCTCCACCCTCACTCTCTGCTTATATCACTGATCATACAATACAGCAGTTATTTTCCATTATATAAATTCTAACCCATGCAAAAATGTCTGAACATATACTACAACCTCCTCATGTAAATATAGTCTATCACTCTTTTTGTACAGCATTGTATTCTCTTAGACTATTTTTATAACTTGCTATTTTTAATTTTTTTGTATCACTTGCCATTCCTCTATATCATTTTTATATTGTGTCATTTATTATTGTACATTGTTGCATGAATTATTAAGCAAATGTGGAGCTTTTCTCCCTGGGCCTCCAATGAAAAAGGACATGTGACCTGTCATACTTTTCCGGTAAACAAATGTTAAATAAAAAAAATAAAACTGAGCACAGAGTGAAAACAAAATGGCTTGTCTCTAGGCAAACCTAAGATACAAGCACATGCTGTAGGCCTGAAATATTAAGGACAAATGCAGTGAAAGAATTCTGATGGAGGGGAAGTGAAATAGGTCAATTGTACAGAAATAATAATGGTTTATACTGCACAATTAAATAATAGGAAGGGGGAAATGAGCAGTGTACTCATATAACTGCAGGCAAATGTGCTGAAGTGTCCGGCACATTTCTAACATACATCTGCAATACTGTTGCAATGATTATTAATGTCAATGAAAACACCAGGGTTATGCACAATGGACATGCTAATGAAGGATATGATAGGGTATAAAACTGCAGTGTAACAAAGGGGAGATGCAATGTGATATACATGTTAATAAAATGCTGAGTTGAGATAACAGTTAGCAAGGACAAGAGATATACCCCCGGATTAGTGCAGGAGCTCCAGCAGGCAATATGTCTGCTGTGCGATCCAGGAATAACCTGTAGGGGCGTGCACAAGTACCCCTGCACTAGTCCTGCATGGACTCAGCCCTTGTATGCAAATTACCCCATTTGCAGGAGAAATCCCTGCAAATGAGGTGAATTTGCGATCCAGGAAGCTAGAAACCGGCAGTGCAGGACTAGTGTAATCTACAGAAATGTACTCCGCCAGTAATGGAGTACATTTCTGCAAATTCCAAAACGGAGCCATGAGAGCTCCAAATAAAGGTGCATATCATTTAGAAAGCATGCCGATGGCCAAATATAAGGTCATTGGCATGGAAAACAGCTGAAAAAAAATCAACTTTTATTTTTTTTAGCCAGTCTTGGCTGTTTAAGCATAGGGCAGTGGCGCACAAACGGGATCAGTAGGAAAATAAGCCTAAAATAAACATTATAACTAAAATCACTATTCTGCCATTATAGTCAATGGCAAGCAGAAGACAACATGGCCAGTGAATAGTGGTTGCTAAGGGGGGAGGCTCAGTGTGAGACATGTAACTATGCATTAGCAGGCAATCCTATGCAATTGAGGGGAATGATAGTGAATGTCAGATTTCCCCTGCATGCTAGTCAGCTCCCAACAGTGTAAGAGCAGGAAGAGCTTGATGCAAGCCTAGGAGTTAGCTGACATCATAGAGGAGTGTGTCAGGCATACTGTAAGCAGATTGGAGCCCTGTGGCTCAGGTTTGCTCCTAGTTTAGCAAAAACATAAAAGGACAAAATCTTCATACCATACACAAGAAAGGCAAGGAAATCCACCATCAGGACATATGGTTCTTTATTACAACTGTTTTGGTACCTCGGCTTTTCGCCTTCCGCTGGAACATTTACAGCTTCCCAATAAGTCCCTATATATACCATTTTAAACCAACAATAAATCAACTAAACTGTCTTAATTACATTAATTACATAATTAAATAAATACTTCACCATACAACCAGTTTTCTTTGACAAGTTGCAAACACTCTGAAAGGAAATGTTAGTCAACATATAAACAATACCCCCGTTGGCAACAAATTAATTCATGATAAGATTTAAATGTGACTTTGTGAAATACACCTTTCGGAAAGCTGTAGCCCAGTAATCTCCATGGCAAATCCTATAACTGTGTACTGCTGTAGTGTGATAATCTAGTTAGGTGGGAGTTCTAATCCCATCCATGGCAACTGTGTGTGTGTGTCTCTGTCTGGGTAGAGAGCAATGCTTTTTAGGCTAGTCAAACTCAGCTCAGTACAATTCAAATGCCCTATTTTGGCAAGGCTGCTGATGTCAGTCACTGTGACATACACCTTTTGGGACAGCTGTAGCCCAGTAATCTCCATGGCGTGTCCTATAGCTGTGTACTGGTGTAGTGTGATAAACTAGTTAGGTAGGAGTTCTAATCCCAGACATGGCAACTGTGTGTGTGTGTGTGTGTGTGTGTGTGTGTGTGTGTGTGTGTGTGTGTGTGTGTGTGTGTGTGTGTGTGTGTATGTGTGTGTGTGTGTGTCTGTGTAGAGAACAATGCTATTTAGGCTAGTTACAGTCACAACCATTCAAATTCCCTACGTTGGCAAGACTGCTGATGTCATTCGCTGTGAAATACACCTTTGGGGAAGGAGTACTCCAATAATCCCTGTGATGCATCCTATAACAGTGTCATGCTGTAGTGTGATATAGAACTTTGGTAGGGGTTGTATTCCCACACATGGCAGTTGTGGATGTTTTGTGTGTGTTTCTATGTCTGTGTAGGGAGCAATGCATTTTAGGCTAGTCACACTCACTACAATTCAAATGCCCTACTTTGGCAATCCTGCTGATGTCATTCACTGTGAAATACAACTTTCAGGAAGGAGTACTCTATTAATCCCTGTGGTGCATCCTATAACAGCTTCATGCTGTGGTGTGATATAGAACTCTAAGTGGGGTTATATTCCCACACATGGCAGTTGTGGATGATTTGTGTGTGTTTCTATGTCTGTGTAGGGAGCAATGCATTTTAGGCTAGTCACACTCAGTACAATTCAAATGCCCTACTGTGGCAATCCTGCTGATGTCATTCACTGTGAAATACACCTTTGGGGAAGGAGTACTCCAGTAATCCCTGTGGTGCATCCTACAACTGCTTCATGCTGTAGTGTGATATAGAACTCTGGTAGGTGTTCTATTCCCATACATGGCAGTTGTGGATGTTTTGTGTGGGTTTCTATGTCTGTGTAGGGAGCAATGCATTTTAGGCTAGTCACACTTACTACAATTCAGATGCCATACTTTGGCAATCCAGCTGATATCATTCACTGTGAAGTACAGCTTTGGGGAAAGGGTACTCCAGTAATCCCCATGGTGCGTCCTATAACAGCTTCATGCTGTAGTATGATATAGAACTCTGATAGGGGTCCTATTCCCACACATGGCAGTTGTGGATGTTCTATGTCTGTGTAGGGAGCAATGCATTTTAGGTTAGTCACACTCACTACAATTCAAATGCACTACTTTGGCAATCCTGCTGATATCATTCACTGTGAAATACACCTTTGGGGAATGAGTACTGCAGTAATCTCCATGGCACATCTTATAACTGAGTAGTGCTGTAGTATAATATACTAGTTAAGTAGGAGTTCTAATCCCAGACATGACAGGTGTGTGTGTGTGTGTGTGTGTGTGTGTGTGTGTGTGTGTGTGTGTGTGTGTGTGTGTGTGTCTGTGTGTATAACAACTGAACTCAATGTGGAGTGGGCTTTGCAAAATTCTTATATGGTGGCTCTAGTATATATCACAATGTCCACTGTACAGGGATAACAGATGTGAAATAGCTGAGAGGCTGGGGTGCAAATCCATACCCCTACATGTGACATCAAGGCCAACCAAACAATGTTAGCAACCCTTGTATTACCCAGAGAACACTCTCAACCCATGTCTCATATATACACACACACTTGCCTAGACAACAGCCGCTGTGTTGGTAGTACCCTGCATATTGCCCACTGATAGTAACCATGGTGTGATTGCAGTGGGCTACAGAGGGCATGGCACCCTGTCCATCAGTCCAATAGGCATGTACATGCTGACAGTGAACCTCCCCCATGTTCCCCACTGGACACCTGCAACACCTGTGGTGCCATCAAATGTGACCAACAAATGACATACCATGCCTGAAAAACATGCCCTGTATAGACAGATGCCACTGACACCAGGGAATACTGGTATCATGCTATCAATGTGGGTGCAGGGTCAACCTGCTGTCCATTAACAGTTCCTGCCACATGAGGCCAGGACTGGCACATCTGATAACAATCTGTGTACACAACATGGGCTAGACACCCCAGATACAGTTCCACATGTCAATGTACATGCATGTGGGAGGTGTGCACATCACAGACACTGTCCATGTCATGGACTAAGGAACACATACATGGCAAGCAATGCACAACATTGGCCACATGCAATAGTCACCCAAGTGACTGGATGGTAAATACAATACACACCTGTGTGGGCAAATCCAGTCACTATACCCCTGAGCCACAATGCAGACCATTGTCATCTGGCCTGATGCCAAGGTATACCCATCACTTAGCCTTGTATACCCGTCTGGCACAGTCGACCACTACACACCTGTGAAGCAATGCACCCATGCATGTCAGTACTGGCACCCTGTGTCTGTGTGTGTGTGTTGTAGGATGTGTATGACCACATTCACACTCACTACAACCCCCATTGGCATACTGAAGCATGCTGTCTGATGTCAGACACCTCCACATACCCTTTGCCCATATAACCTCCGTATGACCCCTGTGGTGCATGTAATACCTGCACAGTACTGTGTTATGGCAATCTCACTAGTGATGAGTTGTATTCCTGGCCCTGTCAAGTGTGTCAATATGTGTGTGCGTCCCTGTGAGAGTGTGGCTGTGTTGATGCTGACACCTGTTCATGCGGACAGGCACGTGTACTACACCTACTGTATAGCTACCATATCCCTGTTGTAGATGTCACTCACCATCACATATATGTTTTGAGGGCTCCTCAGCAAGTTACATATGTGGTGCATCCAATAACTGCATAGACATGTGATAGCACTACATAGTCATCAGGGGTTTGATACCCTGTACTGGTAGGTGTGTGACACAAACATGCTTAAGTTTTGCTCTAACACCCCTCCCTGACTTTTCTTTGCCTCTGTCTGCCTCTCTCACTCCCTCTCTGGTGGATGTGGAGACTTACACCTGCTTTGCTTAGGCAGCAGCATGTGTATTTTAAGTGATACTCATGATCAGCTGATGGCCTTTGCATGAATTGCAGCCCTTCTCTACCTGATTGCATGTGGAACAGCTGTTGTAACATTCCCATAGCCAATTACATGGAAACACACTCCACTATCTAGGAACATCATGTTGGTGTTGGGCCTTTTCATTCACTGTGAGCAGGAACTCAATCTGTTGTTTGGCAAACAGCTTCTCAGATGGATTGGGGAATTACCTCTAACAATGTACACTGTGGAAACAGGCCAACACACAGGAGCGGGATGTGCCTGACCTGACTACAGACTGTAAGTGCTGCTATACTGCATTTGGAGTAATGTTGGTTTAACAGGGTGTGTGTGGATATGGCTGTCCTACATGTTTAAATACCTGCCATGTCAGTGCTATGTTTATGAGGAAACCCTCATCTGTAGAGTCATCTGCTGACTGGGCAGTGTGTGGTGCCTTTTGTTTCATGTGTTACCCACAGAACACCTATCTGTGAACTGCAGAAGGTAGTGTGAGGATTGCAGTCTGTATATGGTGACAGCTGTGAAGGTTACTGACTTCATATCCCTCATAGTACATATGTTGCAACAAACCCTGTTACAACAGTAAATGTATGAGGTTATCACAGCAACATGTCAATATTGGCCCTGTGTATGTGCCTCCAGCCACAACTCTGTCAACCTTTGTACATATGTCATGCAGTAAGAGGTGCATATGTGCTGTATACCATAATAAGTGACATTATATCTGTTAACAAGCCAGTGAGATATCAGACTGCTATACATGTTATGTATAGTAGGGGTTATATTTGATGACATAACCTGGACATTCTGTGATTGTGTGTACAGTACTGATGTCTGTGTATTTATGGTGATTGTTGACAGTGTGTGTATTGTTAATATGCACCTTGGGCTGTATAAAGACTATGGTAGATGTCATTATTCTTGGTCCTGTTCTATCTGATGTTACATGCTGTTCCACTATATGTTACCCTATCGGCTTACATGTTTGTAGGGCCAAACACACATGTCCCATACCACAGACAGGCATCAGACCACACTGTGCAGTGGGCCAGTATATGTAGAGTTAGTGTGTGAGTGGCACATATGAGGATGGTGTTGAACAGATAGTCCATATACTGTAATATTACGCTAGCTTACCATATGTGGCTGTGGCTGTGTTCACATTGGTTGTGGTCATGCACTTTCACATAGGTGCCTGTTACTCTGTGCTGTGACATGCCTGTAGAGCCTGCTATATATGCAGGTACATGTGTATTCCCCCATAGGAAATGTTGGCAAGTGTTGAGCCAGTATGCCTGTAGTCTGCACAGTGCTTTGTTACATACCTAGCAGCTTAGTGTACTTACTCAGTGAGATGTCATGTCCAGATACTTGCCAGATGTACTCCTGCTGGGCCACCATAACACTCATGTATGTCAGACAAAGCAGTGGGATACAGTACAGATGTATGTCACTAACTAGTGGGTAGTATGTGGCCATGTCACCTCTGCACCAGTGGTTATTATGTGTCAGGACAGACAGGTATGTCTGAATGCATAACCTGTGGGGGCAAATTGATACCAATAGGTACATGTTATACCCATCTACATGGATGTTAACATCCACATTGTCAGGCTTGGTCCACATGTCTTGCACTAAGGGGTTCTGTGTATACCTCTGGACTGTCCAGAGTGTGTCAGACTGTCCACATATATTGGCCAATATCTCTGCTTTAGTCCACAGGAGCATTACTGTACTAGCAGTGGTACTGTACTATGATGTCCTTAGGATGTCTGTCAGTAGCCAGTGGCACACATGTTAAAAGCAAATGTGACCTCCTATACACACCATGTCTGTGAAGACAATCCCTATTACAGTAGCAACAGTCTACAAATATACCTGCAATACATACCTGACATCCCCTTGCACTATGAAGTTGGGACTCTAGGGGCTGAGGTAGGGCTCCACTCCTTGTTCAGGACATATGGTGAGCATATATATATATATATATATATATATATATATATATATATATATATATATATATATATATGTGTGTATATATATATATATATATATATATATATATATATATAATTATCCAGATATCTATATAGATATATATGCATATACATATCGACATACATTACCAACATGAGTGAGAGGTGTTCCACACCTGAAGTCAACTCCTCGTTGGTCAGATCCGACCATAAGCTAATTACCCTAGATATCCACATCCTGCCCCCACCCCCCATTAAGGAAATCATGGTAAAAAATTCTCCACAGTCAACTTCATGCTTCATAAGACAGAAGTGGTGAACTTCATGATACCCATGCAGATGGACAATACAGTTATGACTGCTGAATCCTACACAGATGCACTCTATAAGCACTTACATGAGTGCATGGATCATGCTATCCCAAACAGAACCAAGACGCTATCCTCCAAAAAAAAAAAAGAAAGCCAATCTGGGGGTCCCCTGCCATAAACAAACTCTACAACAGAAGGAAGAAACTGTTGCAAAAGAGAGTAAAATCCCATGAGTGGAGGAGTTCCCTGGTCAGTCTCAGTAAGAAGCCGAGATTTTATTTATTTTATTTTTTATTTATTTTATTTTACATTTGTTAACCGGGATAGTCTAACTGGATACATGTCCATTTTCAGTAGAGGCCCGGGGAGAAAAGCTCCAGACAAACATTAAAAAAACATTAAAGATCAAAAGAGGATTTACATTAACAATTATAAACAGTAGTAATTGTAACATAAAAACATTGAAACCAAATAAGAATATAGAAAAAAAAAATAAATTGATTTAAAATTTTTTTTTTTTTTTTTTGGAGGATGAACTACTCTTAGTAGATAAGATAAGATCCTCCAAAGCTAGCTACAAAAACAGAATCACCACTGATTCTAGGGACAACCACAAAACATTCTATAGCTATGCCAAGAATCTCAATGGCAACACCCAGATCTGCTCTGAGTTACATCACAATGGCATGAAAATTACAGAACCAACTGATATTGCCAGTGTCCTGGCAGATAGGTTCAGTGCTAACTTTATCCCCCTCTCACCCCCTAAAGGGCCCACATCTATACAGGAAGAATACACAGTCCCTGTAATAACAACTACGCAGGTAAAAGCTGCACTCTCTAAAGCCAAAAACACAACATTCTTGGGACCGGACAACATCCCAGGCTGCATTTTTTACGAACTTCAGTACAAACTGGCTCCCCACCTAAGCACCATGCTCGCTCATAGTCTCACATCAGGCGTTGTGCTCACTGAATGGTGCACAGCAACAGTTATCCCACTCCACAAAGGGGGAGCCACCACTGATCCTGGGAACTATCGCCCTATTAGCCTGATGAGCCTGGTCTGTAAGGCCATGGAACGTATTATCATGGAACTCATAAACAAAGACATTGGTAACCTCCAAACTCTGGGCCCCACCCAGTTTGGGTTTGTGAAAGGCAGATCATGCCTCCTAAACCTGATTGACTTCTTTGCGGCAGTCACCAAAGCTGTAGACTAGGGTAAGGTGGTTCACATAGCCTATCTTGCCTCCCCAAGGCTTTCAAGACCATCCCCCATTCTAGAATTATAGCTAAACTCACTAAACTAGGTATAAATTCCTACGTCGCAAGATGGGTTGCCAGTTGGCTCACTGACAGAACCCACATTGTAAAAGTTGCCGACTCCAAATCTGACTTCAAACCAGTGACAAGTGGAGTTCCACAGGGTTCAGTCCTGGGGCCTCTCCTGTTTGGTATCTACTTCTCTGAAGTACAGGCTAACAGAGAAGGCTTTTAGCTAACGAAGTTCACAGATGGCTGCAAACTAGGAGCCATAGTTGAGTCCCCAAATGATGTGGACATCCAACAGAAGGGTCTCACTGAGACAGATGCCTGGTGTCAGAGCCATGGCCTCAAGCTCAGTGCCAAAAAGTGCATTGCCATCCCCTTTGATAAAAGCTCTGTACTGTCCAGAGCATCCACAGCTCCTCTGTGCTGGTCCTGTGGTTTAGACTGCTTGTTTTCACCTCCCGTAATCCATCCGGGGTGCTCCTGCCCTGCTTTAAACGCAAAAGAAATACCTCCAGCCATCACCTGAAGACACCCTGAATTGGCCAGCTTGCCTGGTACTTAGAAAAATACTACTGAGAAGACCCCCCCATCAAGATTGTGTAAATTAATCATTCCCGGGTGCTCCCTCCCTGCTTTAAACGCAAAAGGAATACCTCCAGCCATCACCTGAAGACACCCTGAATTGGCCAGCTTGCCTGGTACTTAAAAAAATACTACTGAGAAGACCCCCCCCAACACGATTGTGTAAACTAAATGTAGAGTTGATGTACTATCGATAGAGTTAGTCTACCCTAGCGTTCTAGCAGCCTACCGCAGACCATTTTCCCTTTCCTCCTCCTGTTATCACTACCCTAGAATATATTTAAACCTAAGACTGGTCCAACCATCCCTGCCATTTGCTATCTCCTTCTACCATTAAGTGGCAGCATCTACCAATATAAATCCTAGATATTCTTTATAATCCCAACAAGTTTTATTTTTCACAAATGGTTGAGTTAATATCCTTAGACTGTAAATATCTTCTCCCCACTGCTAAACCACCCTCTGTAAAGGCAGCCTTCATTTTCTGGCTGGAAATACTTAGGTCATACCTTCCAACTACAGCCTTTAAACTGCTCTTTGCTGATACTTTTTCTGCCATACTCACCTCTAGTGTTCTTTCCCGCTCCGTTCGTCCTACGAGCTCACTCCGCTTCCCTACCCTGTGCCCAATTTACACCCACCCCTGGTACTCCTAGCTTTATTCCTATCTTACCCCACCCTCTCAGCCTACTTACCCAATACCAGCTCCCCCCTCATTACTCCTCCCACCTATAGCCATCCTTCTTAAACTCTGTAATTTGTACTCCACCCAATAATTATAGTCCCCTCCTCTTTCCTTAAATCTCTAGAATACCTCCATCACTTTTTAAACCCTTTTTTCTTCATAGCCTTCTCTATTTTCCTAACCATTCATACCACTCTCTCTTTGCTCCAGCATGCTCTCCTCAAGTTAACACACCCTCCAGTCCCCCAGCCTCCTCTTTATGTTCCTACTTCCGTTATACTATGCTACCTCATTTTCCTCCTGTGCTTGTCCAATACCACCTACAAAGACAACTACCATACAAACCCACATTCTCCCTCACTTTTACTCCCATTTCCACTCTATCTCCTCTTCTCTTATTCAGCCCAACCATCTGCACCTATTTCACCCTAAACTCTTCTCTAAAGTTAAGACACTGTCATCCGCTCCAAACTGCAATCTACCAAAATTCAAGCCTGGCAGACCAATATGGCTAAAGGATATCTCCTTCAACAACCTAGTCCAAGCTGGTGATATCCATCCTAACCTGGTCCTACATCCTTTGTTAACAACACTCATCCCTTACCCTCTTCCTCCTATCTCAACACCCTAAAGATTTTTACAATTAAAGCACAAAGTCTAAACAACAAAGTACACCAACTTCAAGCTTGGTTAAGTCATAACCAACCAGATATCTTAGCCATCTCTAAAACCTGGCTCAAGCCCTATATCTCTAACTCTGAGATTCTGCCCCCAGGATTTCATTGTCTCAGAAATGACCGACTAAATAAAAAAGGTGGTGGCACTGCCCTAGTCTACTCCAACCTCCTAATCTTAATTCTGCTCCAAATTCCAATTCCTCAATTCCAGAACACTGAACTAACTGATGGAATTCTAAAACTAAATAAACATAAAAATATCTGCCTATCTGGTGCCCTGCCAGACATCCGGCTATGTGTGCTGTGACCGGACACAGTAGGCATGGTTACCACACTTTCCTGTGCACTGCCACCGAATGCCAGCTGTCCCTCCGCTATGGCCACTGGTGATGGTGTGTGTATAGGCACTGAAACTGTGTGAGGGGTTGGGGTGGCTAAAAGGGGAATGTCAAATGTCGGCGCAGTGTCAGCCCCTGACAAACCCACCTGTGCCTCAACAGTACTATCATCATCTTCAGTGTCTGTATGGACACCAACATCAGATTGCATGCAGGAGGGACCCTGACCCACCTCACCACCTGTGGGGAAAACAATAAACACACTTTAAAACCTGTACAGCATTGCTTAACAATACACACACACACACACACACACACACACACACACACACACACACACACACACACACACACACACACACACACACACACACACACACACACACACACACACACACACACACACACACTCCTCCATAATACCTATCTGTCCATGGCTTTACAGACAGTCCCATGTATATGTCCATGTGGTACCCCATCCTGCATCACACTTGTTAACATGCACACATGATGCCACTCATTAACATATCATTCCTCTAAATGCCTACACAAACTGTCACAACACAAGACCTGTTACTACTTTACCTGCCAGACCTGTGTGTAGTGGTTTTACATGGCCTCACTGCTGTCATTCGGTATGCACCCTCTGTATGTCCAGATATCTTGAGTATGGCCCCTACATGTGTGGGCTACTATGTTCTATCCATAATAACATGCATCTGTGTGTCATGGGTATGTAATGCTCAGTACATGCCAGATATGCTGCTCCTTCAGCCTATCATGTGACAACTGTAATATTTGGATACACTCCCTGGTGTTGACTAGTACTTCCCCAATGCATCTGTAGCTCTGCATATGTGGGTTGTAGATTACCTCTTTGCAGATTGTGATATTAAGGGTGTACCTGATGTCTACCTTCCTTCTGGATGCCTGTTCCATGCTACAGACTATATTATACTATCAGCTGTCCTATGACTACACACATGACAAGTCTTCCTGGTGTGTGATGTGGCAGTCCATGTACATGTACTGCATGATCCCAGAGGGAGGTACTGCAGTATGAACACACCGCAATCTCACATGTGCATACATGGCCAGCCACACAAACACAGATATGCACACAAGCATCCTACATGCATCAACCTCCCTCTACTTCACCAGAGTGACCCTACAGGCAAACTGATTACCCACCAGGATGCACACACACACACATACAGGTAAGGTTGCACAATTAAAGTACACACAGTCTTCCTATTACCCCTCTGTCAACATTCATAACATATGGTGCCCAACAGCATGCAGTGCAGCTATAGGCAATCCATGCTGGCAACAGTATACATGTGTGTGATGTATTTTCTTTTTCACTAGGTTAAGCCCCTTCCCCTGGATACCACTGCGGCCATAAACATGGTATTTCTGTGCACCTGTTCTGCACCCTGCCATGTATTGTGCACCACATCTCACAGGTGTATGGCCCATTGTTGAATGTGTACTACTGTGTCAGTTATGTCAGCTTTAATTCTTACAGCTCATATGTTTTCCAGCAACATATATTTGGGATGATATGTGGACAGATGTAATTTGTGATTGCCTGATGTACAGCTTTCAACATCAGCAGACTATGTATGACCAATCCAGTACTCTTACACTATCAACCATCAGAGCATACCATGGCTATGGGGGGTGTACACACCCTTCCTGATATGATGCACCCATCCGTGATCTGCATTGGGACCACATCACTGCATATCTTAACAGTACATGTGCCCAATATGTGACATATGTCCTGTACTTTCACATGCAGTGTCTACGGATTGTGTTAGGTGTGTAAATGTTGACCACAATGCATACACTTCATGTGGGCATATGTGTGCTATGACGGTTTGATGCACCTCTTGTGTGTACTACAGCAGTCACTATTCCTGGTGGGGGCATACCAGCGTTGGCCATCTGCAACTGCCAGTGTATGTTCAGTCTGCCCTACACATTTCCCCCTACTCTGCACGATTGCAAGGTCTACTCGTGTGCACATCCCTTGGTGTTCACACACTGCTGTCACTATTGCTGTGGGGGTAGGGTTCTGTTTGCCACAGGTCCTGAACCTGATTACGTGCAGATACTGCCATTCTTAGCATCCTTAGGATACCTGCTGCAGTGCACTGGTGTGTCATGCTGGCACCCCTCCCCCCTCCTTCAGCCTTTTTGCAGCTGCATGATAAGTACTCCCAACATATTTGTGTCATTTTGCAGTGTCCCATACACTGAACACCACATGTTACAGCCTAGTCCCAGCTGATAATGTGGACCACTGTAATGCCTTATGCCATAGTGTATCTTTGCAGCTGTTGCCATTGTCCTACAGGCATATACACTGGTGTTGCACTGCATATGGGTATTGTTCCAAACATGTCCCTACTGTAGGCCATGTCTCACACCATTATGTTACTCCCTGTGAACACATTCCACAATGGCAGGATGTTAGTTATCATGCAGGTGTCTGACATACCTTTCCAATACCCCATCATGGTCACTCCTGTGATGCCATGCATTTCACAGAAACAATACATGCACATGTACAGCAAGCATTCTGGGTTGGTGTGTTAGATGTATGCATGAAATATACCATCGCCATTGCATGCCCAGTGTGTTGGCAAGCTACATAAACCATACTCACTAGCTACAGGCTGCTGCTTTGGTGGTATCTCGGAGGGACCTACATAAGATGGTGAGAGATGCAATGTCAGTGGCCACACCTGTGGCAGTGCTACAGGGTGGGTGTAGTATTATAATACATCAACGACACATTTCCACAATACTACCACATATGGACATCTGTTTATCACTACTATGCAGCAACACAATATACCTATGACATGTCAGATATGCGTACTCTACCTGTACCGAAGCAGATCTATATGCAACAGTGGTCTACTGATGTTCCCTGTGGCCTTACCTGCATGCTCCTCGGCCGGTGTGTGGGTGGCACCCACCTCCACAAAGGTGTCTGGTGGTTGGTGGTTGGCCAGAGGGGCAGTTCCCACAAGGCTGACCAGGAGCTCCTCCACACGTGTTGGGGGGGATGGATGGCATGACCCCCCCCTGTGGCGAGGTGATCCCCCCGGACAGCAGCAGCACGCCGATGGGCATTGCGAAGCAGGTCATTGACCTGTACAATGATGCCGGACCTGCTCATAACTGCGGTTGTGCAGTCCAACATCATTGTCCCCGTGGACTAGGTCATTCCACAGGGCGGTCTGCTCCTGCTGGTCATGGGTGGCCTAGCCAAACAGCACAGGGTAGTGCTGGATTAAATATGTGATCAGCACTTCATTTTTGGCAGCTGAATATGTTGGCAGACGTGCATGTGACATCTTGGCTGAAAGACATAAAGATGGAAACAGGTCTGAGCAACTCATACAGCTAGGTTACTACAGTTCTTAATACACATCTCTTTCACCCCCCCAGCATATCAGCGACAACAAACTGTACACACAACTCAATAGGTATGGCTACAGCTTACCTACCAGTGTGACAAATATTGTATTGTACCACACTTTCTGCTATGTGTTTGAAGCCAAGTTCCCTGTCTGGACAATATCATTGCTGGCCTGTTACAGACTATTCACCTGCATGCCATTGTCAGGGCCACTATGGTTCCATATATGCCTGTGATATGGCTGCTTTGTGATTGCTGCACATCTGATATTCTGTGTTATTGGGGATATCTATGCATGCTGTTGGGCATTTTCTGAGATTGTGTAGACTATTACTGCCAACATATGTTCTGTAACAGTGATACAATAGCATGTATATGTACCATTGCCCAGCAGAACCACCTCTTCAAACCCATCTGCCCATTTACCTGGCCACATCACATGTGTGTCCCACCCTGAGGCCTCCTCATGTACTGGTCCAGCAATACCATCAGGTGGAACCAGCCCAGGGGATGTTGTCCCCCCCGGGGGCACACACAGACATGTTCCTGTCCCCTGAGGTCAGGTCCAGGGTTTGTTCCATAATGAGCTCCACAGACACATGTGGGATGTACTACATCACTCTGAGGCACCCAGTACACATTCACAGGGCCAAAATGCTCCTCCAGCTCAGCCTCCAGGCCCGGCACCTTCAGGATGTGGACTGCTGCTGTGAGTAGCAGTGGGTGGGAGGCTTGTTCTCATTGTGTTCATATTGGGGCCCATGGGGCATCCAAATCACAGACAACACACACCATCCAGGGTGTTTACCCACCACATGTGTCACATACCACCCCTGTAGACTGTCCTCTGTATCTACCAGCCCTGACCACCTCCACAACTATACATGCCATACTTCCCCATATTCCCATTCCACACTTCACAGACGAGGCCAATATGGTCCCAACAAGGGGTTAACATGTGACATACCCATCCATGTTGCACACACTGCCAGCTGTAGATATCTGTGTGTACTGCTATGTATGCTGTTTCCTTGCACATAGCATGCAGCACTGTTGTAGTAATATAGGGGACATGTATTTACATACATATATGTTTGTGTGTGTGTTTGTATATATGTAGACATGTGCATATAGGTATATATCTATATATGTGTAGATATATATGATGTATATATGTGCTCATATATATGTCTACACATGGGTATCTGTATATTTGTGGACATACATGTATATATATATATATATATATATATATATATATATATATATATATATATATATATTTAGATATTATATATTATATATGTGTACATATGTACACATATGCATACCTATATGTGGGGTACATTCAGATATCAGGTCCACAATCTCACAACACTTTCCTGCACAGCTGCACTGTTATGCCTTGCTACAACAGAGACAGGTGCCACATATGGACACAGCCTGACATTAGGGGGTATATGCAGGATCAGATTGCAGGTAACCCTATTACACACCTATGGCATTCCTGCATGCTACATTACAGATTAACCTGAGTATCCTGCAAGGGGTGGGCTGTGGATCCCACGTGTCCATCATAATGGCATTACTTCCACCGCCAGCTATTGGCCACAGTAATATACATACTTCCCATTACACAACACACACTATGATGGCTTACACCTTGTCAGTCATTGCTGATTTGCACAGTTGACAGCAATGGCTCACTACCCAAAGGGACAGACACTATTGTCTATAGCTGCAAAACCACCAAGAAGCAGGATATAAAGATAGAATACCACAAACAAACAGGAAGCAGGATCCAAAAATATATTTATTCTTCTTTAGTACCTCGACTGAACCAGTCTTTAGGAAGTATACAATACAAATGAGAAAACATTCCCCTTAAATACCCCACCTTAATCCAATAATTATAGCAGCAATCAATTAATTAGATCAAGTATTTCCAATTGATTTCACAATTAAGGCCATGAGGAGACAAAGTATTATACTTTAAAATAAATAAAAATGCCTTAAAAAGTAATTTATTCTTTAGCATTTCATCATCAACTAATTTAACAAAAACTTTATCTAAAATAGTAACTTGCAACAATCTATAATCACTTTTATGATACTGCATAAAATGAATTGCAATAGAAATTTCAACTCTACATGTCTTTATATCTCTGACATGTTCTTGTAATCAATGTTTAAACATTCTTTTAGTCTCCCCAATGTATATTAAATTGCAAGGACAGCATAAAGCGTAAATAACACCAGAAGTAGAACATGAAAGCCTAGATAATACAATAAAATTCTTATTACCTAACTTGTGAAATTTTTGAACAAGTAAATCACAAACATTACACTTCCTACAAGGAAAAGTGCCCTTAGATATTGGATTATCTACTAAATGTTCTACAGGGGCAATAAAATATGATTTAATAAGTTTGTCTGCGATACTAATACCTCTCTTAAAAGAAAAGACAGGAAATCCATTTAATAACATATTTAACTTTCCATCCCTCAATAAAAATTCCCAATAATATTTGATTTGTTCTTGCATTGTTCACTCAAAGATATTATATAGCATAACTATATAAAACTTATTATGAGAACTAGTCTCCTTTTTATGATGCATACATTTTTTACCTTTAAATTTATTAACATCTACTAAATAATTCGCACAAATTTTATTCAAAGCATCTTGAATAGTGAATAAGGAGTACCCCCTATTCAAAAACATCTGAGTAGTTGATGTAATAGCTTTAAATAAATCAGTTGTATTATTGCAAATTCTACATTAACGTAGGAATTCCCCATAAGGTAGGGAATTAATTGTCTCGGGTGGAAACTAGAACCATGCAAAAATTGCCCCATCCTCAAATTTTCTAAACACTGAAATAAAAATTTGGCCAGTATTAGTACCCATCAAATGCACATCTAAAAAGTCAACTGTCTGACCAAATTGCAAGCCATCAAAGGATAAATTAAATTCATTGTACTGTAAATCATTGACAAAGCTCTCAACTTCATTAATGCCATATTAGCATATAAAAATCAAATGATCTATATATCGATAACACTTTACAACATATTTTTTTATAAAATTCATGATGATAGATATATCTCTTTTCAAAATAGGCCACAAAAGTAGTTGCATAAGTAGGGGCAAAAGGTACCCCCATAGCTGTGCCTTGTAGTTGATGAAAAAATCTGATTATTAAATGAAAAATAATTATTATTCAAACTAAATTCTATCCACTCAATAATATAACTTGATAATGGGCATTCTTCTAACATAGATGGTAAAGCAGTAATGCCATCCCTGTGTTTAATACTTGCATATAAACTTCTTACATCCAGGGTTATCCAGTACATATTTGAATTCCAATTAATTACAGAAATGTTGTTAAGAAAATAAAAAGTATCCCTAATATAGGAATCTAACTGCTGAGCATACGGCAAAAGAAATTCATGAACGAAACCAATATTGTGCAAAAATAATTTTTGGCAGTCACTATGGGCCTACCAGGTGGAATAGCCCCATTTTGTTGTACCTTATGTAGTTTAGGCAAGCAGTAAAAAGTAGCCATACTACATTTGTCTATGTTCAACTTTTTATTCACATCTTCTTTAGTAAAATATCCTAAACGTTGACCTTTATCTAACAACATCAAATATTCCTGAAGTGCCCCATGGAAGGTTTGAATATCAACAATTCTATAAACATCAGCATCATGCAAATGCAAGTAACACATTTGTAAATACTGTCTGTAGTGTAATATCACAATTTTGTTACCTTTATCCGATGACCTCACAATTAACTGTTTACTTTGTGCCAAATCTTTAAATGCTGTCCATTCACATTTAGTTAAATTATAACATATCTGAGATTTATACTTACTAAAATCGTCATAGATCTGTTCTAATGCAAAACAAACCATGGGCATAAAATTTTTAACACTTTCATTGCTGAAAGCTGGTATAAAATCACGTTTACATTTAATACTAGATGTGCTTAATGCACAATATGCGTTAAAACTAACATCACCAGCATTTTCCACAAAAGGCAAACTATCAGAGTTACAAGAAAAATATTAATCTTCAGACAAACTCTCATTGTTATCATACACATTATAATCAAAGTGACATTTCAATTGTAACTTACGTGACAATCTAAAAAGTTCTTGGTCAAAACTATGCCACGATGGTACTACAGTGGGGACGAATTTTAAACCCAAATTCAGTACTCCTACTTGTTCATTAGTCAGACAACAGCCAGATAAATTAATCACCTGAGATGGTGTAGATCTGGCAGCAACATTAATGCCATTTACTGCGTTTGTAGTTCTGCTTAAATTGTCCTTCACCTGCCGGCAAAGGCGCAGCATATCCTCTTTTCCGATTGAAGTTTCTTTCATTTTCTCCCTGTTGTTGTCGAAAACTTTGATGAAATACTTCGGGTTGTTGCGCTGGAGGTAGAGGTGGAAAAGATCTGGCTTCATTATCCAAATCTGTAATGAAAGATGAGCCTTCTGATGAGGCAAAAGAAACAGCAACATTCTTTTTAAAACCTCGCTTGTGACGATTAGAAAAGCCGGTCTTTAATGCTTTGCAATTGGTGCTCCAAAGGAATGCCCACCCTCCCATTGTATTCACGGACATCTCTGTGAATTTTAATAGTTTTTTTGCTCGACAATATCTGATTCCAACTTTTTTAGTTTGTCATTTATAGTCACCAGTAAATTGTCAGTCTGCACAGCCCCCACCATTTGAGTAAGCTCTAAATGCACCTGTTTAATTTGTTCTTTCAACTTCTTTTGTTTAATGCAGTCTCGTTCAATCAAAATCATCACCCACTCCATCACACACTTGTGAGCAGCATTTAACCATCGATCTCTAAACACCTTCTCCATGCCATCAGTAACATCAAATGGTGTGGAGGGTGATTTGAAAGCACGCGGACCTCTGGGGGAGATATCAATTTCAATATACCTCTGTAGGCCAAGAATATTAAAGTAGTATTTAGTCTCTTTGCTCAATAAGTCTTAAAGTTTATCTAATGTAGTCTGTGCATCACCAGGAAGAGAACCTATCTTTGATCCACCCACAGATGAAAATGGATTGTTTATTCTGTATGCTCTATCCTGAATCAATCGATTCATAAAACTTGGCATATTATCTCCCCCAATACCAGAATTAGAAACATTGTTACATGGAATACTAGAAGCAGGATTTAACACAGTATTGCATGGAGACATCTGCCCATTACCTGCAGAGGGCTGTGCAAGAAAACTGTCCATAGTGCATTGAGAATTCGTCTGCAAGCCTGAACCACCAGGTAAAGCGTTGTCTTCTCTAAAAGTACGGGGAATATTAGACAAAGGAACTGTCACCATAGCTGCAAAACCACCAAGAAGCAGGATACAAAGACAGAATACCACAAACAAACAGGAAACAGGATCCAAAAATATATTTATTCTTCTTTAGCGCCTCGACTGAACCAGTCTTCAAGAAGTATACAATACAAATAAGAAAACATTCCCCTTAAATACCCCACCTATATTGCCTATATTGTCTATAGCAGTTGTTCAGTTGAACATCATTACTACAACACCTGATGGCATATATAAATCATTCATCTTCATCTATCCCACTATCATGGACCAATTACATGCATATATACTTCACATACTTGAGATAATGATGTCTGTTCTGGATAGTTTACTGGATGTAATTATATATATATATATTTTTTTTGCTGTAGCTTTGGCTTTCTCTTTCACTTCCACTTCCACTTTCACTCTCTCTCTATCTCTCTCTCTGTCTCTGTCCAGTAAATGGATTGAGCTGCTTTGAATAGATTGCAGCATGGATTTTGTAGGTGATGCACATGATCAGGTGATGGCCTCTGCACCAATTAGTGTCCTCCACTTGCTACCTGCATGCAGCTTGCTGTGTAGTACTTCCAATTACCACTATCATGGCAACCACCTACTATAAATCCCTACATCATGTGTGTGTGGTCCCTTTACCTTTCCTGTATGATGGACATCCTTCCTGTGCATGGGCATCACTGTTACAGACAGCAGGTACCAATACCTCTTACAGGGGAACCTACAAACTCAGGCCAGCTGCATATTTGTAGGAGGTCCCAAAACTACAGACAGAGTGTGAGTAGAGTTGTTGTATGCATTGTATATTACTGGTGTTGCAGGGTTTGTGTGTACATACTAGTTTAACTTGGAATGCAGTCTGTCTGCATAGCTCTCAACTGTGGGCCTATCCTCTTGATGGCCAGAGGTGTACCTATTATGTTTTGTCTGTCCACCACACAGGGCTTGTATCAGGGATTTCACTGGCAGTGTGTGTGTTGAGTGCTATCAGTACATGGCTACATCCATTTCTGTTTCTAATCTGATATTCCTGACTAAGGGTATATTGCAGACTATCCAGTAACACCAACAACTTGCTTAGTGTATGACAACACTTTTCCACATATGGGCCTGTGTTCCAGCCTCTGTCCTCTACCTACATACCAAGCTTTGCACATATGACATGCTGTCAGGGGTTGTTCTGTAGTGGGCTGTGAGTATGTCATGCTGTTATTTCTGCCATCAGTCCACTGCTTTTGTGTCCCCCACACATATGGTGGGGTTGGGGCCATATATGTGTGGGCTTCACCTACGCAATACATGTGTGCCCTTATGCACTCCAGAAGCCAATGTATGTAACAGTGGTATATGGCCCTGTATTATTGAGTCTAGGGGGGATGCACCATAACTGACCTAGGCTATTACAACATGTGGTGGTATCAGGGGTAAGCTGCCTTAAGGTATCTGGATGTACATTACCATACAATCCTCCCTGGGTAAATGCAGGCCTACTGCCTCCTGCCATACAGACTGTTCTGTTTGTCAGTGTGCTTGTGATGGTGTCAGTTATGCCTTGTTATGTAACAGTTAAAATAATGTATAAAAATACATGAACCACAAATGAAATGCATATGAACATTTAACATGAGACAGTTTGTTATATCATGGTTAGTTTTAAGCATTTTTCATGTATTTTTCATGCATTTATTTTAGTGTATTTATTATATATATATATATACACACATATTCCTGTCATCTTAGCAGAATTTTATGCATTTCATTTGTGGTTCATGTATTTTTATACATTATTTTTTACACCTGTCATGTTTAGTTATAATGCAAAGTTTTAAAGCAGGCATATGCATTTGTTAGTTTGATTTTTTGATTAAATTCAGAGAGGACTCAGTAAATGGAGGTATGGGTACTTTAAATCCCATGAATTGTTTTATTGGACGAGAGTTACCTCTCCTGTTTTTTAAAATTGGCGCTTAGTTAGCGCATAGTTTGTCTGATGAAGCGGCTTTTCTGGTTGCCGTGAAAGCGCTTACAAATTAAATTATCTTTATTACATCGGAGTGGTGTTGTTCCTATTTGGATATTTGAGAGAAGTTTTTTATATTTGCAACATCTTCTTCACTTATATTCCTTTGATGTGGAGTAGGCGAAGGTGTCTCAGCCTTTTGAAGAGTTCGCAATAACAATTGCATTGACTGCATACGCAAGATACACAAACAAGGATAGTTCTACATTCTTGTGTTTTTTGCCATAGCCTTATACGAACTTGTGGATACTTTTGTGTTCTCTGGGTGGATTCTTTCTATTTACTTCACATTCACGAAGGGAGGATTTTGTAATATATATATATATATATATATATATATATATATATGTGTGTGTGTGTCTGTGTATATGTATCCTAGGGGTGTTGATTGCTTCCACATTGTACATTCCCTATGGGACCCGGACTGTACTGCATGATATGTTACTGATACCAGCCTGACATCATACAGGTGGGATGGAGTACTGTTAACATCTTGTGCCCATGTTGTGTCAAGTTCTGGTTATGGGATCTGCAACAGTTGGTAGTGTATTGCAGGGCAGATGTGTTTGGCTGTTGGGGGGGATACCTTTTCATACAAGATGTATGTTGTTTGGGGCTCTCAACCCCATTAATGGTGCATGTGGACATATATGTTTTTGTTATGTTTCCATTTGTATCTACAGATGTATGTCCCTATATACCTATATATATATATATATATATATATATATATATATATATATATATATATATATATATATATATCTGCTTACATATATATAAATTGCTGTGTAGATATATATATATATATATATATATATATATATATATATATATATATATATATATATATACACACACATATAGATGTAGACATATATATCTATAGATGTATGCATATGTATGTATATATGTTTATATATATATATATCTCTCTATATATGTTTATATTTATATATATATATATATATATATATATATATATATATATATATATATCTACATATATAGATATGTTATATCTATTTAGATATTAATATATATATACACACACACACTTACATCTACATGTTGAAATACATTCCCTGTACTGCTGAATGACTGGGATGAATGATATGTTCGTGAAAACATCAGTATTATGTATATCTGACATGGCTTAGTGGTAAATTGCTTTGGCTATGGTGTGCTGGGCCCTGGGTTTGAGCCTTGCAGAAGCTGTATATTTTGTTGCTAAGCAGAACAAGGTCCGTTGAATACAGACTGATTAATGCACTTTTACGCAGTTGCAAGCGGGTTTGTGCAGGTTTGCATGGTGGTAAGCACTACTAACATCCAGTTACAGTTTCTTATACTCAGCTTCTAAATTGCTTAACCTGTGTTGGCATTGCTTACTCCCATGCAAACAGGCTTAAAACCGCTTACTGCTGTTTAAAAGTGCTTACTCCCGCGCTAATTTCTTTGAAAGAAAAGAAAAAAGGGTTGATAAGAAAGTAATGAAAAAGGGGCACAAAGAGGGAAAGACAGTAGGGAAAATAGCTAGGGATGTGCAGGAAGGGTGTAGGGAAGGTCCATAGCTGCCTATTTCTACTACAGCAACAGCTGTGCATCTACACTGAATTTGGAGGTAGATTTGGACACTCAAACCCCTGAGAGAGGGGTGAGGGCAACAATAATATGTTGTGATGCCAATTAGTCCAGATAACATGTGTCCAGTGGACATGTGTGCGAAATGGACAGCTATGTATAGAGTGAGATTTTTTTTTTTTTTTTGGGAACAGATTGCCCTTTTTTTTCAGGTGAGAGAGGGATGCTGGGGAGGGAAAGTAGGTATATTTGGGGAGATAGGTTAGATAGATTAACAGACAAGACAAACAAGATGCATACAGGTGCGGTATATGACGCATGTGGGGGTAAACACATTGATGGGGAGGGGTGTTGGGAAATCGGAAGCCCATGAGCCCCCTAGTGGAAACAGTGGGACTGAGATCCCCACCCATGGGCAGTTGCCACTGCACTTTCACAGCCCTGAAGGTGGCTGTGCTGGGGCTGAGTCTGAGAGCCAGGCCAACCATCTAGTTGTGACACATGGCCCTCGAGCTGGAGTAGCAGATCTCTGACCTCCTTGCAGAGCTTGCTATGCACCACAACCCGGACCTGGCGATGGGTGACAGGTTCCTGTCCGCACCCCTCCCAGGGGGGGGGGATGAGCCCCGTCCACTGAGGCAGTTCAACTCAAAGGTGATGCAGGACCAATGGACGAGGAGGTCCCAGATTGGGCCTCAGACATGCTGGTGCCTAGTGCCATGGCCAGCTGAGGTGGCACAGGTGGGACCACTGGGACCGGCCTTCCCAAATGTGCTATAGTGTTTAGATTTTATCATCATATGTGGGTTAGTAATAGTCAACACATTCCAGGGTTAGGTATAACAGCATGCATAGATATTCCCATTAACCCAGACACCAGATACAGGACAGATGCATAGCAAATAGAACACATGCATATACGGGACCACAGTGGTAATAACAACAGCATGCAGGTACATTGATGGCACCATGCCACCAATGTTGGAATAATTCAGTGTAGCACATGCATGGAAACAAATTTAAATATATATCAACCAATAGGACATAATCAGAAGAGTGGAGTCATTACATACCAGTTAAAGTGGGTATGTATTTTATTGTTGGAGATATGGTGGAGGGGAGAGAAAGATATCATTTAACAACTAGTATAATCCTGTAGTCCACATTACCTTCCTAGTCAGCACTGTTATCTGTACCGTACATGTATTACTACACTACCCTATAGCCTTAGTTTGGACAGTGATATGGCTGTTGTCATCATTATACATGAACTGGTTTTACCTGCAGTATACACCTCGTACCTGGTATACCTGTGGAGAGAATATTTAACACTAACTGATTCTACACATACTCCCAGATTCCGGGTTAATGTTGTGCACATACCTATCCAACTCTTTCTGCACAGACTATGGCCATGTGTTGACCACATGCAGGTGTACCAGGACATATCTAGACTATTGCCCTCTTCAACCTTTAGTGACTTACCACTCACATATACATGCTTTCCTACACAGTTATATTATGTAGCACAGTGTGGGTGACAGTGATCAGTGATACTTTATTATTCAGAGCAACTGCAACGCTTACAATTCCATACAATACCAGAGTAAACAGTACCAGTACAGGGTATCAAGGTTTTTATTTCTCGGCACAGTGTTTGTATCCGATGTACCTGTGGGAGCAATGTTTGGTAGCATTACCTGAATGTTGCCCCACAAAGTTCCAGATTACACATTAGTATTATGCACATACATCTCACTCTGTTACCGTACACATTCTGGTCACAGCATGACAACATGGGGGATGTAGCTAGGACATACTTGGCTTATTACTCTCATAAGAGTTTTGGGAGTTGCTAGAGTGACAGGTTTATTCTCATAGACGTGTGATAATCAGTTGTATTCCATGTTTGCTGCCTAAACATCTGGGATCATCCCACAGACTTCCCAGGGGACAGGGTGACAGGCAGCAGATATGGGCCCATATACTGGACATTCTGGTCTTATCTGTACAGTTGTGGGGTATGATTCTGTATGCAGCCTACTTCCACTCCCAGGATTCAGACCATGGCTGTGTCTGCTACAACTTAAACACTGTCCATCAGAGTTGTGTGTGCTATATAGATATTGCTGTATATCTCCTATCTGCTTTCTGTCTTATAATTCTCATGTGGTTTTGCATTCTGACCTTGTATTACAACACTCTTATGCAGTATTTCCTAGACAGTTATATTTTGTGTGGGTGACAGTGATGAGTAATACCTTATTATTCAGAGCAACTGCATCAGTCACAATACCATACAATGCCAAAGTAAACAATACCAATCAGGGTATCATTCTTGTATTTCTGAGCACAGTGTTGCTATCTGACAGACCTGTGGGAGAAATGTTTGTTAGCACTACCTGAATGTTGCCACACATAGTACCAGATTCCGCATTACTATTATAGGCTCATTGGTTCATAGGTAGATACTAGGCTATCTGCCCGAAGGCATTATAAGCCTAGCCAGAATATGTTGGCTTTCGCCGCCTCCTTAGATTAGTTCCCTGTACCTTTGTCCAGCAGAGCCATTGAAGTGATCCCTGGGGTAAACTTTCTGTTTCCCATCCACTCGTCAAGGTTTCTCTTGAAGAGGGTTAGCGAGGAGCTCTGCCTAATGTAGATTGCAATCTTGTTCCAGAGCATGGGAAGTCTCTGGGACAGGAATCTCCAGCATGTCCTATTTGTTGTTGTGGTGAGGTTTAGATCCCTGGAGCATGTGGCTTGAGGGGATATGGTTTTCTTTAAGTGTAGCATGTCCATCAATTCTGGGTTGGACATGGCCTTATATGTCAGGCAGAGATCAACTCTGAGTAGGCGGTATGCAACTGAGTACAGCTGGAGTTTCTTCAGTCAAGCTGCATAGGGCATCTGCTTGAGGCCAGTGATCCTCTTGGTGAGGTACTTCTGTGGTCTTTCCAGTTGTTGCAGGTGTCTTATAAGGTACATGCCAAATAGGGCATTGTACTCTATGATGGGTCTGATGAGTGATGCGTAGAGGGGCCCAATGACCTCTTTCAATCTGGATGCAAACCCTTCTGTGATTAGGTGGGCCACATGGAAGGATTTTCTAACCACTTTGACAATGTGATTATCAAAGGAGAGGTTACTATCTACTTGGTTCTCCAGATCCCTTATTATGTTTTCCGTATTTAGGGTGCTACCACCTATGTGGTAGTTTGTGGGTACTTTGTTTTTTCCAAAGGGGGCGACTATGCACTTTTTGGCATTTAGCTTGAGGCCATGGTTTTGACACCAGGTATCTGTCTCATTGAACCCCTTTTGGAGGAAGTCTGTGTCAGCCGGAGAGTCAGTTATAGGCCCTAGTTTGCAGTCGTCTGCAAACTTGGTCAGCCATAGTCCTCCTGTGCTTACCTATATCTCTGAAAAGTATATGCCAAACAGGAGGGGTCCTAGGACTGAGCCCTGGGAAACTCCACTTGTAACCGGTTTAGAGTCAGACCTAGCTCCCGCAACTCTTACCATGTGGGTTCTATCCGTGAGCCAGTTTGCAGCCCATCTCGTGATGTAGGGGTTTATGTTCAGGCCATATCAGGCTGGTGAGCTTGTCTATAATACCTGAGTGGGGAATGGTGTTGAAGACTTTTGTGAGGTCTAGGTAAGCTGTGTGGACCACCATTCCCTCGTCTATAGCCTTGGTAACTGTCTCAAAGAAGTCCACCAGGTTTAGAAGGCATGATCTGCCCTTAACAAAGCCGAACTGGGTAGGGTCCAGTGTTTGGAGGTTTCCAATGTCTCTGTTAATGAGATCCATGATGATGAGCTCCATAGCTTTGCAGACCAAGCTAGTCAGGCTTATAGGGCAATAATTCCCGGGGTCCGCTGTGGCTCCACCTTTGTGGAGCGGAATAACCATTACTGTGCACCACTCTGAGGGCACGTAGCCTGTGGAGAGGCTGAGTTTAAACAGTGTGTTTAGGTGAGGGGTTAGTTCATCTTTGAGCTCATGTAGGATGCAGCCTGGGACACCATCCGGTCCCATTGATGCTGTGTTTTTGGCTTTGGAGAGGGCTGTTTTAACCTGAGTGTGATTTCAGGGGCACTACATTCTTCTGGTATAGTTATGGGCCCTTTTGGGGGTGAGAGGGGGATGAAGTTTGCACGGAACCTGTCTACCAGGATGTTGGCTATATCAGTCGGTTCAGAGTATTTTGTGCCATTCTGCACTAACTCCGAGCAGATCTGAGAATTGTCACTTAGATTCTTGACATAGCTAAAGAATGCCTTGTGGTTATCTTTGGAGTCCATGGCAATTTTTCTTTCAAAGTTAGCCTTGGACGATTTTATGAGGTTACGTAGTTTCTTGCTGATACTGATCAGGGAAGTCTTCCTTTTTTGGGATTTTACTCTTTTCTGTACTAGTTTTCTCCTTCTATTGTATAGCTTGTTTATGGCAGGGGTCCACCAGACTGGTTTCCTTTTCTTGAAGGAGTGAGTCTTGGTTTTGTTTGGGATAGCATGATCCATGCATTCTTGTAGGTGCCCTTAGAGTGCATTAGTAAAGGATTTTGCAGCTTGGACAGCATTATCCTTTAGCATGGGGGCTTTGAAACTTCCCACCTTGGTCTTAAGTAATGTGAAGTTTGCTTTTGAAAAGTTTTTCACGGTGGTTTCTTTGACCGGGGGTGGTGGTGGAATGTGGATATCCAGAGTGATTAGTTTATGGTCAGATCTAACCAGCGAGGGGTTGACCTACAGTGTGGAACACTGGTTGCCCATGTTGGTGATGACCAGGTCCAATATGTTGTCACCTCTGGTGGGGGTGTTGACTAATTGATCCAGTGCATTTGAGTTTATAAATTCTAGGAAATGTTGGGCAAGGGAGTTTGTACTTGAGTAGTTCTCCCAGTTAATGTTTGGGTAATTGAAATCACCCAATATCAGGGTGTTTGGTAGGATCTTTATGTTTTCCAGTGTTTCCAGGAATGCGGAGTGGGGATCCTGGGACATGGTGGGTGATCTGTAGCAAGCTATAATTTGAATAGCAGTTTTGCCCATTGTTAGTTGCACGTGGATGATCTCTGAAGCATCGTGCTGTGCCACTAACCTGGAGGTGTGGGTATCCTGATGAATATGGATACTCCCCCACCTTTTTTATTTCGGTCCAGGTTTTGTGGCTGAAATGTATGGTATGAGTTGTAGCCTGGTAGTGCTGGGGTGCTCTCTGGAGCCTTAAACCAGGTTTCTGTTACTGCACATATATTGATTTTCTCCATACTGAGGAGTGCCTCGAGTGCATGCATTTTGAGGTTTAGACTTCTGGCATTGAGTAGCATTACTCTCAGTTTTTTGTTACTTGTGCTATTTACAGTGGTGGGTTTGTCTTTTTAGTCTTGCCTAAAAAGGCACTATGGGGGCAGCAAGAGCCTTGGCCGGTATTCAAAAGCCTAAGGGGGACAGGTGCAAGCTGTCTCTAGTGAAACAGCGTGGCTTGTCGAGCATGTCATCCCAGGCTGACAGACACTGGATCCCCTTTGAATGACACCAGAAGCTTAGCCAATTGTTGAAATTGATACTGTTTTCTCTATACCGTAGTATCATTCTTGGTGAGGGCAGGATGCTACTCAGGGTCAGGGTCATACTGGCCTGGGCTATGTGATCAGAGAGCTCCTCTCTGTCTCTTTTCATGTAGTCTAGGGAGGTATGGCTCAGGTCATTCACACCAACATGGACAATGACAGAGTCATATTTGTACTTGTTCTGGAGTGACCTGAGTACTTGTGTTATGTGGCGGATCCTGGCACCCGACAGGCAGCTAACAGTAACCTTCTCCTTGTTCAGCCTAGTGAGTGGGATGTCAGTGTGACTATAGAGTCACCTATTACTAGTGTGTTTGGTATGTTATTTTGCCTTAAGGGCTGTGATTGTGTGGCACACTGGTTTTGTGAAGTATATGTTTCATGGTTTGTGTTAAGGGGTGGAGGTTGCTTGGATGTCTGCTTTGGAGGTCTCTGTTGCTTTTGCAGATTTTTATTTAGAGCCTCCAAGTATGTTTTTTATGTGTGTTTTTTGCAGGTGCTGGTTTCATAGGTCTATGTGACATTGGTGGTGTGATGGAAGTAATTCCCTTCTCCCCTTGACTGCCTGGTTCAGTCTTGGGTTGAGAAAGCTTATCCTCCAGTTTGGCTGTATAATTGCATCGCTCGCATGTATTAGTGTTTGGTGGAAGGAGGAGAGAGTTGTCTGTGTACATGAGGCAATTGTAACATTGCTTCAAAATGCCCAGATTCACCAGTTGGACCAGAGAGTACACCTGAAACTGCCCTTTGGACATGCCTGAATAGGTACAGTGAACTGTTTTACTGATTGGCTGGTAAGGTCAAATAGTACTGGCCCTGCAGCAGTCTCTGCTCATGGTCTTTGACAAGGAGTCCTGCCATGACTCTGGACTCTTGATGCACCAGCGCTGCACCCGCAAGCGCACTCCCTCTCCTTCCTGATATGGTGCCTGCAAGGAAAAGCTACAACCTGTTATGAGATGTATTCCCACCTGTTGGGTTTAAGTAGGGCCGATTTCTTGCACTTTACCATGATTGGCCGGTTTTGGAAAGGCTAGGCTATGGGCAAACCTGTTTAGCTAAGGTTGGCATTGTTTAAAGAGGTATACCACTGGGCACAATGAGTTATCTGGCCTACACATTGCTTACACCTCGTAAGCTGGCCTGTACAATGCTTAGCATTGCTTACATTAGACTTTGCATTATATTTCCTTTTTGGCATTGATTTCTTATTCATTACATCTTATATATCTGCCTGGTATCCATGATTCATGTGTACGTACACTGTATGGGGTCCTTGTATTTTACTGGGGACTTCAACACTCTATTACAATTACACCTCACATCTGGACTTACTGCTGTAGTCCAGTTCACATATTTATGTTATATAGTGGGTTGTGGAACATATGACTGTATACTGATTCATTTCACAGGTTCAGTTTGATTTTAAGTGGGTTTACGCAGGTTTGTGCTAGGGTAAGCAATGCTAACCTCCCGTTACATATGCTTACAGAGAGTTAGCTTCAAAATTGCTTAACCTGCAGATGGGCTTACACTCGCTTACTAGTGCTTAAATATGCTTATTGGTGCTTACACTTGCTTACTATTGCTTACTCCCGCTTACAATTACACCGATTTGGACAGTTATATCTCATGGTTCTTGGGAAGGTGGGGGATTTGGAAGCTGTATGGAGTTATCATTCATTACACATTTTACCTTCCATTTGTATCCATGATTCCTGTGTACATATGTGCTTATCTGGGGACTTTGCAACATTATGACACTGACACCTCACATGTGCATTTAATGTAGTACTCCAGTTCACAAATATATGTTATTTAGTGGGTTATGCAACAAAAATATTGGTCATAACGTGATTTGCCATGGAAAATGGAATGTGGTGCAGTGGGACACAAACCGGGAATGCCTACTCATAAGCCAAATGCTCTTCCCACTACACTATTGCTATACTGCTTCATTTGCATAGATCTTCCTTGCTATCCTCTTCAGCCATTTAAGCTGCATGAACTGTAGCTAAGCGATTGGCACACTCGCGCACCTTTGGTTAGCTTTAATCAGATTTTTAATAAAAAAAGGGTTTGTTCATTTTATTTGTATTTACTTGCTGTTGTACACATGGAGGAATGATGCTGTGGATATGCTGACACCTATGAGTGGTCTCGCTCATTTCTTTGGCCTTTTTGCTGTTCTTCATTGTGGGGGCATGTATATTCTGAGTGCTCTGCTCTCAGACACGCCCCCTGCACTCTTACATGCTCCGTGTAAGATTAGGAGCTCAGGCAGTGCACCTTCATTAATATGCATGGTGCGCTGCCGTCCTGAACCTAAATGGCCGCTTCCATGGAGGACTAAGCTAGTCCTGAATGGCAGAATAGTAAATCTGGGGGATAGTCTACCATTTATTGCATACAAGATGTATATACTAGGAATTTATGTATGCAAGCCAACACCACTGCTATATTCTCCACTTTAGCATGTACACACAACAACAAATGAACCTTGCAGCTGTCATGTTATACACATCAGTAAGGGACATGTTTTTGCAAATAGCTGTTATTGGCCCCATAGGAAAGGGGTTTATCACCTATAACCATGTACTAGACAAGCAACAGTTGTATAGTCATGTAAATGCTAAATGGTAATATAATAACACACTACATAAGTGATAAATGACAACACAGATTGGATAAGATTTCATGATTTCAAGTTTTCCACTGTTCATTTGCAAACATCCCAGACATCATTATAGTTGTCATGCTCATATGGAGTTACAAGGAAGAGTAACATAACAGCAATTCAACAACCCTGGCACAGAAGAAAGTGTCATAACAGAGGACCAATTACAGTTTCTAATGATCTGGCAGCATGCCATGCAGGAAGACATGTTTATGGAAACCCTCGTTTGCCATTAAGCCATACAGTGTGATGAAAACAATTGCAGTGATAAAGAAATGTTTGGGTGAAGATATGCAATACAGAGTGTAATTATTTTGGAAATATTTAATACCTGCAAGTAATGAATGCCATAATAAACATCTGCATCATGTCTTTTTTGAACACATGCCAGGCAGATATCAGAGGGATGCATTCCAATCATGGACACCACAGAAATATGCATGTCAGTTATGTCATGAACACCCTTGAAGGGCTTACAGCACTGTCCTGTCATAAGGGGTATGGATGCCCTATCTTGTAGGGCAAGGCCTGACAAAGGTGACCCTCTGACTGTACCATAACTAGTGTCTGGGTGTAAGCCACTGTTGTCTGACACAGTTATCTGACAGATGCTACCAGATTCAACCCCCCAGCAATGATATTAGGCTCCCACAGACCTCTCTACTGACTGCATGTGCCACAGCAGATGTTAATGGAGGCTGCCAGAAGTAACTGAAATCAATGTGTGTAATAAGAAAGGAGTTATGAATATAGTATGAGGTATCACATTTAGTTAGAATGTTGAAAAATAGCGATACATTACTGTCTAAACAACACTGAGCAGTACAATATCAATGGATCTTTGATAGGGAAGCTGTTTCCATTGTGTAGTACATACACATTCCCAGAAATGGACCACCGTCTATTTGTTTATGTATGTAACAAGTCACTACTCAATGCATGTGCCACAGGAACACTCACAGAATGGTATGGCCTGAGTAACCACTTCACTGCAATGCAATCACAACTTATGATGATATATCATTGTCTAACATAAAATGGATAAAAATAACTGCATATGATGGTGTTTGTGTAACATCATTACATTCATATAATATTGCCCTTTCGGGAATTAAACAGCAAACTATGCAACTATACCAACTAATGATATGGGCGATAAACCACATGCGCCACAGTGGAAGAGTTAACACAAGTGTGCCACTCCACCTATGTTAACTTATTACATCATATGCATGTGTCACAAACTTATCTCTTTGAGATAAAAGGGGTGGTAAAGGCTTCTCCCACTATCAATGGACACATTGTAACTGTGGTGGATACCATCCCACTGTAAATGGACAAATTGTAACTGTGGCAGATGCTATTCATGCATTACAGTATAAGGTCACGCAGTGCAAACAGTCATTGAATGTAGATGTTGAGTACTTGAGTATTTGACTACAGAAAATACATGGTATTGTAGAGAATGAATGCATCACGATAGATGTGTGACTGCAATTGTGAGATATATTGGTATGTCAAGGCCTTGCATCATGTTATTGCTGCAAGGGATTTGTGTGCCTGTAATTGCCGTACTAAAGCAACAGCATCCAGAATGTTGTCTCATTCTGTCATGCCAGAGGATACCTCTTATTGTCTATATTATGGAAGAAAAATGTAATCACATGTCATCATTACTCTGATTAGAAGGATTGCTATGTGAGAAAGTATCACACATTTTTGTAAGAGGAATCGACATCTGTACATGTACACATTCCATTTGTTAGACAATAGTGTTAGTGACATGTACAGTCACAGTGAGATTGATGCAACATAGTCTGATCAGTAGTGGCTGGATTTGAACTAACTACCTAAGATCACAAACTACAGATTAGTGCTCTAATCACAAGTGCCACGTGACATGTTGCAATACAACTGTGACGGTGTGTATTTCAATGGATAACAATACCATTGTTTATCAGCTGAATGTTAATGCTAAAAAGTGGTTGAAGGGTACAATAACACTGTACAGCTACACATCATATATGTATTTGAAGAGTATTCTACACAGTATAAGGGTAAAAGACATTCATAGCTGGTCTCAAACATCCTACATGTGTAGTTACACAATGCACAAAACACATCAAAGTCAGACACCACAGGACAATTTTCACTACAATTGTGAAGTACTGCATGTATGATAGCATTATGTCATCATTATGTGGCCAAAAAGTTATTTTTCCTGAAGATGCTAGTATTTGCTAGTGTAAAACTGTGCCACTGTAAATCATCGATCTAACAATTTACAGAGCACTGTTTGAGACTCAAGTGCCACAGGAATGGTATGTGTCTTTAAGGGAGAGAGTGAACTTTTGACAGGATGATTTCATTAGTGTGTTGCAGACAGCATTTCTATAAAAATTTGGAACAAGGGAGCTGTGTGCAAAATTAAATGTATTCTTCTCATGGGAAGTGATAACATTGCAGCACACATAGCAGTGCACATGCATGTATACATACATGGGCATAGAGCATGCACAAACACACACAACACACACACACACACACACACATGAACATTTCCCATGTCTACCCATCCAATCCCATCCCATCCTACACATACACACACACCACTATGTAGTTGCAAGTACCACAGAAGTCTGACTGTTAAGGGGGAAGAGTGCACATTTGACCAGATGACTTTACCAGTGTGTTGCAGAGAAGATGTTTCTGTAAAATGTTGAATAAAGGAGCTGTGTACAAAGTTAAATGTATTCTCCTCACGGGAAGTGGAGACAGCACTAAGTGTTACACACACACATACATTTCCCTTGTTGAGCAATCACCCTCCTACCTATCTAGTTATACAATCTAGAGAGCACTGTATTAGCCACACGCACCACAGGAGAAGTCTGACTCTTAAGGGGAAAGAGTGCACTTTTGACTGGATGACCTTATCGGTTTGTTTCAGAGAGAATGTTAAAAGTGGGATAAGGAAGCTATGTTCAAAGTTAAATGTATTATCCTCATGGGAAGTGAATACAGCATCAAACATTACACATAAATAGACAAAAAGACAGACACATGTTTCCCTGTTGAGCATTAAACCTTCTACCTATCTAGTTACACAATCTAGAGTGCACAGTATTATTCACAAGCGCTAAAAGAGAAAACTGACTTTAAGGATGAAAAAAGCACATTTGTTATTGGGATGATTGCACACTTGTCTTGTCTTATACTTGCACAATGTGCATTAACAAGACAAACATGCAAGTCATACAGAGGACAGTGCACTGCAGAATCCAGTGATGGAAGTTGTGAGACTAGATTAGACAAACTAGTAACATAGTTGCAAGTAGAGCAGACGTGCATTAACTGAGTGAAATAACTGAGTCAACATTAGTCTGAAATCAAGATAACCTGTTGACAAAGTTACTCCAGACATACAAATGCTGTGCAACTTAAAACAATAATTATCTGATTTTCTTTTTTATTTTACTCTTTGAGTGCAGAGCTGCCAAGCTGAATTGCGCTGCTGATGGCAAAGTATTAATGCATGCATACTCGTATCCTAAAGTGTTGAACTTAGAATGGGAATTAGTAGTAATCTATGTTGCTCAGGGCTGACTTTCTTCATGCAAAGATCTGTAAAAAGACAGGCACATTAATATAGCAGCAGGGAAATGATATATTAAGGAAAGGTGTAGCCAACATTTACAACCACACGAGTCAGACAAAACATTCTGAAACATTTTCATCTGCAGCATTTGAACCTTTAGAACATTCTAAGAAAAACATTTAGACCATAGTCTTATTGAGGGTCACCATGTAGGAAGCCATACTTCTAATAGTTAACATCTGATAGCAGATTTTTAGCAAACACGAATGTGTATATTCATCTTTGTTACCCCATTGACCACTGTAATTTGTACATCCAACTCTTCAGCTTGCTGAAAAGTACATTAAACTGAATAAACATGGTTAAGCACACTAGCACAAAGCACAACAGAGTAATATAACAGAAGGTAATAAAATCACTATATATTGCCATACACTGTACTTCCATTTAGCCTTAGTTTTATTTGTCTCCAGGTGCCAGACACTGTGCAAATGTAGAGGTGGGAGAATAATGATACAGAAGGGAGAAGACACATTGACATGGTGAGATGAAGGAAGGACGAAGTAGTGTATGACAAAGAAGGATAATTTTGGCTCATATCAATATAGAGCCAACAGGTTCACAGAAAATAGTGTACCAAAAACAACCAGTTACACTTAGCTAATGGCTAGATTAGAACCCTTGAAAGAAGTCAAAAATCTATTTATACATATGAGTATTATCTCATCATACTTCAAAGGAATTACTGCTTCACAACATTTAAATAACACAACTGATGCACAATGAAGCAGAAGGAGGGCGCAGAAAGAGGAAGAGAGAGAGCTTCAGAGTGGAATAGTAATATTTATATGGGGCATGCAGGAACATCTGTATGGTGTTTTACTTTCAAATCATCATTAATCTGTCAGTTTTTTGTACAATACAGTGCTTGCCAGAGAGAGAAATAAAGGGGTAGGACAGTACAATGAACATGAAGACATAAACAGGATAAGCTTGGCTTAATAAGTCTCCCTGTCGGGGCTGCAATGTCTTTGCATATGATGACTTGCTATACTATTCAAATGGTATGTTCATGAAATGTTATACAAGTATATGAAGAGAAATACAGATGTTTGCAGTTAAATATGTGATAGGAATATGACATGTCATGAGACTTTATAAGCTGACCTGCAGCTGTGATTGAACCAATGATACTATGCAAAAGCAAAAACATCAGTCTATGAAGAGGGTAATTATCTCAATGCGTCTTTTAAGAACTCCTACTTTATTTCATCCAGCAGCCTAAGAATGGTTATTTTAACTGTTGTGCAGTCATACCTCTCAATGCCTTAAAGCAAGAAATGTGGATAAAGCCATAGATAAAACTGGTGCAAAGGCCCCAAAATGGGGACAATCTTTAAACACTGCTCTTACAAACTTGGAAAGTTGATAGAATAACAGGTTTTGTATTAGTGTGAATTTTTGAAGGGTATGAAATCTGAAACTCAAATGTCTGTCATTATTTCTAACTTCAATTTGAATTGATTTACCATTAATTTCTCGGAAAACCAAAACTATATGAAAAATGGACCAAACAAAAATGTGAGGCCAAAATCTGGACATTCTGCAAAAATCTACATAGTTGAGAGGTATGTGCACAGTACTGCCTTTAGTCTGTCTTTGCTCTGTATTTCCACAGCAGAGTGGACTTAAGCACATTATGCAAAATGAATTAGACTATCATGGATTAAACATAAACCATTAACTTGTGCAATAAGAAGTTAAACAATGTTCACTGTCACTCAGCATTGTTGCACTATACCACCCTTCACGCAAATGCCAAGGATATAAAGTAAAGGATTTTCCATGGGTCATTTCTGGCCATGTCAAATTAAATGTGTAAAAAGCGATTGATAGGACAGTGGTGAAAATGGAGCTGGCAAACAAAGAGTAGAACACAGGAGAAAAAATACAGGAATTTGCAGGAGGGTCATGGGAAAGTGCTTTAGCTATGCACTTCTTCACTACATAAATGCACAGTTGTACATACAATTTCATGACTTTGGAGAGTCACCACACCGGTGATGGGTGACAATAACAGAGTAATGTTGTATGGCAACTGGAACAAATCAAGTGTGTCAAGATGACACATAGGCAAAGTGGAGAGCTATGTATGGGGTGTAATATTTTTTCTGATGGACAATTGCACATTTATTTATTTATTTATTTTGGGGGGCTGTTGTGGAAGGTGTTTAGGATTGAAAGTTCAGGCAGGTAAGGTAGGTTAGGAAGCATATGCAGACATACACAACATACAATACAGACAGGGATGGTGATAGACACAAGAGGCTGGGGGACACCATGTTTGGGAATAGGTGGGAGACACCAAAGGCACACTCGTGTCCAGCTTGAGTACAGAACAAATCTAGTCTATACCCTCAGAGCTGCAATTACAGCCTCCTGTAGCAGATAGCTGGGTCATTGCTAGACATGGCATTGTCTTTGCAATGCAATATAGGACCTTTTCATTCCTGTTGGTATGTGCACCAAGGCCCCTCTCCCTGATATCCTCCACCAGCCCTGTCAGCTCCTGCTGGGTGACAAAATCACCACCTCCACTGATGCTTCACCAGCATCCAAGGTAGAGCTTCCTGATGTAAGTGGAGCAGACAGGGCAGGGGTTGTGGAGGCAGCACTGATAGGCTGTGACCCTGAAGGGCTGACTGTCTGTTTTGCCATCTGTGGAGGTATGGCAGGCAGAGATGCAGTGGTTGGTTTACCACTTTGTGCTGATGGTCATTTATTTTACAGCAGCAAGGTATGCAAACAGCAGACTGTTAACAAATTATAACCCTCCTCAAAAAAAAAAAAAAAAAACACATATAGGTTGTGGTGGAGACAAAAAAAAGAAATCATTAGATACACAGCATTGCACATCAATTTATTTTTCCAATTAAGTTTGTTTGGCAATACATAACCAGTTATGATAATTTAATATAGTACACCGTTGCTTCAATCATATATGATTGGAAGGTAGAAATGTGTCGTAAAATAAACAAATCTCACTGCTAAACTATAACAAAGAGCAGCCTCTATTTCTCTATGATGGATAGGATATATGCATTTAAATATAATAAATGCAATTCATATATTTGAATTGTTCCTGACATATTATTGCTGTTAATGTTTCAAAAATGCTTATCCAGCAATAAAAAGTAATTTTTGCTTCTGGGTATTGAACCCACACACATTTAATGTTATTCTCTTTGCCTAATGCAAACATCAAAAGCTATTGAGAAGGCATACATGCTTCAGATCAAGACTGAGGTATGCATATTCAAGATGCCAGTAAATGAGTAAATGAAAAGAAAATTCTGGATTAAATTTGGACCTGAGCCATACTTACCCCATGCCTCTCTGAGGTGAGTTAATCTTACCTGCTGTGCCTCACAGTTTGTAGCTATTTCCACTGTAGTTATACAGTACAAAAATAAAAAAATAAATAAATAATATAAAAGAAAACATAATGGACAACTGCATTGACTGGCTAGATCTTTAATAAGGGTCAATATTAGAACATCGATAGCTAAAAACAGTGAACACCCTTACTTCAACGCAGCTTAACAGAAAGCACTAAATCTCGAATGACCAGAACAGTGATTTTTTTTTTCTCAGGGAAAAAAATCAGTGGGCCAACAAAAAAAAAACAAGCAAACTGATAGACAAAACAACCCACACCCCCTGATGTGGGGTTCTGTGCCCCCCACAACCCCCTTATTTAACTTAAATATACCAAGTCTGAGATTGTAGTACAGTTGAAGAAATGGCAAATTCCCGACAATGGCCCACTGATTTTTTCCCCTGGGAAAAAAAAATGTTGTTCGAGAGTTCGTGCTTTCAGTTAAGCTGTGTTGAGGTAAGGGTGTTCACTATTTTTAGCTGTCAATGTTCTAATAAAGACCCCTTTAATAATGCCATATCATAGATAGGTTATGATTCAGTATATTTACATTATTGAGGGGTGTTTGCAGTCTTAAATTCAGCCACTCATCAGCTCTGGAGGTCAGGCTTGCATTTCTTAAGGTCACCATAGTGGCAATGACATTGTTTCTCAGTAGGTGGAATAAATGTTGCACTGGAGACAGCCTTGGCTAAACTATTTCAAGCCTCAGCCTTATACTGAGACCTAGTAATGTCTCCCTGCAGCAGCCTATGCCTGCAGCACTTCATGAAGAGTGCCACAGATATGTTGGACTCCTCAACAACCTACCTTTGACTCTAAATTTAGAACCATTCTCTGCCTTGCATGTCTGCAAATGTCAAGACATGTCTGAATGGGCACCCAATTAAGCTCTTGTGTGTAACCAGTTGTATGCAAAGAGGCACAGCCTTACCAAATGCATTGGCACCATTGAAGGCATATGGATTCTTTGTCTGACACATTAGCACTACTAATGGTACAAGTGTGAAACATGGTATTCAGCTTTGCCATGTGCAAAGCTCAATCTGTTGACAAAGGTTCTAGTGTTCAAAAATGGAATGTGTAATGGCATGGCATTTAATCCTTGCATTTTGAAAAGAGAAAAAAGCATGAATTGTGAAATATTGTAATGTTGGGGCTTACATAATGTTTAAATGTTGTTGTACAAACTGGAACTTAAACCCATGGGATAATACATTCAAAAATTAAAAATCAGTTTATTAATTGACATTGCCAGAGATATGTTTTAAGGGTAGAAATTTGAGATATACTAATTTTAGAATGAAATGAGATACACTTCAGAGATGCCTGTATATTTGTGTGATTTTAATTAGGTCCAGAAATGCATTCCGACGTAAAAGTCAGTATTTCTGTATGCAAATGGATGCAGTTGACTGAGCTGAGTAATACAGGCTGGGTTATGTTACATACAAACATCACATGATATAGCTGTCCTAAACAGACAGATAGGATATGTGATGAGTCATGATGATTATGACAAAAGTATTGTGCCCATCGTACATATGCAAGTGATTTTTATATTAAATATCATCATTGTCATGTTTAAGAAATTGGACACATATTAGCTTGAGGTTATCTGTGAAGCATTAATGAATTATGCTAAATAAAAAATTGTACTTATGCAAGCATTACTGATACATTCCTTGCAATAAATATGTTTAACATGATCAATTTACTTTAGTTTTACAGTCCTAATCAAAATATTGTGAGAAATGGGATTCTTACACCCTTACTAAAAGTAGCTTTTAGCTATCCTTAATCAGATGTGTTCCTTATCTAAACTTGCTGTACTTACATCTTGTGCCAAAGATATAAGTATGTGACTGATGGAATTTCTCCACTCACTACTGTCCAGAGTGCTGATGAACGTGCACTTTTGCCAGGTATTTTTGCACTGCATAAGGGATCCTTAACTAAAATGTTTTACTTTTTTTCTTAGATGGTGAACCATGATTATAAGCTGTCAAGTAGAGAGCAAATGCAAATGAAAATGAAAAAAAAAAAATACATATTGTGAATAATTGCAATGTGATAGGATTCCAACAATGCATGATTTACCTTATTTCATTCAATTCACTTCATTTACACCTTGTGCCACAGATTTGGAACTCTGTCAGGTGCATTCTCTGCAGTAGTTGCTATCCATGGTGCTGAAGACTGTGCACTGATGGAGGGCTTATTTGCTGTATACATGGCGGCCTAAGCTATTTTTTTTTTACTGAACTGTGTTTGCATACTGCTGAGCAGAGAGCAATGGAGAATGCATTAGAAAAAATACATGTTAGAGAAAAGAATATGACAGTAAATTACATGCAATCAGTTTGTGTATGTAGTTATGACTGGAGCAAGAAGTGCATTGAAGTGACACATTTCATCCTTCTCACATCTCATTGCAGCATCAGAAATCTACTTTGTGGGGCACTTTATTAGACTTGTAGTTAATTACAAATAATGTGAAAGTAGACATAAAACAGCTCGCATGTTGCTAGCAATACTGACAATATTTGATTTTTAAACAACACAATGGTATCACAAAAAAAAGTGATTAAAAATGTATTCAGACCACCTTCTGTAAAATTGTCAGTTGAGTGGATTTGAACCATGCATCAGCTGTCCTTTTTGTCTAAACTCAATGCACTTATAGCTTGCGCCACAGAGAAAGTTACTTAAGATGTGTATTTTCTCCATGAGTACTATCCAGAATGCTGACAACCACACAATGCTGTCAGACTAGTGTGTGCTACATAAGGCAGCCTAAACTAAATTCATTTTTAATGAGGGACAAAGGCTCAGAAGTATGTACATATTTTAAATAATTCTCTTATAAACTTAGAAATGTGCTAGAATAACTGGAACTGTGCTAACATGCATTTTATGAAGGCCAGGAAGTCTGAGACTCATTGCTACTGGCTGCTGGCATTCAATGGAATCCAATGGCAAATGGAGCACAAATAATAAAAGGGGAAAAAATATTTTGAAACAAGTACTTTAAATGTACATTTCTGATGATTAATCAACTTTGTTATCTTGCAACAGGAATGTGTATGGATGTGAACCATCAAACCAGGATATTAAGAGCAATCATTGAAGAGTATTTACCATATTTACCACAGATAAAGACATATATTAGCAAGGAGATAAAGTATTTAGATATACTCAAAATGTGACATTGTATCAAGTCACATTGAAAGTGCAAAAAAAAAGTTGTGAAAGTTGCCCTTTCTCATTCGACAGTAAATGTCTGGGTGAATGGGGTATTGCCAACAGTTAGGATACCTATGTACTCACACAATATTAAACAGAGACAGCAAACACTGCAGGTATATTCCTCTCTTTGTTTATGGTGACCCATTTCCTTATCAATGCTTTCTTAAGAGCAATTCTAGCTCGTGTTTATTGCCTATGTTATCTGTATCAATGCTTAATGTACTCCCATGAAAATGAACAACATTTCTTATTAAGGGGCAGTAACTGTAGTCATTAAAGCCAGCATTCCAATGTGAGGAATGTTGTTGTCCTAAATCAGTCAATGTATATTCACACTTTTTGGTAAGTTTCTTTTCCCTGACACACCCTCGGTAAGTGTACATCAAAGTGGGGAGACTGTGAAAACTGATTGTTCCTGCAGTTAGACTAATCATAGATACCTGCAAGACATTAGTAGGTAACACTTCTCAATGTTTATTCTTGCAGTGTTAGAGTGTGTGCAGGTAATTATGTAGCTCCTTATGTCATGTTTAATTCCCTACATTTAGTGCGGATTGTGGTATTCAGGAATGCTAATGATTTCTCACCTAATTTGCATACTCACAGTGCTAACAGGGTTGACTCTGTGCTATATAAAAGTAATCGTATAGCTAATGTACATGCATTGTAGTGGGGAGACTGTTTGGATTTAGAGAACTAAATACTCCTAAATAAAACAACTTTGGGAGAATTATCTCCTTTCTACATTGCTTTACTGTCAAGGCAGATTGTTGCTTCTTACATAATTCTTTTAGTGTAACATTAAGAGTGAATTGCAATGCCCACTCCTAAACATTAATTTATTTTACTGTTTTTTCTTTATTTTTTACTTTTGACATAGCCAATGTATATCAATTATATCTGCATTATAAAAAGTTTGCTACAGGATGCTATCTGATCTGTGTTTTGTAGGTTGTATTTTATTTTTATTTCCACCGTTATTGCAGACGAATGTAATATAATTTTGTAGCAATGTTTGGAATTTTTATATGAGTTAGCACAAATAATGTGTTAAGTTTATGATATCTACCTGGCTGCCCTGCACAGCAGGGGAGATTGCACTTATAGTAGTTGTCTTACATTTTTACTGCTACATTGTGAATTATTATTATTAATTCTGTGATGTATTACACAGTTACACAAACCTGTGTTCTCTACATTACATAGCTGATATATATTACTATTGATATTTCATTTAAAAAATATTTTGGGGGTATTGTCCTAATTTTCATGGGGAGAACTACCTTTTAAATGGTTATGTGCATCATGGATGCATTTATTCATACATAATTGAGTTCACATCTGTCTTGTCTGTGTATTACAGATTTTTAATTACTGTATCTGTTTTCTATTTCTTCTCATACAGGGATATAGTACCCAAGAAGAAATCTGTAACCCACAAGGCCATCATACACTAATGCAGGAAATTAGGTCATTATCCAGGCCTTACATTTCCATGGGCCTTTTCTCTTAGGGAGAGGTAGAGGTGACCAATCTGCCTGAGAGAGGATATGGCAGCAGGTGGTTGATGACATCAGTGCTGTCAGAGGGGATGGGAGAAGTTACTCCAGCAATGACAACACACAAGTGATATGATAATCTCTGCTCTCTGTAGGGCAGCTGCAGTTGCAGGTGCTGGGAACAGGTGGCTATGGGAGATGGTCTTACTACCGAATGACCACTAACTGAAACACAGGAGTTCCTGTCCACTGTCAGGGATGCAGATAGCTTGGCAAAGAGTTCACACAGAATCCTTCATGTTGGTGCTGATATGGACAATAGACCCAGACTGCCTCAAGCAGAATTTGTAGGCATGCAAAATGCTAGTGTCATTGTTATAGCTTTATCTGTATATATCTTAGATGTCTGATATATGTAGAGCCAGTGATATGTGTGAGCCACTTGGTACAGTATTAGAGGCATATATGAGTATGTAGTGGAAGGGAATCTAACTGTTCATTACATTTTTGTATGACAACATTTGTAATCTGGACATGTAAAGGGGATTGCTTTCTTTTTCTTGTTTCATTTGCATTGTGATACTTATCAGCCTTCTTTTATTTCCCCTTCCTCACATACAGGGGCATCTGGGCAATTGGTTATTGTTATTACTGTATATAAGGTAGAGTTAGGTCTAAATGAGAGTAAATTTGTGTTGCTTTAGTATATATTAGAGTTTATCATACCTCTCCTATAAACAAAAATATATTATCAATTTTGTTCTCTATTTTTCTGTTTATGTTTATTGCTTGTTATCATAGGTGATCCTGCAAGAGGAACTGTGGAACTCCTACTACCTGTCATAGTATTGATATCTTCTGATGATGAGGATGGTGATGAAGATGCATAGTCTGGGGGTGCAGAGGGTCAGTCTGACATGGAAGATGTGGTCCCCACATCCCCTGCCCATATTTTGAACACAGTCAGTTTGCCTATGCATATCCATTACACAGAGACCTCTGATATAGGACAGGTTGAGGGTGATGCAGTTGAGCAAGGTAGTGTGGTTACTCTGGTTGCAGAGCTGGCTGTTTTTCCCTGTAGCCATTGTGAGGGTAAGGTGTAATACAGGAGTGTTGGAGGGGGTGCTCAGAGGAGGTCTGTTGTCCATCCTTCTCCTCCTGATGCTGGTGTGATTAGGTGCCTCCAGACATATGTCTAGGGTCTTAGTGGCAGCACAGGTATGTTCCACCAGGGCCTTGGTAGAGACAGTGCAAGTACTAAACATTGTGCATTCTGACATGTGTGACTCCATGATCTGTGTGAGAAACTCCTTGGTGAAGATGAATGATACACTGAATCAGGTAGTGTCTGTGATGGAATGGCTGCTGCAGGAGGATAGGCATTCACATGGCTGGAGAGATGCTACATTTTCTGATGTGAGCAAATATGGACATGGAAGATCCTGCTCTGCTTGTGACACTACTTTCACTGCTCTGTCAGGTATTGCAGTATCCAAGTAAAATGTGAACAGGAAACCAAGAATCAGTAATCCACAAACGAAAGGGCTGCCAAATAATCCAATTCTTTATTCACGAAACACTCCAAAAGTAATAAAATCAAAGCTGACCAATGTCAGGCTTTATCAAGACAGTCTTATACATGATGTGCCGCAGTTTAAATACACTGACTGAATCTGAAGACTTAATTTGATTGGATTAAATTAATCTAATCAATTTAAAATAATTAAAACAATTAAAACCAACCATTGAAATGAATAATCCATTAAACCACAATTGGGTTCTTTTTAAAGTGCTAGTGCATATGATCAGACTTGTAAAAATGAATATCGTAAAACCATAACTTAGGTCACTTTTCAAAAAACCTTTTCAAAAAACATGTGTTTGCAAGAAAATGTGAAATTTACGTAGTTAAGATCATTGCCTTTCATTGAAGTATACAAAACACTTCTTCAGAAACTGTGTTATAAACAAGAAACTAAAAACTAATGTAAACATCAAACCCATCTGTGTAATAATCTAAATGCATTTACATCTATAAATAGTGTAATTATTGAAACATTCATTTAAAGTTTATGTTGTAACTTGGAAAATAGTTAAAATTAATCACAGTAAAAATGTGTGTGCATCAATCAGCAACTTTAAAAGCACTTTTAAAGCACTTTTAAAACACTTTTAAAAACACTTTTAAAAACTACAATAATGTGGTGGCAACCTGTGGTGCAACAAGTATTTAAACCTAGTTACAACCAACCCTAGTACAAAGTGCACGCAGAATAATAAACCTACAACTCAGATACCTTTTAAAATAGATGTCTGTGTGTACATCTGGAATTTGATATATGAATGAATAAATAAATAAATAAATAAATAAATAAATAAGCAAGTACAATAAAAACAAGGTGTAAACATTGGGAAAATAACCTAATCCTAGTGAGATGAATAACTTGATATGGATTAAATGAACTAGTACCTTTTAATTACTAAACATACCGGACTTAAAGGGTAATAAACCTACATTATAACCTAGCTCTTCTAATCTTTAACACACTTTTAATGCTAGTTGACTCATTCAACCCTGGAGGTTTGGTTGCATTTAGGTTTATCTGCCATAACAGCTCTTTGTATTCGAGGGAGGCCTCCCACTCCCCTCCTCTTGGGTTTTGAGGTACCTGCTCAAGAACCATGAATTTCAAAGTCATATTGGAACAAATGACCGAATGCTTGTAAAAGGCATTGCTTTCTTTCTTAACACTAACATCATATAGATGTTCAGATATCCTTTAGGGTCCTTTCTGTCTTTCCTACATAGAACCCAGAGCAAGCCTCACAAACACCTAAATATACTATTCCCTTGGTAGCACATGTGTAATACCCTTTAGGGTTGAAATTGAAGTTTCTCGAGTTAACGTAATATTTACTGTTGTTGTAAATATAATTACATTGCTTACAGTTTTGACATTTGTAGGTTCCTACCCTCTTGCTAATCAAGGAGGTCTTAGCTTCATGTCTTTCAAATAAGTCTTTCAAATTAGCATTCCTGCTGTTAACAAATGATGGAAATGTCGCAGTGAGTTGTTTGACCTCATCATTTGCTTTCAGAATAGGCCAGTATTTTGAAACCAGTTCCTTAAATTTTATAGAATCATTATTAAAAGTGTGGACAAATGTATTGTGTGTATCCACGTTGTTTTGATCGTTGGTCACAATCGTACTTATATTACCTTTACCTAGAAGTGGAGTAAATCTACTAGTTCTAAGCTTACATATCTCATCAAGTGTTCTTACAAAAAGTCTTTTTGGATAGTTTCTTTCTAAAAACATATTTTCCAAAATTTGAACTTCTTTTTTGAAAAGATCGTCTGTACTGCACATCCTACTTGCCCTAATTAATTGGCCTTTTAAAATACCCTTCTTTTGTGCTATAGGGTGACCACTGTCAAAGTGCAGAAATGAATTGGAAAACGTGGGTTTCCTGAAGACAGATGATTCAAAGGTCATAGTGTCAGGGTTTTTAGAGAGAGTCACGTCCAAATAGTTGACCTCTTTCTCACTAATATTGTGTGTGAATCTCAAATAGTCTGTTGTGGAGTTCATGTGTGCAAAAAATTCTTGAAATTCTAGTAAGGACCCTTTCCAGAAAACACATATGTCGTCCAGGAAACGTTGGTAGTGGGTTATATGTTGTGTCCATGCAGAATTAAAGATGTATTTCTGTTCCCACATGTACAACACAATGTTGGCATACGCCGAAGCACAAGGTGAACCCATTGCCACACCTTTCTTTTGTCTGAACAACTCTCCATTAAAGAAGATATAATTGTTGTTCAGAATAACCTCCATACCTTCAACTATTAACCTAATAACATTTGCTGTGAATTCCCCGGACTTAACTAGGAATTCATTGAATAATTCCAAGCCTTCCACGTGTGGTATACTTGGGAAGAGTTCAATGACGTCTATGGTAATAAGTAAATCAGTTGCGTCAAATAGTTCCTTTTTAATACTCTTTAAAAACTCCCAAGAGTCCTTACATATGTATTTCAAAGATTTGACCAAATTTTTCAATGAAATGTCTATAAATTTACCAAGAGGTTCGGTAATGCCCCCACCCCCAGCTACTATCGGTCTAAACTTTAAAGGTGTCAGCCCTTTATGCACCTTAGGTATGCCAAAAATGGTGGGGGTAACAGGCTTGTTAACCAAAAGGAAATTGTATAATTTTTCATTTATTGCTCCTTGCATAAGGTTGTCATAAAGCATGTATCTAATTTTGGAGTATGCAAGGTTCACTTCATTAATAGAGGCCGTAGAATACTGGTCTAAGTCTTGCAGAATACTAAACATTGCTGCTTCATAATCACAACTATACATCAAAACAACTCCACCCCCTTTGTCCGGTTTCATAATCCTTATTTTGTCAAGTTTCAGTTGGTCGATGAGTTGCACACCGTCAGGAGATAAATTTTGAATTTCTGAATTATTATTCTTAAATGTATCCCTAATGTCTTGCTCCACCAAGTCCTCAAATGTTTTAACTACTGTGTGTAGTGGGGGATTAAAAGTACTTGCTCTAGAAAACCTCTCTTGTAAAAAATTTTGCCCTTTGAAAAAAATATTCAAATTGAGTTTTCTTGTGAATAGTTTTAGCTCTAAGATTGATTTTGTAATGTTAAGAGGGCGAAGTGGGACAAAGTGGAAGCCCTTTGTAAATAGCTCAAAGTGGGTGTCCCTTACATTAATATCTGTAAAATTAAAGATCTTAAAGTTTCCTTTGGAAGCAATGGAACAAGGTAAATCGTGTGTGTCAAAAGTCTCAATAGAAAGAGCTAGACTGGTCGTGACCCCCCCTTTTTCCACTTCTACCTCTGTTGGTTCACCCAACCTCTCTGCTGGTAAGGCTGACCCCTTTTGTTGGTCCTGCCTGGGGGGAATTGAAAAACCTGTTGCTCATTTCTACTGTTGGAATTAAACTTCTGAGCCAGCCTCTCACTTCTACGAGGCCCATCTGCTGGAGAATCAGTATCACCAGTGTTATCCACTCTACTAAATCTGTTGTTGTCTCTATAATTACTCTTGTAGGCTGGTTGATATGCTACCCCGTTCTTATATTCATTGAGGTCCCTTTCCAGTTTCCTCACTTTTCTGTTAACTATTTTAATGCAATGCTGATCCACCTCATGAAAGACTCTGTCGTAGTCTTTTTTAACCTGTGTAAAATGCGTGTCAGTCACCACCACATTGTTTAATTTATTTAAGTCTAATAAAAGTGTTTCCAGCTTAGATTCGTAGTCTTTCACCATTAATTTAATCATTTCAAGACCTGTTTTGTTAAATAACTCTGTTAGGTCGTTAAAAAGAGCCGTTCCCGGTGTAGCATTATTAGGGAACTTGGTGTACCTCAAACCTTTTGGTACCCTCTGCACTCTCAAACATTCAGTTAAATAATCCACTTCCAACTGCGTGGATATATGATCAGACTTGTAAAAATGAATATCGTAAAACCATAACTTAGGTCACTTTTCAAAAAACCTTTTCAAAAAACATGTGTTTGCAAGAAAATGTGAAATTTACGTAGTTAAGATCATTGCCTTTCATTGAAGTATACAAAACACTTCTTCAGAAACTGTGTTATAAACAAGAAACTAAAAACTAATGTAAACATCAAACCCATCTGTGTAATAATCTAAATGCATTTACATCTATAAATAGTGTTTTTTGAAAAGGTTTTTTGAAAAGTGACCTAAGTTATGGTTTTACGATATTCATTTTTACAAGTCTGATCATATGCACTAGCACTTTAAAAAGAACCCAATTGTGGTTTAATGGATTATTCATTTCAATGGTTGGTTTTAATTGTTTTAATTATTTTAAATTGATTAGATTAATTTAATCCAATCAAATTAAGTCTTCAGATTCAGTCAGTGTATTTAAACTGCGGCACATCATGTATAAGACTGTCTTGATAAAGCCTGACATTGGTCAGATTTTATTACTTTTGGAGTGTTTCGTGAATAAAGAATTGGATTATTTGGCAGCCCTTTCGTTTGTGGATTACTGATTATTGCAGTATCCACACCAAGATGTGGTAGGCAACAGTGGCTGTGGTCCTGGATTAGTCTTTAGGACAGCTCATCCAATAGTCATCACTCATGTTCAGGTAGAACCCCTGAATTGTAGCCAGGGCTGTGGAAGCATCAGTGGAACTCCTGGCATAGGTGATTCTCCTGGTCAGGGGCAACGAAGCTGAAGTGAGTACTTTTCCATGCATGGCTTACACCTGTCCAAGATGCAAAGTCATAGTGCTAGTACAGCGCCTGATTGTGTTCATGCAGACATACACATATTACCCATACCACCTCACACAGATGCAAGCCATCTAAACAGTCATGTTGAGTGCTATACATTTGCTGTTACTGGTCCTGAACTTTGTATACTCTGACTGATATATGTGTGTCTTACTCGCACACACTCACTTCTTCAGTGTTAGCGCTGACCTCCTATACTCCACCACCATATGTAATTGATGATGACTGCACCCTGCCCTTTGCAAATGTCTTTGTGACTCATGGTTGCATACATGTCTGATACACACACTGGATAGCTAATGCCTGTTTACTCACAAGCTTGCAATTATTAATATATATTACAGATGAAAAGTTTTTGATTTCTTGTTCTTACTCATTTGTGAATGATTGCTTATACAATTGTTGAAAGTCATTGTATTTCAGTTGGTATTGTGAGTAAAGCAGTGGAAGCTGTAGATATGTTAGTCTTTTTGTTATAGTTGTGCAAATGAGGGTATAATTCAAAGGTTCATAGGTGTGTACTAGTCTAATGACCCTGGACCCTTTACAAACCTAGCCCATAGTATTACCCTGACATTGTGCCATCCGACCTTAGTTCCCAGTGCCTCTGTCGAGTAGAGCCACTGGAGTGATCCCCAGGGTAAATTTTCTATTTCCCATCCACTCATCAAGGTTTCTCTTGAAGAGGGCCAGTGAGGTGCTCTGTTTGACATGTATGGGAAGTTTATCCCATAGCAAGGGCAGTCTTTGGGTTATGAACCTGTCCCTCCAGCATATTCTGTTGATTGTGGTGGTGAGGTTGAGGTCACTGGGGCATGTGTTGTGGAGGGATAGGGATTTCTTTAGATGTAGCATTTCTAACAGAGCTGGATCAGACATGGCTTTGTATGTCAAGCAGAGATCGCCTCTAAGCAGGCGATATGAGACCGAGAATAGTTGGAGTTTTTTGAGCCTGTCCATATAGGACAAGTGTTTAAGACCTAGGATCCTCTTTGTGAGGTACTTTTGCTGCCTCTACGGTTGTGGCAGGTGTCTAGTGAGGTACATGCCAAATAGGGCATTGTACTCGATGATTGGCCTAATGAGGGAAGAGCAGAGGGAGACAATGACCTCTTTCTTCCTGGATGCAAAACACTTAGTAATGAGATGTGCCACATAGAAGGACTTTCTGACCACAGTGGCAATGTGGTGGTCAAAAGAAAGGCTGCTGTCAACCTGTGTTCCCAGATCTCTTATAACACCGTCTGTATTCAGTGGACTACCATCGATGTGGTAATTCATGGGAATCGGGTTTTTCCCAAAGGGGATGACAACACATTTTTTGGCACTGAGCTTAAGGCCATGGTTTTGACACCAGTCGTTGGTCTCAGTGAGGCCTTTCTGCAGGATATCAACATCACTTGGGAGGTAATAAGAGCTCTCAACTTGCAATTGTCTGTGAACTTTGACAGCCAGAGACCCTTTGTGTTGGCCTGGACTTCAGAGAAGTAGATACCAAACAGGAGAGGACCCAGGACCGAACCCTGTGGGACTCCACTCGTGACTGGTCGGCAGTCTAACTGGGAGTCCACTACTTTCACACTGTGGGTTCTATCTGTGAGCCAGTTTGCAACCCACCTAGTGATATAGGGGTTGATGCCTTGCTTAGTGAGTTTTTCTATGATTCCTGAATGGGGAATGGTATCAAACACCTTGGCCAGATCAAGGTAGGCTGTATGAACTTCCTTGCCTTCATCCACAGCTTTGGTGACTGACTCAAAGAAGTCAACCAAGTTGAGCAGGCATGATCTACCCTTCACAAAACCAAATTGTGTGGGATTCAGAGTTTGGAGATTCCCTATATCCTTGTTTATTAGGTCCATGATGATGTGTTCCATAGCTTTGCATATCAAACTCGTCAGGCTAATGGGGCGATAGTTCCCAGGGTCTGTAGTCACTCCTCCTTTGTGGAGAGGGATGACTGTAGCAGTGCACCATTTGGTAGGGACAAAGCCTGAGGTGAGGCTGTGATTGAACATTGCACACAGGTGAGGTACCAGTTCACTCTGTAGTTCATGTAGAACACAGCCAGGGATATTGTCAGGTCCCATGGAAGCTGTATTCTTGGCCTTGGAAAGTGCTGTTTAACCTGTGCAGGAATAATACTGGGTGCCTGGCAATCTACTGGTATTGTGATTGGTCCATTGGGGGAGGAGAGGGGTAAAGTTGGCACTGAATCCATCGGCCAGTATATTGGAAATATCTGTTGGCTCGGTATAGGAGGTACCATTATGCAGTAGCTCAGAGCAAATCTGAGTATTGCCATGGAGATTCTTTACATAACTATAGAAGGCCTTGTGGTTGTCTTTACTATCTGTTGCAATTCTGTTTTCATAGATAGCTTTAGAGGATTTGATGAGGGATCTCAACTTTTTGTTGAGGCTGATAAGGGAGTTTTTCCAGTCTTGAGACTTCACCTTATTCCGCATCAGTTTCCTCATTCTGTTGTAGAGTTTGTTTATGGCAGGGGACCACCAGATTGGCTTCCTTTTATGGAGGAGAGTGTCTTGGTTCTATTGGGTATGGTGAGATCCATGCATTTGTGTACGTGTTTGTACAGTGCATTGGTGTATGATTTGGCAGTCATGTAACTATTCTCCATTTGTATGGGTGTCATGAAGTTAGCCACCTCTGTTTTAGGAGCCCAAAGTTAGCTTTGGATATTTTCATGGTGGTTACCTTTGTGGGGGTGGGGGGTGGGAGGGATGTGGATTTCCAGGGTGATTAGTTTGTGGTCGGATCTAACCAGGGAGGAGTTAACTATTGGTGTAGAGCAATGGTCGCCCATGTTAGTAATGACCAGGTCAAGGGTGTTCCTACCTCTAGTGGGGGTAAGAACGAGCTGGTCCTGGACATTTGAATTAATGAATTCCAGGAAACATTGGGCAAGTGTATTGGTACATGAGTAGTTTTCCCAGTTAATGGAGGGATAGTTGAAGTTGCCCTGTATAAGAGTGTTAGGTTGGGCCCTAATATTCTCCAATGTGCTTAGGAATGTAGCGTGTGAGTCTTGGGACATTGTCGGGGACCTATAGCAGGCTACGACTTGAATCTCTGTCTTACCCAATGTTAGCTGCACTTGAAGTATCTCTGATGTGTTATGTTGGGCTACCAGTCTGGAGGTGTGCACATCCTTTATGACTATGGAAACACCACTGCCTTTGGAGCATTGGTCCAAGTTCTAGGGCTGAAAGGTGTGGAATGAGTTATATCCTGGTAGTGAAGGGGTGGCTTTCTGCTGCCTTGAGCCAGGTCTCTGTTACAGCACAAATGTTGATGTTCTCCATTTTAAGGAGTGCTTTGAGTGAGTGCATTTTCAGATTTAGACTTCTAGCATTGAGCAGCATGACCCTCAGATTGCATTTGTTTGCAGCCGTTATGGTGGTAATTTGGTCTTTGGAACACCACCTAAAAAAGGCACTATAGGGGTGGCAAGAGCCTTGGCCAGTATCCAGAAGCCCAGGGGTGACAGACGCAGGCCATCTCTGGCAAAGCATCGATGTCTGACAATTATGTCATTCCAGGCAGACAGATACTGGATCCCCTTAGAATGACAATAATCAGCCCTTGCAAGCCTTGAACCCAGGACTCTGCACACCATAGCCACAGTAATGTACCACTAAGCAACCCATTGTTTGTTTTATAGATGGTGGTCAGTTGAAATGCTTGATGCATAGCATTGGTTATAATACGTAACTGTATATTATAAAAGTCTGACATAGGATATAAATGTACACCTAAGGCAAATGCTCTGCTTAGGGACATATGCATATTTCCAAGTTAGGTCATACACATTTTTTATTTTTACATTACAGGTTCCATTCTTAACTTATCATTACTGCAGGTAACAATTATGTCCTGGGGGTTGTCCCTGTCTGATGTCATCAGGACATAGCCATTTCATGGTTAAGTAAAGATTGTGAAGCTTGACAGGCATCAGTTTTCCAACATGTATGTGCATGGGGTCCAATGAATTCACCTAGGTAATGACTGAGTGTGTTATCCTTTGCCTCTTAGCAAGGGTTAGATCATACTGTGCACTTCTCAATCTGCAGCACCATCTGCAGCTGGTGGTTCTCCTGCAGACTCCTTATCTGTACCTGCTGCTGGCCCTGCCTGTGGTTTTGAAAACTGTAGTCCTGCTCTTTGCTGTCCTTGCTGAAGCTGCTTCCTGAGAATTAGAGTGGGTAAAATTACACTGTCATTATTTCAGTAGAGGTACCCAAGCCGTACTACAGTGCACCTCCTGATGTATATAGACACCGGAACCTTGATTTAGCATTCAAACACACATTATATGATACTCCTAGTTTGAGCATGAGCATAACTGTATGATTAATCAGTGGATTTGGGTGGGTTTCTCATGGGTGTCATGAGCCAGGGCTACAGTGCACAACCTGCATCCTCCACTAGGATGCCCTTGAGGAATGTCATCCCTAGCAGACCTGATGCACAGCTCACAGGTATGTCATATGTATGAGTCCTGGAAACTGCCTATATTACCTGCACAGACATTGTAGATCATCCCTTGGGGATTACAGACAACGTGACATTTAATAGAATGAAAACATTTTCTGTTGATATACCTCCTTCCCTGTTCCCCAGTGGGGATTTTATTTCTATGTGTGTGCAATCTATGGCCCCCAACACTTCAGGGGAGTGTGATACTGTATAGAATTCTTGCATGGTTTTTGCTCTCTCCTGTGGGGTACGTGGGAAACAAATGTGATCCCTTGCATATTGTAGCATTACATTTAAAAACTGATGTAATATTCTTTGATGAAATGCCTGTCACACCCTGAATATATCCCATGTGGGTCTGTGGAAGGTGCCAGTAGCTAGTATATGTAATACAAACATATCTTTTTTCTGCTGGGATGGGTTCTTCATGATTTCCCTGGGCCTAACGTAGGGGTGGTGGAGGTTGCATAGTTCCTCTAATGTTTCCCTGTCTACCCTGTATCTCTCAGCAATTTCGGTGTCATGCAGTCCATGATAGGCCAAACAGAGTTTAAACACTTTTCTTCTTCTTGACTGAGTTCGGGCAACAGCAGCTGTACCCCGATTTAAAGCCTTTTGCACATAGCGCATAATAACAGCAGCAGCAACTTCTAACATGATTTTTTTCTAAGTGTCATCATGATGTATCCCAAAGAGTTTCAGTGTACAGGGTAAAAGGCTACGCTGAGTGTACATGATTGTTTTATAGCTTCCAGAATAGGTTTGCCATATTAGATTGGTTAATTATTATGGAATTTGGCTTTTTATGTTGTCATTAGCATATTGTGCCATTTCCCATTGTTTGGCAGATCCTACATGTTGTGTAGAGCATTTAATGAATACCAAGTAGAGTGCTATCATGCAGCTGTTAATGAATCCAGCCCATTATCTGTTGAGCTGACAGATGCATCAAATATACATATGACTTGGCTGATTCATTCTCTGAATTCTATAGTCCAAAATCTAAAATGTATATAACTTGCCAAAAGTCTCTGCTTATTTAAAAAGAAAGAAAAACATGGGAGATCAAGGCCATCTGAACTTCTTATACTGACTCCAAAGTGTACATACCTGGCAGCAAGTAATATTTAGTTCAAAAGGTAAAAATCTTTCCAGTAAAGAAATGCTTAGACAACACGCATGCACTCAGTGGATGAAAGAAAGTAAGAGGATAATACAAACAATGATAGACACACACACACACACACACACACACACACACACACACACACACACACACACACACACACACACACACACACACACACACACCACACACACACACACACACACACACACACACACACACACACACACACACACACACACACACACACACACACACACACACACACACACACACACACAGACACACACAGACACACACACACACACACACACACACACACACACACACACACACACACACACACACACACACACACACATACACACACACACACACACACACACACACACACACACACACACACACACACACACACATACACACACACACACACACACACACACACACACACACACACACACACACACACACACACACACACACAACACACACACACACACTGGAGTTAAGTGGTTGAAGTAGTGCCAGAAAGGAAGTACAAAGAGGGAAATATGACACATCTATCAATTCAGAGGTGAAGGGTCAGGGTTGATATAAGGCAGGACATTGTCACAGGAAAAGTAGTGTTGACTTAGGTCATGTTATCAAAATATCTTGCAGTGTCTATGGAGGATTTAAAACTACAAGAGAAATATTAAAGAAGGGACTGGAAATGTGCAGGAAAGGGCAGTTGCATAGGTGAAAGTTGCAACTAATGTTTGCATTACATCATAAAGCTTCTTACAACAGCATTTCATGAAATACATGTTCTACTGTCTGCAACAAAAAATAGATGAATTGCTTATCTGAGCATATAGCGTACAGTGTATGCCGCTGTACATAGCTACGTTAGACAGCAGTTATCTCAGATCTCCTTGACAAATCTAAGTTTGAATGTCTACTTTGTTGGTATGATCTTTGTATTCCCATCCTGCATAGGCTGCCTATCTACTGGTAGATACACAGAGCTCAGAACTGGGTGTACTTCAATCTGCTTCTCTAGGAGGTTGATCTTCCTTGTCTTTTTTCTTTTTTGTTTTTGTACCCCCCAAGGTTGCCCAATGGCTCCACTACTAACACTTAGTTAGCCAATTAATTCTGGATCATGGGAGTTCCTGGGGTTGCTGAAATTTCTGTGGAACATTTGTTCATGCATGGGAATCACAAACAACCTTTCTGTTCCCCAGGAAGTGTCAGGTGGCAAGAAGTGGGTTAGCTTGATGATCCAAGGAGGTGACTTATCTTATACCCACTGGCAGCACTGACTTCCCCCTGGGAAACTCCATTGAAGACTCTATTGCTGTCCTCCTAGGACAGACATGCTTCCATATGCTGAATTCTCCTTGGCTTTCCTCTTGCTATACACCAAGATAGCACTGTCTCAACTAGCTCAAACTCCACTGGATAATACCTAGTGATCTCACTAGATGTCATCCCTGTAGTGAACCTAAGCTGCCACCCTCTCCCCTGTGATAGGCAAGCTGATAATGGCCACTCACTCACTCCTCCAGGCACCCATGGTGCTAGCTGACCTCAGATCACCTGTGCTGTAGTAAGGGCTTTATTCCTCTACACTATGAAGCTGATTGTCTTCCTACTCCTTGATAAAGGAGACCAACAAAAAAAGTCTCTCTGCCATCCCTCTTTTGTAATCTCACACGTGGCTATCTTTGCAAATAAAATAGTGGAACCACTATCAAAATTCCCTTGTGAACTGGCTGTTAGAATAGCATACTGTTGTAAAATATTGTCTATCTTCAGGTCATTTAGATAAATCAATTTTCCAATTTGCATAACATTTGTGCTGACACACTGTGGTGCTGTATAGTACTTGTGCATGCAAGTCTATATGCATTATAGAGAAACAGAAAGTTAAGTTGTTATGCTAAGACAGCTGATGTCCACCATCCAGACAGAAAACAGCAGTAGAAAATGGCCAGGCAAACTGCACCTTTATTATAATGATTCAAGGTGTACAAGAGACCAAACACACACCCAGATGCACAGTGTTACTCACCCTGAATGGCAGCCTGAGCAGGGTGAAGTGAAATAGACCAGACCTGCTCTTTTGTCCTGAACTTTTCCCTACAGAGATTATTCCATTAACAGCTATGGGCATGCCCAGTTAATAGTTGCCTTGTGCCTGTACTGTTTTCCTCAGAAGCTGCATAGTATGGACTTTTATAAATTGCCATACTATGTGACTTCTGAAGGTGCGTAGCGCTCCATGCAATGCAGTGGACTAATTTACATAGGATGCAAGCATGGAATGCCTCATTTGCACACTGTTTAAAAAAATAAAAATTACTGAGCCATGCTTAAGTCATGAACCCTTGGGCTATAGCTTTTAGGTGATATGCAAATCTAAATCCTCCATTACATTAAGTAAACTGACTTGCGTGGCTATACATAGTACACAACAGGACCTTGAGCACCATTTTAGATCTAATGTAAGAAGACTATGCATACTTATTTTCCTTTTTAGATATGTAAACATTTGGACTAAACCTCCTTTCACTCAGAAAAATGTCTAACAAAAAAATGATTGTCACATAGGGTCAAAGGTGAAAGGTCAACACTGCAAATGTAGTGAATTTGGCCTTTTGTAACTTTCTCTCTTTCTCCCTGTCACTGCATATTGTAATTCATTTTAATGAGGACTGAGTGATGATTTAAAATAAGCATTCATTCTAAGTCTTACTTCTTCAAATATATTTAAACATAATAATAAAAAAAAACCTGTTAAACTGTTTAAACTGTTTCAGGTAAAATGGTACTGAAATAACTGTATGAGTTCTGCTTTGTATCAAGAATAATATATCTTGTCAGTGAAGTTAATAAGCCGGTGGTGGTAATTCTTTCTTATGACGTGTGCCCACTCACTGACTATTTCTGGATTTGTTATACCCTCTAGCACTCTGAAGTTTAGAATATAATTCTTCACTTCTCAGAGAGGAGAAAAACATACCAGTTTTGTTCCCTGTGGGACGTTAAGTCTTATCATCACACTTTGCTAGTCAAAATAATTGTATTCCTTCAAGACAGCTCATTGCAACTGTAGCAGAGACAAAGTAGATTGCTGCATTTTGGGAGTTTTCTTTTGTGGGGCCCTGCATATCAACGGTGTTGATTTGAAAATGACTGACTGCTGGCTATAAATGTACCTGTATACAGCTTTTTACTGGAGTTATAAAAGACTATTTTAATAATATCATAGATATACACAAATATGCAAACATTCATCTGTAAAATTATTTAAGGCTGTTGTGCTTATAAAACTTAATTAGTTTCAAGACTTATTTTATTATTAATTCATTCTTTGTTGATGGGGTTAGGCCCACTAGACTAGTGGCTCCTTTTCAGGGGGAACCCGATGTGGTATCTGTACTCTTTTGGAAAATTTGTCTAGGCTATCAGGGAACTTTCTCTATTGTTCAATAGGTGCCATGGGATCTTTTACATCTACCTGAGCTACCACCAACTCAAGCAGATGGGATCTAGGTTTACCATCTTATCCAAAGGATAATGTACTCAGGAGTACAGCAACCCCCCCTTCTACTGTGTCAGCAATCTATCTACCTAGGGTGGGAGTAGAACTCATAGCCTTCTGCACCAAAACCAAGTATGTTACCTGTTGATCCACTTACACCACATAAGCTTTGCTAATGTTATTGCTTAGTTTTGCAGAGCAAACAGACATGGGTTCAATCCTTATTAGAGGATGATATTTTAAGTAAAGATAGCACCTTTTCTAAGCAGGGATGGTGCCTATAAACTCTCTTCCCCCCTTTCCATAATACCACATATTCCTCTGCCTATGTACATGGAGGTATGGGCAAAGTGCTGCTTGCCTTACTTAATTTTGCTAAATGAGCCTTGTATCACTTTTTGTTCTCCACCAGCAAAAACCATCATACCTCTCAAACTGTTAGGGAAGGAAATAGGTTCATAGGTAGGTACTAGGCTATTTGCCTGAGGGCATTCATAAGCCTAGCCAGAGTGTGTCAGCTTTTGCCACCCCATTGATTAATTAACTTCAACTACCCAAACATAGACTGGGAGCATTACTCTAGCTCCAACACCCTAGCTCAAAGGTTCCTAGAATTTATAACGCTATGGAACAACTTGTTACCACTCCCACAAGAGGGGAAAACATACTGGACCTTATCATCACCAACATGGGGACTCTCTGCTCCAGACCAGAAGTGTATCCCTCACTGGTAAGATCAGACCATAAACTAATCTCACTGGATATTCACATTCCGACCCCACCCCCTGTCCAGAAAACCACAGTGAAAAACTTCTCTAAAGCAAATTTCACACTCCTCAAAACCGAGGTGGAATCCTTCAAAGCCCCCAGGCCTGTGGAAAATATGGCCCAGACCGCAGAATCTTTTATAAACGCATTCTATGAACACCTTCAGGAATGCATGGATCATGCAATCCCAAATAAAACCAAGACCCAATCCTCCAAAGACAGACGTCCTGTCTGGTGGACCCCAGCCATAAAAAAAATATACAATTGAAGGAGGAAGCTACTACATGATAGAGCAAAATCCCAAAAAGGGAAGGCATCTCTGATCAGTGTTAGCAAAAAACTATGGGCACTCATAAAATCGTCTAAGGCCAGCTTCGAGAGAAAAATTGCACAGGACACTAAGGATAATCACAAGGCTTTCTTTAGTTATGTTAGGAACCTGGGTAGGAATTCCCAGATATGCTCAGAATTGGTCCAAAATGACAAAAAATACACCGAACCCACAGACATTGCCAACATCCTAGCTGACAGGTTCAGTGCAAACTTCTTCCCTCCCTCCCCACCAAAAGGACAAATATCTATCCCAGCAGAGTGCTGCCCCCCTGACATCTCAGATGCTCAGGTAAGAGCCGCCCTCTCCAAAGCAAAAAACACAGCATCAATGGGACCAGACGGTGTCCCGGGCTGCATCCTACATGAACTCCAAGAAGAGCTAAACCGAAACATAAAACTACTGTTCATTCTCAGCCTTATCACAGGATATATACCCAAAGAGTGGCATACAGCAACAGTGGTCCCTCTCCACAAAGGTGGTGCCTCAACGGATCCTGGAAACTATCACCCCATAAGCCTGACTAGCTTGGTCTGCAAAGCTATGGAAAGGATCATCATGGACCTCATAAAAAAGATATTGGGGACGTACAGACACTGGATCCTACCCAGTTTGGCTTTGTTAAGGGCAGATCCTGCCTCTTAAACCTGGTCAATTTCTTTGAAACAGTTACCAAGGCCATTGACGAGGGGAAGGTGGTCCACACAGCCTACCTGGACCTCGCAAAAGCCTTGGATACAATACCCCACTCGGGCATTATAGATAAGCTCACCAGCTTAAATATAAACCCCTATGTCACTAGATGGGTTGCAAACTGGCTCAAGGACAGAACCCACATGGTTAGAATTGCTGGAGCCATGTCAGACTCCAAACCAGTTACAAGTGGCATCCCACAAGGCTCAGTCCTGGGACCTCTCCTGTTCGGTATATATTTCTCGGAGGTACAGGCCAACATGGAAGGACTGTGGCTGACCAAGTTTGCAGATGACTGCAAACTGGGTGCTATAATCGACTCTCCAGCCTACACAAGCATCCTCCAAAAGGGCCTCATAGAAACAGACAACTGGTGCCAGAGCCATGGCCTCAAGCTAAACGCCAAGAAGTGTATAGTCATCCCATTTGGTAAAACAAAGTGCCCACAAATTACCACATAGGTGGTAATCCATTAAGTACAGAAGAAGTAATTAGGGACCTGGGGACCCAAGTTGATAGCAATCTCTCATTTGACAACCACGTGGCCAAAGTGGTTAGAAAAACATTTTATATAGCCCACCTAATCATGAAGGGATTCACATCTAGATCAGGGAGGTCATTGTGCCTCTTTACTCATCCCTCATCAGGACCATTATTGAGTGCAATGCCCCTTTTGGGATGTACCTTACCAGACACCTGCATCAACTAGAAAGACCCCAAAGTACCTCACCAGGAGGATCAAAGGGTTCAAACAGATGCCATATGCTGCCCGGTTAAAGAAACTCCAGCTCTACTCAGTGGCATACCACCTGCTCAGAGGCGATCTGTGCCTGACGTATAAAGCCATGTCCAACCTGGAATTAATGGACATGCTGCACCTCAGAAAATCCAAATCCCATCGAGCTACACGCTCGAGAGACTTGAACCTCAGCACTGAAATAAATAGGACATGCTGGAGGGACAGATTCATAATCCAGAGGCTCCCTTTACTCTGGAATAAAATCCCAGTCCAGGTTAGGCAGAGTCCCTCATTGACTCTCTTCAAGAGGAATCTTGATGAGTGGATGGGAAATAGTAGATTTACCCCGGGTATCACTTCCGTGTCACTGTTAGACAGAGGCACAGTATACTAACCTCAAAAAAGGGCATAGCAAAATTAATTTAAAATGGGTGGCGAAAGCCAAACACACTCTGGCTAGGCTTATAAATGCCCTAGGGCAGATAGCCTAGTATGAACCTATGAACCTATGAACCTATGAACTGAGCCTCTGTCAAGAAGAGCCAATGAAGTGATCCCAGAGGTGTATTTTCTGTTACCCATCCACTCGTCAAGGTTTCTCTTGAAGAATGTTAGTGAGGGGCTCTGCCTAATGTAGTTAGGAATTTTGTTTCAAAGCATGGGTTGTCTCTGTGACAGGAATCTATCCCTCCAGCATGTTCTATTTATTGTTGTGGCAAGGTTCAGCTCACTAGAGTGAGTGGCTTGCAGTGACTTGGATTTATTTAGATGGAGCATGTCCATCAGTTCTGAGTTGGACATGGCTTTATAAGACAGGCAGAGATCACCTCTGAATAAGCAATATGCGACTGAGTACAGCTGGAGTTTTTCCAGTCGGGCTGCATAGGACATATGTTTGAGGCCAGTAATCCTCTTGGTGAGGTACTTTTGTGGTCTTTCCAGCTGTTGGAAGTGTCTTGTGAGGTACATCCCAAATGGGGCATTGTATTCTATGATGGGTCTAATGAGTGATGAGTAGAGGGGCACTATAACCTCCTTATTTCTAGATGTGAACCCTTTAGTAATTAGATGGGCTACATAGAAGGATTTCCTAACTACTTTGGCAATATGATTGTCAACGGAGAGATTACTATCTACCTGGGTCCCCAGATCTCTTATTACCTCTTCTGTATTAAGGGGGCTGCCACCTATGTGGTAATTCATGGGTGTTTTCTTTTTCCCAAACGGGATAACTATGCATTTTTTGTCATTTAGCTTGAGACCATGACTTTGATACCAGGTGTCCATCTCAGTAAGGCCCTTTTGGAGAATGTCCGTGTCAGCCGGAGAGTCAATTATGGCTCCCAGTTTGCAGTCATTGGCGAACTTGGTTAGCCATAGTCCTCCTGTGTTTGCCTGTACTTCTGAGAAGTATATGCCGAACAGTAGGGGTCCCAGGACTGAGCCTTGCGGGACACCACTTGTGACTGGCTTAGAGTCGGACCTGGAGCCCGCTATTCTTACCGTGTGAGTTCTGTCTGTAAGCCAGTTGGCAACCCATCTTGTGACGTAGGGGTTCATGTTCAGGCAGGTGAGTTTTTCTATAATTCCAGAGTGGGGAATGGTGTCAAAAGCCTTGGCAAGGTCAAGGTAGGCTCTGTGAACTACCTTCCCCTCATCTATGGCCTTGGTGACTGTCTCAAAGAAGTAGCCGAACCGGGACGGGTCAAGTGTTTGGAGGTTCCCAATGTCTTTGTTAATGAGTTCCATGTTGATGCACTCCATAGCCTTGCAGACCAGGCTAGTCAGGCTTATGGGGTGATAGTTACCAGGGTCAGTTGTGGCCCCTCATTTGTGGAGCAGAATAAACGTTGCTGTGCATCATTCTATGGGCACGTAGCCTGTGGAGAGGCTGAGGTTGAACAGTGTGTTTAGGTGAGGGTTTAGTTTGCTCTGTAGTTCATGCAAGACGCAGCCTGGGACACAATCTGGCCCCATTGATGCTGTGCTTTTGGCTTTTGAAAGGGCTGTTTTTACCTGTGCGTCTGTGATTTCCAGGACACTACACTTTTCCAGTATTGTTGTGGGCCCTTTTGGAGTTGAGAGGGGGGGTGAAGTTTGCACTGAATCTATCTGCCAGGATGTTGGCAATATCAGTGGGTTCAGTATACTTTGTGCTATTTTGCACTAGCTCAGAGCATATCTGTGAGTTGCCACTTAGATTCTTGACATAGTTAAAGAAGGCTCTGTGGTTATCTTTCGATTCCTTGGCTATTTTTCTTTCAAAGTTAGCCTTGGAGGATTTTATGAGGGACCTCAGTTTCTTACTGATACTGATCAGGGATGTCTTTCCTTCTTGGGATTTGCTTTTTTTCTGAACTAGTTTCCTCCTTTTTATTGTATAGCCTGTTTATGGCAGGGGTCCACCAAACTGGTTTCCTTCTCTTAGAGGAGTGAGTCTTGGTTTTGCTAGGGATGGCACGATCCATGCATCCTTGTAGGTGCTCATAGAGTGCATTTGTAAAGGTTCCTGCATCTTGGACACTGTTATCCTTTAGCGTGGGGGCTGTGAAACTTACCACCTCTGTCTTAAGTAAGGTGAAGTTTGCTATAGAAAAGTTTTTCACTGTGGTTTCCTTGGTTGGAGGTGGTAGCGTGGTGTGGACATCCAGAGTGATTAGTTTATGGTCTGATCTAGCCAGTGACAGGTTGACCACCTGTCGGCCATGTTGGTGAGGACCAGGTCCAATATGTTTTCACCTCTGGTAGGGGAGTTTACCAGCTGATCCAGGGCATTTGAGTTCATAAATTCTAGGAAGCGCTGGACCTGGGAGTTTGTACTTGAGTAGTTTTCCCAGTTAACGGTAGGGTAATTGAAATCGCCCAATATCAGGGTGTTCGGTGGGACCTTCATGTTTTCCATGTGGACAAAGCCTAAAATAATGGAGGGACAAAGGCCCCAAAATAGGGGCAAATGTTAAATATTTTTCTTATAAATTCAAAAAGTTAATAGAATAACAGGATTTGTGTTAGCATGCATTTTCTGAAGTATAGAAAGTCTGAAACTGAAAGCTTTGCCATTATTTTGACCTCATTCCTCAGTGATTTGCCCAAAAATCACAAATTTGATGATAAAAAGACCAAAAATATGAGGCAAAGATCTGGATATTCTGCAAAAATCCGGACAACTGAGAGGTATGCAACCATACTACACTGATGTCTCAGTTTCAAGAAAAGAGGTCTTCCTTTATCACTTAAATCTTAGGTCTTTGCTGTTATTTATAGTGCCATTTTTTTTTCATTTCTATAATGTCAAGCCAACCTTTTGTTAAAGAAATGACATGGCTCATGATAAGCTTTCACAGAATTTATATGATATGCTACAGTCAGCTGAGTTTGCCTAAAAACTGACTCTTTTCTCAGAACACTCAGTAGGGACATTATAAAATGGTTCGTAATGGTGTGCATTCCATGGTTGGCCCAAAATGTGATGACAAAACAGTTGCTGAGACTGTACAAAAACAATTGCTATTTGTTGTGGAAACATCGTGTTTTTATTTTCCCGTGTTTGTAATTAGCTGGTTCAACATTGCATGTTTAGGAGTAATACGCATAACAAATGCAGAACGAATTAAGAGATCTGGATGATTTTATAGATGATAATGTTATATGTGAGTATTTCAACTAAAAGGGTCACTACACTCTAGTAATAAGAGATCAGTTTTACAAGCACCCTGAATGAGATACTGTGAATTTAGGCAAAAGCATTGTCCTGTGAATTTATATTGACATATACTTGATTTGGTTACATCTGTAAAATGTGAGCATAAGCTCTAATAACATGATAGCAAAGAAAGCCACTATTGCTAATCTGCTTGCTAAGATTCATTAACTTTTCTGTTAGAGTTGCAAGATTGTTTGAACATATTTTATTGTACGCCTGGACCTGTTATTCATATTAATACTGTTTAAATGCAAATTTTAAATTTGACAGTCAGTTGCTATGTAATTAATCTGCGCTCAAAGACTGTCAACATATGTTGATGTGTAGTTTCAACATATCTGTAAGTACCCTGCACATTCATTTGCTTTGTCTAGATGAAGTTGAAAATTATAAGTTATGTTTAAATAATCACCTTATGTGACTTGAGAAGAGCTAGTAATACAATTTATCCTTGCAGTCTCTAAGTTGCTACATTGTTTCAATAGTATATTTTATACTACTTTTGCTGTTTATTCCTATACTGTAAAATAAGTCAATGCAAAACAAATAGAAACAGCACTAGCAGTTGTAATGCATATCAGATATGAACTAATCATGCTTTGAATAAGTTTATGGACTTCCCTACGTATACTGATATTTACTGAGAAAATATTTGACAAGGCAAATGGTTAAGCAGCAAGCTAATAGTGTTATAGTATGGACAAGAATAATATCATATTTAAAAAAATACTTCACTCTTGAGGCACTCTTGAATATGTCATTTTCAGCTACAGCTATGCTTATATTTAGATTTTTAGGTGCTTGTATTACTATAATCACAGAGTAATTTCTACTGGTTAATAGCTGACAAATGTTCATAGGTAGGTACTAGGCTATTGGCCCGAGGGCCTACGTAAGCCTAGCCAACAAGGTTCCCTGGCTTGTGCCACCCAAGAAAGTTATTTTCCTGTGCCACTGTCGAGGAGAGACACAGAAGTGATCCCCGGGGTGTATTTCCTATTTCCCATCCACTCATCAAGATTTTTCTTGAAGAGTGCTAATGAAGAACTTTGCTTGACATAGATGGGTACCCTGTTCCAGAGTATGTAATCAGTTAAAATCACTGGTCACATACTAAACACAGTTGTATGCTATATTTTTGAGGTTCATATTCAAGCACACTATGATTGACCTCATTGCAGGATCCTCTGGGCCAAAGAAAACATATCACAGGTGGTGCAACCTTTCAGCATTCAGTATGTCAGATGTTTTTACATTTATGCAAGTGAAAAGCAGTGGGAATATCACAATTAGACCAGTAGCCTAATAGGTAGCATGCTTGCCTTTGGAGCAGGGGGTGCTGCACTCCTGAGTGTACTACCTTTAGGATGAGATGTTAAACTGGGGTCCTGTCTGTCTGAGTTGGTGGTAGCTCAGGTGGATGTAAAACATCCCATTGCACTTATCAAAAGGAGTAAGGGTAGTCAGTATGAATACCACCCTGGGTCATCCCTGAAAAGAGGCCATTGACCTAGTACGCGGTGCAGTGATGCATAGGTTAGCATTGTTGCCTCAAAATAAGAGGCTCTCCTGTTCAATTCTTGGCTGGGGTGTCTTCTGTGTGGAGTCTGCATGTCCTCTCTGCATTTGTGTGTGTGTTTTCTCCAGGTGCTCCGGTTTCCTCCCACATTTGAAAGACATGCGTCTAGAGCCTTTCTCCCCGGGCCTCTGCTGAAAATGGGATCTGTCCAGTCAGATTTTCCCAGCAAACAAATGTTAAATAAATAAATAAAATAAATTAACCTAATCAACAAAATGCATATTAATCAATCAATAAATACTGCACTAAAACAGAGATGGTCATTCAAGAGGGCATGGACCTTAGACAAGTAATATTCCTAGTGGAAGCAAAATGCAAATCAATCAATAAATACTGCACTAAAGCAGAGATGGTCATTCAAGAGGGCATGGACCCTAGTCAAGTAATATTCTTAAGGGAAGTTGGAGATGTGTTATATTCACAACTTCCTCATAAACTTGAATGAATACCAATCTGTATTGGGGCAAAAGCTCTACCCAACCATGTTACAGCATTACTGCAGTTGGGTAAGTAGGATTGTAAACAGCAATCTGTCCTATCATCTTCACAATCTTTATTTTACCCAGTTTATCCTATTCCACAATCCTTTACTGTGGGCACAAGAATGTTTTTTTTTTGCAAGAATAAGGCAAGTGTCTGACTTATAGCTCTCAACTGTCCAGATTTTTGCAGAAAGTCCAGACTCTTGCCTCATATTTTTGATCTTTTCCTCATAAAATTTGTGTTTTTGTAGCAAATCTTTGGGATGATCTAAGGATCGAAGTCACTAAATAATGACATACATTTGAGTTTCAAACTTCACATCCTTCAGAAAAATGCATGTTAACACAAATCCTCTTACTCTAATGGCTTTCTATGTTTATTAGAGCAATATTTAAAATCTGTCCCTATTTTTGGTCCTTTGTCCCTCCATTATGTCAGGCTTTGTCCATATTTCTTCCCCTAATAGTTTGAGAGGTATGCGACTCTGACTGGGTATCCATGAGGTAAGATATGTAAGATTTAATGGAACACTTACCATTAGAAATCCACAGCCTGCACTCAAAGACTTTCTTCATGAAAAACACATTTCACTTGGCTCTAAATACTTTGTGCTCATTCTCTTTCAGGCTTTCTTTGGCAGTACATTAATCATTTATAATATTATAAGTTGCAAAATAATTGCAGCCTTGCTTTAATGTCAAACATAAAGTAAATTAACTTTGCCTCATAAACACCATTTGACATATTATATAGTGAGAATGTTTCCCCCTCCAATTTTCAATTCTTCACTTTCTTTTAAGAAACTGCTTTAAGCCCATAAAGTTTGAAGCAGAAGGTAAACGTTTTGGAGGCTCTTAGCATTAGGCATATGTAACAGCTTAGATGGCTTAGTGGTAACTTGCTGTGGCTATGGTGTGCAGAGTCCTGGCTTTAATACTTGCAGGTGCTGCTTATTTATTATGTATCATCAAAGGGAATATCATTCTAATGACATAATAATGGCCTATTATAAGGTAAATAGTACTACCAGGGAAGACATTTTGAATAAAAATGTGGTTGGAAGTAAGGAATTTGAATATTTGCTGGTATATATCACAGCACTGATAACTTAGCTAGGATTTTTGCTACTTTCTCTCTACTTCTACTCCATGTCTGTTTTACTGCAGTATTTACAAGTGGAACCTGTCAGATTTATATTTTTCCCTCAGGAAATATCCTCAACAATTACTCCCCAGTAATCACTAGTGAAAAGCTCCCCAGTCCACTGTCCAAGGCTTAGAATGCTGCAGTGAAGGGCCCCTATAATATCCCAAGATGCATCCTTAATAGCATGAAACATAACCCATCAGGACCAATAAAATCACTATTTTACTATAGCCTCCAGACAGGCTCCATGCTAAGAGAATGGAGGGCTGCAACTGTCCCCCCTCCGCACAAGAACAGGCCATCTATGGACCCATGCAACTGCAGACTCATAAGTCTAATTAGTCTCATATACAAAGATAAGGAAAAAATTATCACATAAATGATAAACAATGACACAGGAAACCTTCAGACGATGGGTTTAACCCAGTTTGGTTTTGTCAATGGCATGTCATGCCTAGTCATCCTGGTGGTCTTCTTCAAGAAGAGTGGTTGAGACAAGACAGTTCATACTGTCTACCTGTCCTACCCAAAGTGTTCAATACAATATCCCACTTGGGCATTGTAGACAAACTCACAAAATTAGATATATGCCCATATATCATCTGCTGGATAGCCAGTTGTCTCAAAGATAAGACCCATGAAATTGTAATGGGGGAGTCAACCTCTACTAAAAGGTCAGTCAGTAGTGTAGTCCCTCAAGGATCAGTAATGAGGTGTCTCCTTTTTGGTATCTACTTTTCTGAAGTCAGTGCCAACATCAGGGGCTTCTGGCTGACCAAGTTTGCAGGCAACTGCAAACTAGGCACAGGCATAGAAACCCTGAAAGACACAAATATCTGGTGCACAACCTCAGTCTAAAACGTGATGCTAAGAAATACATACTAGTATTTTTTGGGAAGAAGGTTATCCCTGGAAACTGCCACATTGATAATGCACCACCCTAAGAGTAGACTCAGAATTTGGGAACACATATAGTTAGTAACCTGGCCATTGACCATCATGTGTCTATGGCAGTAAAGAAATCATTCTATGTTGTGCAACTTATAAGCAAGAATATGGCATTTAGGTCCAACAATGTCATTGTTTTGCTGTACTTGACTCTCATCCGGCCAATCATTAAGTAAGGCACTCCTTCAGTATGTACTTGATCAGGCATATGCAACAACTACAGCATTCACAGAGGTTCCTCACAAAAAGGTACAAGGAATAAAGAACATGTCTTATGAGGACAGCCTCAAAGCCTTATTCCTGCACTCATTTTCCTACAGACTGCTGAGAGGTGATCTAGGCCAGGCCTATAAATCATACTCTGATCCCACTTTAATGGACCCATTGCACATCTGCAAAACAAACAGCATCAGAATTACCTGATCTAGGGACAAAAACATCACCAGCAGCATAAACCGGACATGTTGGAGGGATAGGTATAGGCCTCGCTAAAAAAATACAGGGCATAAGTAACATGTACTATGCAGACTGCCTCAAGGCCCCATCCTTGTATTCTGTCTCCTACAGGCTGTTGAGGGGAGGTCTATGCCTGGCATACAGGGCATTGTCAGACCCCACTCTGATGGACCTCCTGCATATCCACCAAACAAACAGCACCAGATTTACCTGCTCTGAATACTTGCCTGTAATATAAATAGTACCTACTGGAGAAATAGGTATGTATCCCAGAGACTACCCCATCTCTGGAAAAGGTACCCCATCCATGTGAAGCAGAGTCCCTCCCTAAATTAATTCAAGTGTAACTTGGACAATTGGATAGGAACACAAAATTCATCCCTGGCTTGACACCTATGTCTCTAATGTACACAGGCAGCCTGTAAATGGTTAATCTCCCAGTCCCCTCCTTGTAAATGTTTTATCTCCCAAGCCACTGCTTAGACTTATCAAGGGTGCCAGAATTTGTCAGATATTTGGGATGCATGTCTACAATTAAAAAGGCCCATGTGTTTTTTAGCCTAGTAAACACCTATGAACTGATGAACCTGTAGGTCTCAGAGACTACCCTTTCTCTGGAAAAGACTTCCCATGCACATGAAGCAGAGATCCTCACTAACCCAATTCAAGCATAACTTGGATTAGTGGATGGAGAATCAGAAATTTACCCCTGGTCTGGCAAATATGTCTCTGGTAGACAGAGGCAGTCTACAAATGCTTGATCACACATGCCCAAGCTTTTATATATCTCTCTCTGTGTGTGTGTGTGTGTGTGTGTGTGTGTGTGTGTGTGTGTGTATATATATATATATATATATATATATATATATATGGGTCTATGTTAAAACATCGAAAGTGCAGTTCATCGAACTGCACTTTCACGAACCCACTTTAACGAAAGTGCATAACATCGAACATGCACTTTCGCTAAAGTAAACAAAACAAAATAAAAAAAATACACACAGAAAAAAATTTAAATACTACTATACAGGGGGGCAAGCCCCCCTGCGCCCCCCACACCCCCTACTTTAATATTCTAACTCCAAGATCGCACTACAGTGGGGAAAAGGGAATATTCCCTTATTCCCACTGTACCACGATCTCCACAAAAGATTTGTTAATTGTACATCAACAGAATATGTGGATGTACAACTAACAAAACATGCAAACTGCATGTTTTTTCATTTTTTACTTTGTTTTAGTGAAAGTGCATATTCGATGTTATGCACTTTCGCTAAAGTCAGTTCGTCAAAGTGCAGTTCGATTAACTGTACCTTCGACGTTCTGCCAAGGACCCATATATATATATATATATATATATATATATATATATATATATATATATATATACATATACACACACACACACACACACACACACACATGTTATAATAACTCTAGGACATCAGAACATGTCAGATACATTTATGCAACATGACTATAAAAAAGCCCCCCGGAGTCATTGGCCTAGTAGTCACCTATGAAGTTATGAATATATGAACTTGATATGTCTTGGTTGAAAAGTTGGTGGACCTTATTAAGAAAGGTTACAGCTATTACTTCAGGATATGTTACTATATGACACTACAGAAACATATGAATATTTTATTAAAAAAGGAAAAAGTATCAGATATTTCTGATGCAGTCATTTTGTCAGACCTTCCTTATTTAGAGGTGTGGTATCCATTGGCCACAGGGAGGCAGACCCCTGCAGAAATTGTAATATTTGCAGATTTGTGACTAGAACCTTTGATATGACTAATTGTTTGAAACTTACAGTTCATGATACATTTTCTTGAAAGACAAGAATTAGTAATATATATGCCCACACTTGCTCCTGTGATGTTTTCCATTTAGGTGAAACTATTAGGAGATTCCTGGTAAGACTGCAGGAGCTTACAAGAGATATTAGAAACAATAAGATGGAATATCCATATTGCTGTATACTTTATTATTGGCTCTAGAGCAACTGGACTTGATAAAGTTGTTCTACATTTTATATGTGGTGTGGCTGCACAGAATCTTTTCTTATATATGGAAAGCATTTTTTGCTATAATTCTTTAATTCAAAAGGTTTACATGAAGAGCACAGTTGGAAATGTTTAGTTTTTACCAGACTGCAATTTCTAACTGCTTTCTGTCTTAGCTGATTGATTTGTTGTTCTTGTCATTTAATTGGTTGACTTAGATTGCTTTATATGTTATTTAGTGTGCTTTTTTTATGTGTGATTTTTATCTGCATAGAAGGCTATGCTGTGATACAAGAGTCTGTTTTGTGTTTAATAGCATATGTGTATTGGAGCCATTTGTGGTCATATTATGTATTTATTTTAGTATTGTTCCTCATAATGCACTTATGTGACCCGAACTATATGATTACATAGCTATTCTAAGTTTCATGCATTCACATTTAGTCCCAGAATAATTTCTGTACTGTCTACGCACTGTACTACCATATTACTAGTTGTTAAACTGTTTGTCTTCCAGTGTTCAGTATGCTGGGTTATACACTATGGGTTCACTATAGATACTAAAGCCCAAACAGTTCAAAAAACACTGCCTTGAAGCTAGGGACTCAATCATCTTGTATCTCATGTGGGCTGCTGTTTGTGCAGGCCTGGGGGGGGGGTGGAGGGTTAGGCTTAGGGAGCGGGGGGGTTAGTGATAGGGAGTGGCGGTGAGGTTTAAAGTGAGAAGGGAGTTTTAGGGTTAGAAATAGGAGGGAAGGTTTAGGTTTCGGAACTGGGAGGAGAGTTTTAGGGTTAAGGGACAACTGGGGAATTCAGGTTTAGGGAAGGAGTTTGAGTTTTAGGTTTAGGGAGCAATTGGAGACTTTAAGGTTTGGAAGTGGGACAGGAGTAGAGGTTAAGGGTAAGGGAACGATGACTTGTATTGGAAATAGGTGGGGGTTTTAGGGTTAGAAGTTTAAATTCTAGCAGGGCTATGTAGTTTTACAGTCAAGTATTGGGAGGGCTAAGCACAGATGGGAGATTAGGCTAGTGGGAGTTCGAGTATTTGCTTTTTGAACAAGTGGCAACAAAGACGTGTGTTGTGAGCTACTAGTACACTAGTACCTGTAATAGACCTAAGTAACATATGTGACTCTGCCTTTCACCTTCTCATTTGCTATCTAATTGGCTAGTTTTCTTAATCATACATTTGTTTTTCTGTGTTTCTTACATACATGCAGTTATTTCATTTGTATTCTAATCACACAAAGATCTAAATGAAGATGTAGGCATTAACTAGACTTCATAAATTATGCTAAGACTATTGCAAGTTCTCTGAAATGTTATAATAGCATTAGCTAAAGCTTATCTGTCCCACTCGCTATTAGTGTTCTTGCTGTAATTTGTACTCTCTCATGATCATAGCTTATTTTGCTTATGAAGACATAATAAAGTACATTACTGTTCGCCATAATGTTTATAGCTGGAATTATTTTTTAGAGACTTTACAAAGGTTGATTGAAGACAGAAAAAAACAGAACATAACCCCTGTTGGACTATATACATATCCGTAGACATGATTATCATCATCAACATCTTGTTTAAGTGGGGTCCTGACTTTTCCATAGAGATAAACAGGTTTTCACACTAGAACTCAACATAATGAAGCAATTGCATTTATAATTTATACTTAAATCAATATGAAAAAAGAATTTTTCATGCCTAACTACAGATCTGTTTATAAACATAGCACAGAATGTTCTGAGCATAATAATTATACATTAAGATAACAAAAAGTGCTCTGCTGTTTCTCAGAGTTATTTTGTATTTATTTTTAATTCATTTTTTATCCAGCTCTTTATACTTAATACTGTTGATCCAGCTTTGTTTCCTTTCCCAGCATTCTGGCTAAGAAAATGCAAGCTCAGGCCACTACCTGGCAAAAGACAAATTAAATTGTGGACATAGATACAGTTATAGTGGAGTGGAGAAAGGCGGGGACCTGAAGACTCCTGTCTACAGTCACTAACGGAGAGCAAAAAGAACTTTTATCTTTATGCAAGTAGTAGGCACGACCAACACTCATCCCTTTGGATACTGCCCTTGGAAACAGGCACACTGCAGTTTATGTTAAACCCTGGCCCTGCATATGGTATATATGGTGTTAATTATTATACTAACCCTGCTCTGATGCCTCCTTCATTGTCGGAAGGACAGCTGCTTTGGTTACTTCAACCCTGATAGCATTAGCTAGATTTCAATTGATTTCAATCATTTTCCAAACATAGGGCAGTAATGTCACCAGCAGAGCTGTAACCTTTGCAGTAAAGGATGAGCACATCATAACCCATTGGCAGCAGGCTTCTCAAATCAGTGTAGTAGATTTTGTATTTTCTTTTCTGTGTAGCACAACTGCATAATCCATTTTTACGTTAATACTCTCATCAAAACATTTTCCATGCAGAGGTTCTAGAAGGTTATGAAGTATATGACAATTACTGGATGGTACACTTGAGGTGGTAGTTGGAAGCAGTGGTTATCTGAAAAGGAATTCCCTGACAGCTGCATTTACAACTTCGGAATGAGCTGTGGAACATTGGTACTGAGACACAATTAATTCCTGCTCACCTTTGCATGCCACAGCTTCTCAGTCATGCAGCCTATGGGAAAAATCCTGCTTAAGCCATAATGAAAATTATATGTCATTGTATAATCACTGCACTTTTAGTGACTTCAGAAAAAGTGTGTTATCAAGTATGCTGTAACCTGACCTGGAATTCATATATTATGTAAAAATGCATGTTGTTATGGCAGTTACTTCCAAACAAACATACTAATTATGGAGAAATTCAGGCCATGTTATCATAAATCTTTAGGTGCTATTTTTCACTTTTACAAACTTAAACTTATCTCAAGTAGTCAAGAAATGCCTTTTGTTTGTTGATATTCTCCCACTTAGGAGACCCACAGAGGATGCATTTTCTGTATAAGAAATGATAACGCAAAATTATTTCTACATAAAATTAGGCTGGGGTGTAGTTTTCCAGTTCTTTGCCTTCAAGACTTGTGTGTAAAATTTGGAAAGGCAGCATTTATTTTGGAAAATTACTGTGTGGTCCCAAATCATTTCACCTAGGAACTTCACAAGTCCTCTTGGCCTAAGTACAGTAGCACTTATGTCCCTCTAATTATCCCAGCTGTATTGTATATCACATTGATCCCAGCTACTTGTCAGAAAAAACATATTCATTTCTAAATAATAATGATAATTAAAAGAAGAACATTATTTTATTTGTGCTTCTTAACTCTTGTGGTGTGATCTGTTACTGAGTGCCTCAGGGTACTACCATGTCCCAGGGGTTCCTATTAGATGACCGAAGATGCATTCTATCGAATGCATCTTGGTCGAACTTAAAACAAGGAAAAGGCAAAATAGCAAAGCTCAATTTCAATTTTTTTTTTTGGAACAGAGATTTTTTTCCCTTGGAAAAAAATCGCTGTTCTGAGCTTTCGAGATTGTAAGCTTTCACTTACATGGGGTTGATTATTCATCGTTCTCTTTTTTAAGCATTAGATGATATAATATACACCCTGTCCCAGTACATTATTTACACCAAATCTACTCACTTGTTGGAGATTTCATTGGGTTTTTATTTTAAATGTATAACACTTTATCCATTTCTTAAAATAAATTCTACTGTTACTGATGGTCCATTTCTTTGGTGGTCTAATCATCATCAAACTGGGCAGTTTGGTTTCTACCTTCATCACCTCTCTCATTGATTCAATACTGAATGACCTTCATATAAATTTTCCCTGCAGGCTATCATCAAGATACTTATTTCAATATCAAGGAAGTGGGATTCTTAGGAATAAAAAAAATTTTGATTTAGTGTGGAGATTTCCTACACTCGTCTGTGAATAATCATTTTTGTATGATAGTTTAAGTGACACAGGGAAGGGTATGTGGCACAATTTATTATTTTTAACATTACATACACTGCCATTCACAGTGTCAGTGGCTCAAGTGGTAATGGAAAACCAGAAGGCTGTGTTTTTTTTCACAACTCCAGGTGATTAAATTGCTGAAACTGCCATGCAGCATTTGCAGGGTGCTGTTTTCTTGAGCATGACGTCCTCTGGTGATAGCTCAGGTAGATGTAAAAGTTCTCACGACACCTATTGAAAACAGTAGGGGAAATTCCCCTACTTGTAAAAATACCACAAATAAAAGGAAAGCTTCAGCATGTAAAGATCTGGCTGCTCAGAAAATCTCCAAGTAAACTCTAAACCTGAAAAAGCATTGTTGTGAAAGCTTGTTAATAAAAGCTTTTCCTATGGTGATCTTAGCTGGTCTTGTTGGAGTTTAATAAAAATACCACCTCAGGTCACCCCTGAAAAGAGGCTACAAGCCTATTAGGACTAAACTAGTCAACAAAGTATAAATAAATACATAACATAAAGGTTTTATTGAAGCCATAGTAATTACATATAATATTTAATATTTATTAAGGGAGCCCAATGATTGACACAAATGTGTTTCTCCAAGCAACAAATCACCAAATTCTCCTTGCAATATCAACTCTTTATTGAAATCACCCATTCAAGTAAGTGTACCATAACCAAGGGTGCAACAACGTTGGAGTTAGTTGGGTGTATTTGGTTGGGGATCTGCAGGAGATAGGGTGGAGGGTTCCACCTTTCCAGCCTACTGTCAGTGAACAAAGGATCCAGAGGAGATAATTTGATCACTCTTCTGTGGAATTCTCTTCTCATATCTATAGAAGACTTATTTACTCATAGCTTTTTGATAAATTAAGTCTCTCTGCTGAAAAGATATTTTCAAGCAACACCTGAGACAAAAAATACATAGTGGTTTGTATAAGCTTAAAAGCCGTCAATTCATATTTAGATATCATGAAAGTGTCATTTAATGTTTAGACCAGATCATAAAATATTTAAATAGTTCTAAGATCCTAAGAAAAGTAATCTTCAGTAGATTGTTCATTTGATGGCAATAATACTGCCCATTTGTTAACCAGGTAGGCCCGCTGGACAAACATTTCTATCATAGGAGTGATCCAGGTGCAATGCCTGGTTAAGTGACTTGCTCAAAACCACATAGGAAATAAATAGGGGCTCAAGGACTCAAACTCTGTACTATAGGAACTTCACCTCACAGTTTTAACCATCTAAAGTCAACTGACAAATATGATAATTGCCTAAGTACCTTCCAGGGACAGGTTTATTTTTTCTTCTGTTAATGTTCTACCCATTCTTTGTCATTTTAAATCTCTTAAATAATCCTTTTCATTTAACTTGATGAAGGTAATTGTTCTGCATACAATGCTCATAATAATTTCCAGCTTTGGGAAGTTGGTCATGAATACATAAAGTAACTGTTGTTTCAATCCAAAGCTCGGGATCTCCTCTGACAAATATTGTCCTTCCCCATAATTTATCTTATAGCTAGCTTACACCTAGTCATTCTTATCAACATAAGCATAAGGGAAGGGCTTGTTTATTCACACTGGAATGATGTGATCATCACTGGATTGCATAACAGTGGAATGTTACAAGAGATAAACTATAGACCCATATCAATTCTTTCCCATCTAGCAAAGATGCTTTGGAAAATCTTACATAAACAGCTACTTCATTTTTTGCACAACTGCATAATCAGTGACTGTCAACATGGATTCTAGAAGGGACATGGAGTTAGCATCATTCTAGAACGGACATGGAGTTAGCATCGTTCTAGAAGGGACATGGAGTTAGCATCATTCTAGATTCAACACCGTTTTTCTCATCTGAATTTTTAGAAAAAGTGTTAATGAGGACCAGCTTTGAGGTGTGCTCTATTTTTAGATCTGTCTAAAGGTTTTGACAAGGCTTGCCATATCTCTTAAAAAAATAGTTGTTTTATTTTGAGCATGATACTGCTAGGTTTAAATGTTTCAGTACTCATTGATAGGACAGGAAAAATATAATGCGGTGAGTTGCTTACTTCTCATTATTACCGTATTGTGAAAATTTTTTTCCGCAAGATTATGTCATTGATCTATTTTTGTTTGTGATGTTTGTAAACTAAATATGGGCCCACTGTGGAGACTGGAGACCTATGCTTCATCCAGCATATAAATTATTCCACCCTCAAGGGCTTGCAACGCTATAATTTGCATAGAAAAAAATTACTGTTTTTTAGGGTTTTCCATACTGAAAAAAATTACTTGTAAATATCTAATTAACCAGAATATTTCTAAATTAAACACATTGATCTACAGCAGAAAAAAAGGTCTGTTATGTTGCAGGGGATCATGTTAGCATGGTCGATACCATGCAATGTCATGACATCATCAGAAAAAAAACCTTCAGCACTTTTAGGTACAAGTTACTCAATGTATAAAAAATATAAGCAAATTATGGGGTGACGTTATTGTCTAATGTCTTGCATCAAAAATTAGACCAACTTTAAAGTCATTAACAGTGTTCTTCAAAGAGACGCTTTTATGAATATGTACTTTACACATGCCCGTCTATTTCTCTTGCAAATAAGGTCGAACAGGTTTATTGTAATGGATTCAAATTTGTGACCCTGTGAAAATTTAAATCAGATCACTGCTTATTGTTAAAATCCCTTGAATGCGATGAGTTTGCAAATAAACTACAAAAAGTAACATTTGAAGATTGCATTGTATTTTCTCTGTGTAACAGTTGTATTACTCTAAGTAACTTAATTATTATGTACCCTCTAAGGAACTCCATTCATTTAATGTGTCTCTTATTTCCTTATCTCTCAGCAATAATTGTGCTCTAATAGCCTTTTTAGCACACACTTGACTATATATATATATATATATATATATATATATGTGTGTGTGTGTGTGTGTGTGTCTGCATTTTCTATCACAGTCTTGAAGCCCACAATCTTGAAAATCATAATTCTAACACCATATCAAAAGACCAAAACACTGAAAACTACAAACTTGACCCATGTAAACACTCTTTCTCAGGATCACAGTGGTAGTGGGATTTGGTATTCAAGATTTCGAGATATTGTGCTCTTCAGGATTTGGTCGGGAGACTGATGACCACAGGGACAAAACAAAATTGTTGAATACTGACGTTCTCTACTAGTACAGACCCATGAATGAGTGCTAACATGGGGCCCGCAGTGGGCAAGTTTGCGAGTTTGATATTGTGGTTTTCAGTGTTTCAAATTCACAATATTATGGTCTCAGGATTTTGATTTTCAAGATATTGCTTTTTCTTTGATGCCATAGTAGAGCAAAAGCAACACCTACTTAAGTCAGTACTGCATTCTTCTTTTGGTGTCTGCCACACGCACAGCCACACATCAGGTGACCCAGATGTATGTGGACATATTCATATTCAGGGAAATGGCATGCCATTTTCATTCTAAGTGGTCATGTCGGACTGTGCCAAGGGATTCAGATGGACAAAGGAATAAGGGAGTGGATTACTGAGTTTATGTCATTATTTCAGGTAGGTGTTAAGATTTTTGTGCCTCAAACTTGTCTTTAATGTTGTATGAAGATTAAGCATTTATCAGGAATTTGGATGTATTGTTTGTAGCAACTCTAGCTGCTTCAACTCTGTTATGAGGACACACTGCAAAATCCTAGAATTACAAATTGTCTTATAAGTATTCGATCACTCTTTCAGGGCTGAAATTGATAAGGCAGCCTGAACTTGTTATATTCTGTGACTCTGACATGAGTCTAAGATGTGTTTGAAAACACACTCACTGAAGACAACCTGAGTCCATATATTTGAAAGCATATAGTACATACAGATAAAGAAATTGAAAACAAGTTAATTAAAAATGATCAAAACACAATGCACAGTATTATGCATAGTATTTCTTGTATGAGGCAAAGTTCAGCAGCTGCCTAGATATAGTACACAGTGCCCCATAGAGAGATATAGTACACAGTGCACCATAGAGAGATATAGTACACAGTGCCCCATAGAGCATTGCCCCATAGAGAGATATAGTACACAGTGCCCCATAGAGAGATATAGTACACAGTGCCCCATAGAGCCCATAACCCTATCCAGGACTATGATTCCAACCTTAGTCTTAAAATTAATACCGACTTTAACACTTAACAGTCTTAAACTTAATCCATAACAACTCTAAGGGCAACTATTATCAAAATTTGACTTCCACCCCCTCCATTAATCCAACTTTAACTGCAAAGTTCATTGACTTGTTTTATTAGCACAACAATTACATTCATTGTAAGGTTCTCACAAATATTCTCATTTAGTACAACATTCATATTCATATAAAATGCGATTAAAAGGACTTTGGCCAAACTGCCCACAAACAAGCAGCTTTATTCTTACTAACATTAACACTGGGTCAGACGACTGTTCTATATTCTGGCATACTTCCCTACCTGTGAAATTAATAGCCTTAATTTGGCAGTTTTTCTACTATAAAATTAGATTAGCATCATTCACCAAAAAAAGAGAATGAAATAAACACTTAATAAAACTCATCCCCTACACTCTGCTAACACTGTCCAAACATGAACACATTGCTAAAATGTGCTGACTATTCAACCACCTCTCTGTCCCTTTTCTTCCATTCTGCTCTACCCCTCTATTCTCTGCTTTACACAGTATCTCAACCCAGAGGTAAAGCTAGCTTTTCTGGTCTCCCTGTGCTACTCCCTAATTAGGAAACCTGGAGGCCCCCAACTTGAGTTTCAGGACAAAAAATAAGGTTCTTCTACAAATGTAACACGTGGCTTGTTATATTCTGAATAACAAAATAACACATGCACAGGCACTGCAGCACTTCAGCCCCAACTGTGAATGCAGAATCGCATCCATTTCTGAATGCCAGTACTGCTGTTATGAAACACAGAACACTGAAGTGCTTCAGCCCCGACCATGAATGCAGAATCGCATCCAATTCTGAATTCTGTTACAGCACTACTGATTGATCAACATCTGCCTGTTGTACCCCATTATACCCTACTAGACCTGCCCCCTTCATCCAGTCATTGCCCCCTAAATCTGACTCCATCACCTTCCCCCTCTCATCCTCTCATTGCTTCCAACTTTACTAAAGATCTCTCTCATAAAATCATCCTTTTGTAAAGTGTCCTTATTATTGCATCTGACTTTACTATAGGTCCTCTATCTCAGATATCACTATCGCTTCCAACTTTACTAAATATCTCTCTCATAAAATCATAATTTTGTAAAGTGTCCTTATTATTGCATCTGACTTTACTATAGGTCCTCTATCTCAGATATCTCTATCTCTTCCAACTTTACTAAAGATCTCTCTCATAAAATCACCCTTTTGTAAAGTGTCCTTATTATTGCATCTGACTTTACTATAGGTCCTCTGTCTCAGATATCTCTATCTCTTCCAACTTTACTAAAGATCTCTCTCATAAAGTCATCCTTTTGTAAAGTGCCCTTATTATTGCATCTCTCTTTACTATAGGTCCTCTATCTCAGATAGGATTTCATGTTATAATACCCCCAAATTATTCTTTTTATCAATCAATATCATTCTTTCACATCTTACCCTCTATATATGAAAATGTTTTTATTTGACACTGAACTGGTAAACAGTTATGACACATTCAGCAAACAAATAAATTCAAACCAGCCCAGAAGTTGAAAATGTTGAAACACAGGTGCCCAATAGGAAGGTAGCTGGAATAAAGAAGCTGAACCACGACAAAGTAAAATCTTCTTTTTTAATACAAAATGGTGAGCGCTTTCTCAATGGTAACCATTGCTTCATCAGACAGTCAATTCAAACAGCAACAGCACTCAAATACTTTAATTCATTACTAGAACAACCAATCCTACCACTCAAAGTTAATTCAGCACTCAGCAATCAATTAATTACTATGGTTACGTTTTGCCCTTAGTTAATTGCTGAAGTCAGAAAAACTCTGTTTCAAAACCACATACACAAAATGTAAAGACAAGGATGTGGATAAATATAAATAAAATACATAAAAAGTCTATAAATAAATACATATACTCATGTTCCCCATTTAATAACTGCTTATGTGCATAGATATAAACATACAAATATATATAATATATATATATATATATAAAAGTATAAGCAGTACACACTCAACAACTTAATAAATACATATATTCTGCCTAATAAATGCACATGTTGTCCACCTAGTAAATACATATGCTTTAATACATACATCTCAACAAATGCTTGTGATATCTGTGCTAGAATCAGCTCAAGAAATACTGTCATATTGACCCAAAGCCCTGTATATGTTTATGTGGTCTTCTCTTGTTAAAATATTATTATTATTTTTTTATTTCATTTTAACCTTCTAGATTTTAGCACTGGCTTCAATGGAACACTATCATTCAAACCCAAACCTCTGTGTGCTCCTAAATGCAAAATCCATTTTACTTCCATATTTTCAGTAGTATTGACTATGTCCTCCATCCTATTGACATTCTGGATGTTTAAAACCTGAAACAAAAATATATGGTCATCTCCTTATCCAATGTATGCTTAGCCAAAGCACTATACAGTTGCCCTTTTCTAGTGTAGTAAAGGTGATCCCTTATCCGTTCCCTAAGGTGACGGTTAGTTTTGCCAATATAAAAATGGAAACATGTTGTGCAGTGAGCTACATACACTACATTCTTAGTATTGTAATCACCAGAATTCCTTAGCTCCCATAGACGCCCTGTTTCAGAGTGCTTAAAAAACCTTGATTCATCTATATAAATGCTCTGTGTACATTTTCCACATGTATGGGTACCATTCACTGTGTTATCCATCAGAGCAGGTGTCCTTGGATAGCAAAGCTGCTGTTTCAGATTTTTCTTATTTCTAAATGCAAAATGTGGTTGCCCACCCACTATGTTGGTAGTATCCTCATCTATTAACAACATATGCTAATGTTGTCGTATGATGGTTTCAAATATTTTCACAAAACCATCAGAATGCATGGTAATACACTATTCCTAATACCTACCCTGTCACTACCTACTCTATAAGAGTAGTAGGGCTTAGCTTTACCTTTTCTTTCTTTGTGTACATTATGGTACACCTTATCAATTTCATGTTCACTATACCCCCTATTAATGAAACCTGTTCTTAACTTAGTTAACTCATTTCTATACACTTCTTCTTGACAACATAGGTGTGATGTTCACATTGCCTGACCTCTAATTATGTTAGGAAAATCCTAGGGTTATGCATACTGCTTCTGTGTAGAAAAGATGGTCTGTAACATTGTTTCCTATGTAATTTCGTAGAGCATTGGTAATTTTCTCTGTATATGGTAATGTCCAGGAAGTCTAAACTCATCTCAGAACAGTTCATTGTAAACTTTAGAAAGTCACTGATAGTATTTAAGTATGCATACAGGGATTTAAGTTGTTCACCATCACCTTTCCAAAAAAAAAAAAAGATCATCTATGAAACACCTATAAAAGGCTATTTGGGGATTACCTAATAGATGCTCATATTCCCAGTTAACCATAACCAAGTCTGCATATGTGTTGGTACAACTTGTGCCCATGGCAATCCCTGACAACTGCTTACAGCATATGCCATTGAACATAAATATGTTGTGCTCTAGTACCAATTCTAGTAACATACAGAGAAAGTCTGTCTTAGTATTAGAGAACTTTCCCTGCCTTGTTAACACTGATTTCACCATGCATATCCCCTGGTTATTGGGTATATTTGTAAATAAAGACACTACATCGAGTGTGGCCAGCGTCCCCGTATCTGCTGTTCCCATTTGCTTCACTGCCCCATAAAGGTCCACTAAAAACTGTTCTGTGTCTTTCAAGATATATCTATATATATATATATATCTTCACTGACTGCTATCTTCAATTCCTTATCCAGGTATATAGAGATGGGTTCTGTTAGCCATCCTGCCCCTGGCTCAATAGGTCAAAATTTCAGGTTATATGGGTCTCTGTGTATCTTGAGGAGGCCATGGATTTGAGGTATGATTGGATTTTCAACAGTGAAATAATTAAAGAGATCTTTACTTAATAGTTCCATACACATGCATTCATATAAGGTACTAGCAATCTGTTCACTAATTTCAAACACAATTGTTGTTGGTACTTCAGCATTTACATTTTGATCCAGTAACATTTCTTGCATAACTGTATTATAAAAGTCAGCATTCAATATCACCACTGGTCCCCCTTTGTCAGCGGTCTTATAACTATGCTATCATTAGTCTGCAAGTCACACAATGTTTTGTGCTCACTCTTAGTCAAATTATACTTTCCTTCTTCTAAAAAACTATTGTTTCCTGTGCTATAAATGGCATTTTCACAAGCTTTTAAGAAGGTTTCTCTATTATGCGGCAATATTGGTACATACAGACTGTTTTTCTTAAACTGAACATCCCTTGCCTCATTGCCATTTCCAGATTGTTGTTTCAATGTTACATTTCTAGTAACCATATGTAGGCATAACGGAAATTCACTAATGTCCATTTTAGTCAAAGGTATAAAATTTAAACCTCTTTTTAATAAAGAAGTCTCAGCTGCAGACAGTTCATTTTTGGAAATATTCCACATTAACTCTCCTGCCCATACCCCCACATTTTCTTCAAAGTGTAAGTTTTTAACTGACCTGGTGCCTCTTTCCATTTCTGGCCCCTGTAAATGTCCTGTTCCACAGATTTTCTCCTCCCTGCTCGAAATGGTAGGGGTAGAACAGGAAAAACCTGCTGTTGTCCTCCTTTAATATTAATCTTCCTTCTTACCATGGCTGTAGTTATTTTATTTATATTTATCCACATATCCTTGTCTTTACATTTTGTGTATGTGGTTTTTAAACAGAGCTTTTCTGACTTCAGCAATTAGTAATTAGTAATAAATTAAAGTATTTAAGTGCTGTTGCTGTTTGAATGAACTGTCTGATGAAGCAATGGTTACCATTGCAAAAGTGCTCACCATTTTGTATTGAAAAAGATTTTACTTTGTCGTGGTTCAGCTTCTTTATTGTATTTTCAATATTAGTTTTGTTTATGTGTGTGTGTGTGTGTGTGTGTGTGTGTGTGTGTGTGTGTGTGTGTGTGTGTGTGTGTGTGTGTGTGTGTGTGTGTGTGTGTATGTGTGTGTGTGTGACCCTGCGCATGCGTTTGTGTATGCAGAGGTGTTTGAGAAAAGGTAATAGGGCAGACAACATTGAATCTGTGTGTCACGTAAGGAAATACATAAATATATGAATATCAGCACTACGCAGCTATATATATATATATATATATATATATATATATATATATATATATATCCCTCTCTCTCTCTCTCTCTCTCTCTCTCTCTCTATATATATATATATATATATATATATATATATATATATGGGTCTACTTCAAAAGATTGAAGTACCAGGATATTTATTTTATTTTATTTTATTTTACATTTGTTGACCAGGCTAGTCTAACTGGATACATGTCCATTTTCAGAAGATGCCTGGGGAGAAAAGCTCCAGGAAAACATGCAAAAATTTAATAAAGCTTAAAAAGTAAAAAGCAGCAATATTGAAGACAAAAATCATCGAGATGACATCAAACTCCTGGAACAGGAAAAACTAACCCATGGAAAAGAACCACTTGACCACCAGGGCAACACAACAAACAACAAAGCAAGAAACCACTCCTCCAATTAAATATACCATTTCCGAAATCGCACTACATTGGAGAAAGGGCAAAGTTCACAACCGTGGTCAAGTGGTTCTTTTTCCAGGGTTAGTTTTTGCTGTTCTGGGACTTCAATGTTATGAAGATTTGGCGATGTCATCTTGATGAATACATCTTCGATAATCTGGTACTTTGATCATTTGAAGTATATATATATATATATATATATATATATATATATATATATATATATATATATATATATATATATATATAAACTTAGTGGACATTTCATTTGCATGGAATAGTGACACAGTAACGTTGAATCACGGGATGTTGAAATGTTTCTGTCATGCTTCTGTACATGCTCAGAAGTTATTTCTCATCATGGCCCCTGCACCCAAAGAAAGAGGAGGGGGCTGTATGCCTCACAGCCTTGATAATAATAACTGTGATATCCCACAATCCGCAGGGAAGGGGCATATTACTGTGTGTACTCATGGAACATAGCATGCATTACTCTGAACAAGTCACTTTACCAGACAGTTATCTCAGGTCACTGGATACATATCCAGTGGGCTTATCTGGTTAACATATAGTAAACAAAATATATTCTAGGATCCTTTCTAGTCTTATCCCAGGCTACAGTGGCAAGGATAAATATAGCATCTCTCTGCCTCTTTCTATATATGTATAAATATAAACGTAGAAAAATGGTAGATCTTTTGTTGTTTCCTGAAGTTCGAATTTTTAGAAACTTGAAATTCATATGGTTGAGATCATATGATAGATTTTTCAAAAACCCGAACTTTGGAAAACAAGAAAAATCTACCTTTTTTCTACATTTTTGCATGGGTGGGACAAGCTACCCTGCATACTATCTATACCAACTATGAAATCGAACTACAGTGGGGAAAAGGGTAAATTTCCTAACCCTCACTGCACCTTGACCTTCATTCAAAAGCTTGGAGTTTTCGATGAATTTCGAGTTTCTGAAAACTCAAGCTTCTGATGTGTATATATATATATATATATATATATATATATATATAATATAAATATATATATATATATATATATATATATATATATATATATATATATATATATATATATATATATATATAAATATATATATATATATATATTTATATAGGGAATGATAGAGAAATAGATATAGATAAATAGATATTATATACCCTGTTCAATTAATTAGATTGCATTGAGGATACTTTGATTTGTCATAATGTATTGGATCCACCATAATGCATAAATGCATACTACATATTTGATATGCTACATGCATCCTGTATAGTTTGCATATTGTTTGCCTCTTCAATTTTTCATAGTATAGCTATACTGTAATAATCTGTAGAGATAACAATTTGTTTAACTGACTTATACATACTGAACGTATCACATTCTGTTTACTTGTATGCTTATACCGTTGTACTTCTTATATAATAGCATTCAAATACAGTTGGAAAAATTGAATTACTTTGCAGCAATACTTATCTGCCTTCTTTTTCATAAATAATGATTTCAAAAGTTGTTCAATTTTTATCTTCTCTTTTATTAATCTTTGGACTTGGGATATGTCTGCAAGTTGACAAATAAAACTACATTGTTAAGTCGTTTCTTTTTGGTTGTGTTCATACTTTCATCAGTTTGGTGACTCACTAATTAAACTGGACTCATTTAAATTTATTAATTTCATTAATTAACTGCTGAACAATTATATTAATACAGTATATTTACCACCATATTATACAAATTTAATTAAATTAAATTTAGGATTAGGTGTCAGAAAACTGAGAAATTGAGAATTTCCTTCAGGAATCTTGTATTTGCAGTAATGAAATGGTCTAATCTGATGTAGCGAAATGTTTTGTGAGCTGGAAAATTTAAAGGCACAGTTGATCAGTATTTGCTGTGAAACGGTGATTCTCATGTGTATTTCAGGGGAGTTGGTGCCTGCAGGACATGTACGCAGGGCCATGACCACAAAGAATTCCGGTCAGATATGGGTGACATTTCACTGTCTAACTGCTAGACAGAAATTTCATTGGTGGGCATGGGGTGGATGTGCCAGTCGTTGCCTGTTATTTTGAGTACAAAAGTGATTTTCTTGAATCTTGTTCTTTACGTATGACAATAATATGGTGGAGACTGGAATGGGAGTTACATTATGTTGAATATACGAGACTGGTGCATTGTCACTTTTGCATTTTGAGTAAATAAAATAGTATGACTGATGCAAGAGTATGGTAGCCATTCTAACAATTCACAGCCAAAGGAGGTGACAAGCTAAGAGAATGAAGGTAAAAGAAAACTTATTAACTAAGTCCCACAGCAAAATCAGTTAGTTACATACCTCTCGGCTGTCTAAATGTTTGTACAATGTCCAGATTTTTGCCTCATAATTTTGGTCTGTTATTCATAACATTTGTGGTTTTCTGGCAAATCACAGAGGACTGAAGTCACTAAAGCATGCTACAGATTTGAGTTTCATGCTTTCAGTCCTGTGCAAAATATATCCTAACACAAAGCCTGTTATTTTACCATCTTTCTAAGTTTATAACAGTAATATTTACAATTTGTCCCTTTTTGGGGGCCTTTATCCCTCCATTATTTTAGGTTTGTCCACATCTCTAGTGCTAAGAGGCTGAGGTATGATTAGTTGTTATTGAAAAATTAGGAAGTGTGACATGTTAACTTAGGATGGATTATAGACTCATCCCAGATGGCGCTTTTTGTAACGGCAAGAAATACCAAATTGAAATGACATCTAAAGAAAGTTGAAGAAAAGGAGGAAAGATGGTGGTGACATTCATATAATCAGTGACAAAATCAAAGGCAAAGTCATCTTCTCTACTTTTACAGTCACTTGTTAGCTCTCTGCCAACAGTAGAAAACACAGAGCGATGTGTTAATTTAGGGTCCAGATGGCTTTAGTCAGGCATTGGAAATGTCCTTATTGTCACTCAAATGACTACATGTCCACACCCATGTCATGCAGTTTAGTATATTAACTACAGCAGTTCTGGTGCCTTTGGTAGATGTTTACAAGAGGTATAGGACCTGAAGGAAGCTTGTTGCTGGGATTAATTTCAGAGTCACTTGAAATGAAGATGAGGAGTGCAGTGAACGACAATAGGTTAGATCCAAGGTAAAAGGCAAAACTAAATGTGGAAAGGCAGATTAGACCAGAGCATCTGGAACAGTCAAACAGAGCAGTTACCATTCTAGTTTCAGAAGAGGATACGAGAGCTATAGACTGAAAGTATAGGATGGAGTGATATAGTTGAAACATAGGTTAGTGAGGTAGTGGTGGGGAGTTGGTGCTATGATAAATTGAGAAAACTGGGAAGAGATTGTGTACTAATATTCACTTGAATGAAGTTACAACTTGGATAACTGTGAACCAGATCAAGCTGCTTGGGGAAAAATATGAATGATGTGATACAGTGTTAAGAGCTTGAAAGCAGATCATGGAGCAGAGTGTGCATATGTTTGTGTGCTGTGTGTGTGTGTGTGTGTGTGTGTGTGTGTGTGTGTGTGTGTGTGTGTGTGTGTGTGTTTGTATGGCATATGTGTGTGTGATTGTGTGTAAGTGTATGTGCATGTTTGTGTGTGTGTGTGTGTGTGTGTGTGTGTGTGTGTGTGTGTGTGTGTGTGTGTGTGTGTGTGTGTGTGTTGTATATGTATGTGTGTGTGCGAGCATGTGTGTATGCAGAGGTGTTTGAGAGAAAGAAACAGGGAAGAAAACATTGAATCTGTGTGTCAGGAAAGGAAATGCATACATATGTGAGTATTAGCACCATGCAGCTTTACGTCTAGATTCTTAATGATATGAGGACGATGTCCCCTGATTGGAGAGTTTGATAGCTTGAAATGTATTACATCCATAAGAAACTAGGTGATGATGTCTAAGAAAGGGATAAGAAAGACAGGGAGCTACAGAGATAGCAGATATAGTACAGGATAGAGTCAAAAATGAGAAACTACAGAAGATGAAACTGCAGACCTTGACAGCAGGTGGTGATGTAATTTTTTTATGGGTTCCACAATAACCAGATGAATAATGTGAAATATGCCATCAGTAAAATTACTAAAGCAAATATTTTGTAATTGCACTAATACTGGTAGCCTTTTTAGTGAATGCATTAGCATTTTTATCCCCTTGTGTATAATCAATCCTACTTGCATTTACACTGCATTATGCAGGCTGCTCTTGCAAATGGGCATGTGCCCCTTGTTACTGAAACAGATGGTATCATAAGTAACTAAACTAAGAGGACCGATGGCAGTAGTAATGGTGCTGTCTGCTGAATTTGTTTGCTTGTATCACAGTTCAGAGAGAGAGGTGTCAGCAGAAACTGTGGGTAACCATGAAAGTGACTCACACTGAGCAAGAAAGTAGGAGCTATAGACTGTTAGGAAGTATGGTATGACTGGGATGTGCTGTCTTTGGTGGTGGTTACATAAAAGTAGCTAATGGGGAAAGAAGATCTTCAAAAATATGCAATGCAGTAGAAGTAATGTTACATATAGAAGGTAAGAAGAGACAGAAGAGTGGAGAAGGAAGCACCAGCAATCCTTACAGCAACTGAAAGAACTATGGATGCTGCCTAGATCGCTCACAGAGTAGGTATGCAACAAAGTGAGACATTTGAAAGCAAGCTTACAAAACTCAGTGGATCAGAAACTAATCTTTAGAAAATATGCAATGAGAGACTTGCAATTTGCTAATATATCAAAGACACTGCAATCCCTGGCAGTGAAGGACTGAGGCCTCAAACTGCTGAAAGGATGGTTTAGAAGATAAGAGAGAGCAAATAGTGGGTAAAGTAAACTATCCCAGTGGGTAGAATGTGTTGAAAGTATTCGGGGAATTTGATAATAATTTATAATCTTACCCAGAAGGAAACCAGAATAGAATGGTAGACACAAATGAGTATATCTGAAGAAATTAGCTTTGCCAGAATAAAATGAAAACCAAGTACAGGAGATGCTGAGGGATATCACCAGAGAGGAACTGAAGGAAGCTTGGGGCCAGCAAACAGGGGAGAAGTCACCTGTCCCAAATAGAATTCCTGTTGAAGCATAGAGGTTAACTGAAACCAAGTTAGAAGATATATGGTTAAAATTAATGAGCCACATTTGGCAAGGAGGAGAAATTCCCAGTTCATGTAATGAAACAGTCATTTCTGTCATTTTAAAGGAGGATACAAATCTTGATTTGCCACAATTGCAATGCTCAGTTTCTGTCTTAAACCATGGTTATAGATTTTTTATGAATATTTCAGCTAACAGACTAGAAAGGTATTTGTTATGTTTGTCCTACGGTGACCAATGTGGTATCATTGAGGGGTGGGTCACCTCAAACAATACATTAAAATAATGATGATATTGACAAGAGTGTGTGGCGCCCAGCGCCTTCTTTTGAAACTGGGCTTAGATGTAGAAAATGCATTCAGTAATGTAAGATGGGACTGCCTCTTCACAGTCTTAGATACACTGGGATTCCCACAGCAACTTACTTCCATCTGTCTCATCGCTAGTGTACAGCTCCTTGCATTACCATTGCAAAACCAAGAAAGGCAGGTGCCTTCTCATTTTGATTAGTAAGGGAGGTGTACTGCTCTGCAAAAGTTTAGCACACAGTTTTTATAACAAGATCTTGCCTGTTGGCTATGAGTGCTGCAGTGTGTTACTGTAAACTCTCCACTCATATTTCAGTTGCCCAGTTCATGTAAATTGACCAAAATCACAGACCAACTGCTTGTGCAGCTTCCAGTCATGCCTACGGTGATTAAATGAAATGTGTAGTTGGTGTTGTCTGGTTTGGTCCCCTACTCCTTAGCAACTCCCCCGACTTTCAGCTTTATACATACTGTTCTCCACCCGCTCTCCACCTCTATCAGGCCTCCCATTAAAGCCATATCAGCTTAATACCAAAACACCACAGAATACAATCCTCTTTCCTACTCCACAAAACTACTCATCCATAATACTCTGATCCACACCATCATTCAACCTCTGCTGTCTCTCATAGTTGCATTCTGTTACATATACTAGCTATGATATCCCCAGGCTTTCTGCTTAATGTTTTGCCTCTGCACAGAAGGGCTATTTCCCACCCATCATACAAACCCATACCTCCATCATTATCCATGGAAATCTGTCATTCTCTCCCACACTCTACTATGACTATTCAGTAACAAAATCTCCCCAATTTCCATTCCATTCTTCAATAACCTCTCCCATTTGCACACATTTCACTGTGCATAACTGTTCTCCCACCTTAAATCATACACTCATAATACTTACATCAAAATTCCTGAACATCTCTACAAATTTAGTCCAACCATTCTAATACTCCTCATCAAAGCCAGCATTGAAACTAACCTTGGACTTTACCACCAACCTGCTCCATCCACAAACTGCACAGACTCTCATATCTCCTCTCTCCTCATCAATGCACAAAGCATTGCCAACAAACTTGACTAAATAAGAGCATTACTTTCCTCATACAACCCAGACATTACAGTTGTCACTGAATCTTGAAACAAGACAAGCAGCTGTAAGTTTTAGTATCTCCTTCCCTCATACAATTCTTAGTATGATACATGACCTGGTAATGACAAAACATGATGCAGTCTGTTAGCATGCAAAAGCCATCTTAAGCCCAATGCCCTAGTCAAAACCAACATTACAAAAGACACAGACTCCAACTGTGTCCTCCTAAAATTCAGCACCAAGAAAAACAAGCCCTTACTTATTCATAGGTTCATAGATGTGTACTACGCTAATGACCCTGGAGCCTTTACAAGCCTAGCCCATAGGATTACCCTGGAATCGTGCTGCCACCTGACCTTAGTTCCTAGTGCCTCTGTCGAGTAGAGCCACTGGAGTGATCCCCAGGGTGAATTTTCTATTTTCCATCCACTCATCAAGATTTCTCTTGAAAAGGGCCAGTGAAGTGTTCTGCTTGACATGTATGGGAAGTCTGTTCCAGAGCATGGGCAGTCTCTGGGTTATAAACCTGTCCCTCCAGCATGTTCTGTTGATTGTGATAATGAGGTTGAGGTCTCTGGAGGGTGTGGTGCGGAAGGATTGGGATTTCTTTAGATGTAGCATTTTTATCAGAGCTGGGTCAGACATGGCTTTGTAAGTCAAGCGGAGATCGCCTCTAAGTAGGTGATATGAGACAGAGATTAGTTGGATTTATTTTAGTCTGTCCATATAGGACAAGTGTTTAAGGCCTAGGATCCTCTTTGTGAGGAACTTTTGCGGCCTCTCCAGTTGTTGCAGGTGTCTAATGAGGTGCATGCCAAATGGGGCATTGTACTCGATGACTGGCCTAATGAGGGAAGAGTAGAGGGAGACAATGACCTCTTTCTTCCTGGATGCAAAATCCTTAGCAATGAGATGTGCCACATAGAAGGACTTTCTGTTGCTGTCAGCCTATGGTCCTAGATCTATTATAATGCCTTCTGTGTTCAGTGGACTACCATCGATGTGGTTATTCAAGGGAACCGTGTTTTTCCCAAGGGGATGATGACACATTTTTTGGCATTGAGCTTAAGGTCATGGTTCTGACACCACTCGTTGGTCTAATTGAGGCTTTTCTGTAGGATGTCAACATCACTTGGGGAGGTAATAATAGCTCCCAACTTGCAATCGTCTGCGAACTTTGTTAGTCAGAGTTGACCTGGACTTCAGAGAAGTAAATACCAAACAGGAAAGGACCCAGGACTGAACCCTGTGGGACTCCACTCATGACTGGTCGACAGTCTGACTTGGAGTAAGCTACTTTCACACTGTGGATTCTGTGAGCCAATTTGCAACCCACCTAGTGATATAGGGGTTGATGCCTAACCTAGTGAGTTTTTCTATGATTCCTTAGTGGGGAATGGTATCAAAGGCCTTGGACAGATCAAGGTAAGCTGTATAAACTCCCTTGTGGAGATGGATGATTGTAGCAGTGCACCATTCATTAGAGACAAAGCTTGAGGTGAGGCTGTGATTGAACAGGGCATACAGGTGAGGTGCCAGTTCACTCTGCAGTTCATGTAGAACACAGCCAGGGATATTGTCAGGTCCCACAGAAGCTGTATTCTTGGCCTTGGACAGTGCTGCTTTAACCTGTGCAGCAGTAAAATGGGTGCCTGATAATCTATTGGTATTGTGATTGGTGCTTTGGGGTGGCGAAAGGGGTAAAGTTGGCACTGAATCTGTCAGCCAGTATATTTGCAATATCTGTTGGCTCGGTATAGGAGGTACCATTGTGCAGTAGCGCAGAGCAAATCCGGGTATTGCCATGGAGATTTTTTACTTAACTATAGAAGGCCTTGTGGTTGTCTTTACTATCTGTTGCAATTCTGTTTTCATAGCTAACTTTAGAGGATTTGATGAGTGATCTCAACATTTTGTTGAGGCTGATAAGGGAGTTTTTCCAGTCTTGGGACTTCACCTTATTTCGCATCAGTTTCTTCCTTCTGTTGTAGAGTGTGCAGCACCATATCTGCCACCTTCTTCATCTCTTTTTAAATTTAAGTCCCTAATCTAAGAAATTGCTTTGTTTAGCAACTTCTCTAAGAAAGGAGTCCACAGCAAAAACAAACATCTGATTATCCTGGAGGATTTCAACATTAATTTCTCAAGTCCACTCTCTAATGACATTTCTGATTTTCTAGCTAACATGGACCTCTTACAGCTAATCACAGAACTCACCTGCCCAAATTTACATTCCATCAACCACCCAACTCTTGACCCACTAATCACTAATGAACCATTAACTGTCTCATAAATTTCCCTTCTTCCTCCTATCTGTAGTGATCATTCACCAGTCATTTTTCAGATTAACCAACTGTCTGTAAAATCTCCACGCAAACCAATCTCCTTCAGACCCCAGTCATCACAAAATATCACCAAACTGAAAAAACAGCTGGCAACCTTTTACTGGTCTACAGTACTAAACATACAGGACCCTAACATAGCAGTTACTATCCTAACCCAAATATTTTCCCAACTCTAGGATAGATTCTTCACCATGGTAAAATACATTTTTAAACAAAAACAAATGCCATGGCTCACCAAAGAGCTTAACTCTCTTCTCAGACTAAGGGATGAAGCCTGGCAGTCATGGAAAAACAGGCCAAACCCTGGCAACCATTCCTTTGCCAAACTTCAGAACTTGACTAAACAATCCTTATGGAGGTACAAAGCAAACCATCTTAAAACTAAGCAACTTTCTGTCCTAAATAAACCCAAAGACTTTTGGCATGAGGTCAGTCTGCTCACTGGATGCAAATTCTCTGACAACAAATCCTTAATCACAATCCAGACTAATCAAGGACTACTCACCTGCTCTAACTATTTCAAACAATTTAGCCACACCCCAAAAAATTCTGTTAGCAGAATCTCCACTTTCTACTTCTTTTTCCCAGAGCTCTCTCCTTTTATCTTCCCGTTATACTTAAAAAAAAAAAAATCTCATATAAATACATCAGTAACCTAATTGAAGACATGCCCACACACTCTGTCAGGTTCAGACTACCATTTATTTATTTATGTACCACTGCAGGGAATTGTGAATCCAGCATCTTCATCACATATTTAGCCTTTGCATGACACAAAATATAATGCCAAAATCTAGAAAACAGCACTCGTTATCCTGATGCCCAAGCTACGTAAACCCCAAACACTTCTCACTTTCTCCCTGTTTCCATGCTCTCCCCTCTTGGCAAGGTGCTAGGAAAAATCATCTTTGTACAACTTTCAAAATACATTCAACAATACCATCTCCTTTCCCTAAAATAGCATGGATCATGGACAAGTCATACTACAATGCTGCACTTTGGTCCATAACTGGTGACATTCTCCACAACATGGACAAAGGCAACTTGACAGCAGTGATATTCATTAACCTTCCAAAAGCCTGTGACCTTATCAGCCACCAGATCCTCCTTCTCGATCTTCTGAGCATTGACATTAGAGACATCTACATCACCTGGTTTCAACACTTCTTATCAAACAGATTCTTCTCAGTTAAAGGAGACTCTTTCTTCTTTCAGCACACACCTCTTTCAGTGGGAATACACCAGTGATTTATCCTAGCCCCTCATCTCTTATCTATTTTCATTAACAAGCTATTTTATTACCACCTAGAAAGCTGTACAACCAAGGTGCTAGAGTGTGTATATTGAAACAGTAAATCCTTTAAATTGGTGGATCTTCTGGTCTTTGTGGTTGCTGTTTATCTTATGACCTTCCTAGTCTACAACTCATCTTCTGCACTGATGACATGGTACTTTTGGGGTTCAGAAGCAACCACTCAACAAAATGACCTTAAGTCCTTCAGTTTCTGGTTTATTAACCACACACTATCACTTAATCCTACAAATAAAAAAAAACATGCTATTTGGCACCATGCAAAAACTTACAAAATCTCCATAGTCACTCAGTATCATCAGCCTTTGTGGCAAACCAATAGAAACAACCAACTCCTTCAAATACCTCAGTTTGTGACTAGACCAACCACACTCCAATACCGATTAAATGAGCAGTGGTTCTGCTGGAAGAGGTACTCAAAGTTTCATACTCCAAATAAATAAAGTATCATGTAGAAAAGTGACAGTTTCTAACATTAGGAGGAGACTTGTCTCTAACTATCAGTGTTATATTTTATATCGGTGCTCATGTTCTAGGACATCAGAGCTTCATATTAAAGTTTGGTATCTGGTATTTGTTCTCTAGTGTCATTATACACAGTCCATTGCCCTGATTCATCTCACAAGTCATAATTTAGTCAGAGTATTCAGTTGCGACTTTTGTGACTTTAGAGAATATGTTCATTTTGCTCCATTATAATAAATGAATCTCATTCTTGTATGCATAAATGAGTTTCTTCCTGCAAGTGGAATTATGAATTTTCTTTTTGCATTGCAAAAGATAATAGTTTATAAAGCATTATGGACTACCTATTTGCACCTTTGTGAAAATGATCAGTTTCTTCCTTTTTCCACCCCATCAATTTTGGGAGATTTTTTCTGCATTGTATGCTTTGAATTTCCCAAGACCAGTACACTTCTTTTGCAGTATTGTGGCTATTCCCCCTTACTGTGAATGTTTCATACTAATTGCTGTTTGCTTTCTCTGTCTTTCTCTTCCATGGTTTGTTTGTTTGTGTCTTTCTGCTTTTCCCGGTTAGGGGTCACCACAGCGGAACTCCGGTCTGCTAATGATTGGTAGTTGATTTTTACGTGCTGAGTTACCAGCCCTGACGCACAACCTTCAATGAAGGTACGCCCATTCACGCATGTCTCCACGCAGAAGATGCTCTAGCTGTGAATCGAACCAGACAGCGTCTTACTTCCATGGTATGGGGGTATATTTGAATTTAACACTACTGAGGTCTTTTCTAAAGATACTGAAGTACCTTCTCAATGCTACCACATCAGCAGAGTTGCTCACTTGGGAAACCCTTCTTATAAAATGACCTTTAACATAGATGGTCTCAATGGTCAAGTTTACTCATAGATCCTGCAGCAGTCTGCTCACTTTCTGGCCACACTAGGAGTGATTCTCTCAAAATCCACCTTGTCATAAGTTTAACAATATTTGTCCTCAACTTGCAACAGCATTTATGCTTGGGAATTTCCTACTCATGATGGACTTGTCTACGCACAAATTAATTTTGATATGAACATAACAATGTAAGCATCTGCCCCCAATGCACTTTGAGAGTGTTTGCAACATAGTTTAAATAAGGTTCCTCTCTGGAGAAAATCTCAAATTGTGTGAACAATTCATGCCATAATTATTCTGCAAATAGAAGCCCATCAGACATGAATAACTTCTATACATTGAAATATTTTATTGCATGTAGTAGCATTAGATTTTTATGATAGGGTCATGGGTATAAAGGTATAACATTCAGACTGTGATCTATGACACTGAAGGTCCATGTTTAGAAATTAGGTATAGTATTTGGCATACAGCTCTCATGCACTGAGGGGGTGGTCAGAGGACAGTTACAAAATATTGTTGCAGGCTAGTATGTGTTTGTGGCTCAGATGGGACCAAAGCAAATGGGGGTGGTTGTAGGTTGTGAGCATTGTGGGTGCATCACCATGATGTGAAGAAGAAATGTGGTACATCTCTTTTGTGGAAAACAGGCCAGCTTTTAAGGGGGAAAAAGCAAAACAGATACAGAGGATTGTTTTAGTTTCTGTCTCTTTCTACATTCCTCTCCCTGTCAAGAACAATATGTCCAGCAGACCTGTAAGGCCATGCTAATATTCTCTGCATGAGATCTGTTTTAAAGGTTGGCATGATTACTTTAGCCTTTAGACATCCTTAGACCATGGAAGTACTACTTTTAACAGTGGCTGGATACTGGGTTCAGGAAACAGACCCAGCATATATGAGGAATTCATTCAATCATTACCATATTAGCAGCTATAAGCATGCCAGGAGGAAGGAAAACTTCAGATGAACTAAGTGGAAAAAAGTAGACCTGTCAGTCTGTAGAGAGCCATTGTGTACAGTCTGTACTCAAGAGAAACTGATACACTGACTCAGGCAAAGATACTAGCAGTAGCTCAAATGCAGGAATTGAGCACTAAATTCTAGATAAACCCTGAGCTGTACAGATAAAATGTTTATTTTCAAGTCAGATACTCAACTTGCTTGAGAGTTTACTGGACTCTGTGTTTCAGTTTTACTTCACGATTCTTGCCTTGTGCCAAGCTTAGCATTCTGTGTTTGCTTACAATTTACTGATGGAGACACAGGCAGAGGCCATTGCAGGTACTTTATTCCTTCATTTCTTATTAGCTGCATTTCATCACTCACTGACAGAATGCATTTATCTCTATCATTCAGCTCTTCATTTATAAAGAACTCTTCATCGTCTTTATCTTCATCATCACTGCTGTGCTCATCCTCAGAATCGATAACAGTCATTTCTTTTAATACAGAGTATGTTGATACAGCAATTTATTACCATTTCTTGGCAATATTAATTTATAATTAAAATATCATTAGTCTGTCTCTATCAATTTATCCTCATTTTACGGATATCTTTTCATTTTGGTAAACAGCAGACCTCATCACCATTGTCATTATTGATTTAGCATCAGCTTTCGCCATGACAACTCACAGAATTATATGGGGAATGACTGCTATACTTAGCACAATTTGTTTGTTAATCTGCACTGGAGAACAGGGCACCAGAGGCAGAACATGGCAACATATGCAAAAAAGTGCATTCATATGCATTCATACACACACACACACACACACACACACACACACACACACACACACACACACACACACACACACACACACACATAATGGGGAAGGTAGTTTAAAATAATGCATAGTTTCTACTTATCATTAACAAGTTCATAAAATGACAGCTACCTCAACAAGGGGATATTTGTTTTATGGCACCTAATGATTGCAATGTTGTTTCCTTAATAAATAATTATGAATTACTTATGAGGATTATTGCATTTTGTGATTTGCCATCTATCATATGAAGGTGCATTTCTGTTTGCTGTGATGCTGTTCTTTTGTTTGTTTCCTCAGACTGCAAATACATCTTAGCAGTAGCTGTACTGCTTCATTATAATGTCACAAGTGGCAGATAGCAATATCAGCTTTGGGAGGGGGGTGAAATCTCAGTAGGAAAAAAATAAATGTTTTCCAGTTATGGAGTTCAGTTGTGCAGATAAGTAAGGCCAGTGGTGTGTATTCCTATTTTAGTTCAATGATATTAGGTCAAAAATGTTCCAAGCCCTTGTGGTAGAGACTTCAGTTTATAACTATAGATGGCATAAACATATGTAGTACTGTATCCTATCTATCTCTCTCTCTCTCTCAAACACACAAAAAATTAGGGAAATGTTTTAAATATTACTGTAATTCACATAAAAAGTTAATAAAGTTAATACAACAAGTTTTATGGCAACAAATCCAATTTTTTATGAGGCAGCCTGGAAAAATAGAGATAAAAGAGAAGTAAGTGCGGGACAGCTGTCTAGCTGCCCGCAGTGTTTATTAATGTGCATGTCTCCAATGAGAAGTAAGTGTGGGACAGCTGTGTAGCTGCCTGCAGTGTTTATTAAAGTAAGTGCGGGACAGCTGTCTAGCTGCCCGCAGTGTTTATTAATGTGCATGTCTCCAATGAGAAGTAAGTGTGGGACAGCTGTCTAGCGGCCCGCAGTGTTTATTAATGTGCATGTCTCCAAAGAGAAGTAAGTGTGGGACAGCTGTCTAGCTGCCCGCAGTGTTTATTAATGTGCATGTCTCCAATGAGAAGTAAGTGTGGGACAGCTGTCTAGCGGCCCGCAGTGTTTATTAATGTGCACGTCTCCAATGAGAAGTAAGTGTGGGGCAGCTGTGTAGCTACCCGCAGTGTTTATTAACAAGCTTGCTCCAATGAGAAGTAAGTGTGGGGCAGCTGTGTAGCTGCCCACAGTGTTTATTAACGTGCATGTCTCCAATGAGAAGTAAGTGTGGGGCAGCTGTGCAGCTGTCCACATTTATTTATTTATTTATTTCAGTTTGATTACCGGGGAAGTCCACTGGGCCAGTGGTGTGCCCATTTTCAGTGGAGGCCCGGGGAGAAAAGCTCCAATAAGCATTATGGTTACAAAGGTTTACATAATGCAATGGAAATACATACAAACATGGTTACGGAGGTTACGTAAAGTGTTAGTAAATACATATATAAGGTCATGCAGTCAGGTAGAGGTGGGTAGTATAGCACTGAAATGCAATTTTGATCTAGGTAGAACAGCTAGTAGGTATTTACATTCAGAACAGTAAGTTTAGACTCACTGGGCAATAAGCATCAGTGAATTACTTGATATTTACAATATATACAATACTTGGAGTTGAGAGAGAGAGATTGTTTAGTCTGAGAAAGTTAGCTAGATTAGTTAGGAGAATAGAAAAGAGGTAATAGTGTAGAGAAGAGCAGGAGTGTGGAAAGCTCAAAGGGTAAAATTGTGAGATTTTAGGTAGGGTGAAAGCAGGAGCATTTACGTTTAGTGGATAGGTAAGAGAAAAGTAGGGTTTTGAAGGTTTCAGGGTTAGGTGTGGTCCTGAGTAAAGGAGGGAGAGAGTTCCATTTTTTGCCTATAGTGAAGGAGAGAAGGAGTTGGCCTGCAGGGTGTTTGGGTTTGTGGACAGAGATTAAATTTTGGTGTTCAGATCTCAGAGATCTGGTTGGGATGTATGGGGGAAGGATGTTTGTTAAGGCTGGGCATTTTTCTGGAAAGAATATTAGTTTGTGTGCGGTGGTTAGTTGGAGATAGTCAAGGAGGTTTGAGAGTTCAAGCCAGTTCAGAGATTGTAGGGTTAGGCAGTGGTGAGTTGAGGTTTTGGATTTAGTTGTGAATTTAGAGATTTTATTATAGCAATTTTCGAGTTTAGAGGTGTTGGTAAAAGAAAGGTTAGTTAGTAGAGGGGCTCCATATAGTAGAGAGGGTAGGAGGTAGGTATTAGCGATAGTTTGCCTTGCGGAGTTGGAGAGAAAGTGGTTATTTCTATACAGCATGCCTAGTTTTTGATGGGTTTTCTTTATGTTTTGTTGGATGTGGATATCAAATTTAAGGTGTTCATCTATGGTAATGCCGAGGAGTTTTGCAGAAGGGACCACTTCTATAGCAGAGTTGTTTTGGCTAAGGACTGTAAAAGCATTCTTGTCAAGGAAGAAATTTCTAGAGTGAGGGAAGAGAAGTATTTTGGATTTATTGGAGTTGAGAGAGAGATGGTTGTGGTGCATCCAGTTTTCGGTAGTGGAAAAAGCTGTTTGAGTTTTAGTCAGGAGTTCAGGTAGGTTGGAGGCGGTACAGACTAAGGTAGAGTCATCAGCATATTGGATAACTGTTGTGTCAGGGATGACTGAGTGAAGGTTGTTAATGAAAATGTTGAAAAGCATGGGTCCGAGGATGGACCCCTGTTGAACACCGGTGGGTGTTGGCAAGAAGGAGGAAGTAGAGTTCTTCCATCTGACAGCTTGAGATCTGTCAGATAGGTAGCTGGAGAACCAGGAAAGGGTGTCGGGTGAGAGATGAAGGTTGGATAGATGAAAGAGAAGATGCTTGTGGGAAATGGTATCAAAGGCTTTGGAAAGGTCTAGCAGTATTGTGGATACAAGTCACGTGCTCGATTTACTGTGTCTAACAAGGATAGTAAGGCAGTAGTGGTGCTGTGGCTAGGGCGGAAGCCATGCTGGGTAGGAGTTATTAGGTGATTCTGAGTTAAAAAAGGCATGTGTTGGTGATGGACACATTTTTCAAGTATTTTTGAAAGTGGAGAGAGAAGGGCAATTGGGCGGAAATTGGAGGTATTGTAGTTTTTGCCTCCTTTGTGGAGAGGTAGAATGAAGGCAGATCTCCAGAGTCTGGGTACATAAGATTCTTTTAAAGATCTCTTAATTAGGATGCTGATAGGGAGAGCAATACCATCAGCAGCAGATTTGAGGAAGGAGGAGGGTAAGTTGTCAGGGGCATTTGAGCAAGGCTTTAGTTTTGATAGGAGTCTTTTTATGAAAGTAGTAGGTACAGGTTTGAGTTGGAAATTAAGTGTACTGTTATTAGGGGCATTGTGAGTAGAGGAGAGAGAGATGGTTGGATTGTTGTTGGGAAAAGATTTGGTTAGAGTAGCTATGGATTCTGTAAAAATGTGTTGAAGTGAGAGCTTAGTTCTGAGTCAGTTAAGCTAGGGTCAGGGCAGGGATTATTCCTAGATCCTGGGTGGAGTAAGGAATTTATACCTTTCCAGAATTGTTTTGGGTTCTTGTTATTGTTGGATTGAAGTTTGTTGCAGTAGTTTTTTTTGTCAGAGGTTATTAGTTTCTTTACTTGGTTGCGGAGTTGGGTGTATTGAAGTAAGGTAGAGGGTATCTTATTTTTTTGGCATAGCTTCCAGGATTTGTCCCTGCAGTGCATGATTTGTTTAGTTTCCTTGGATAGCCAAGGAGCAGAATTAGTCTTGATTCGTTTGTTTCTTGGAGGGGCTTGGGAGTTGAGGGTTTTTAGGAAGATAGAGTTGAAATATTCTACTGCATTGTCAAGGGAAAGAGTATAAAGGATTTGCCAGATTGTATATTTTATTTATTTATTTCCAGTTTGATAAACGGGGAAGTCCACTGGGCCCAAAAGCCCGTTTTCAGTGGAGGCCAGGGGAGAAAACCTCCATGATAATACATTACACACAAAAATACAGCAGAAAAGCTCTAAACTAATACATTACATACAAAAACGCTCTCTGTTTTAATAGCATAATACTTTAACAATCTCCAAAAAGAATGAAGTACATTGGGCAGTATACATAAGAAAATGATATATTAATGCAACTGTAATGTTAGTATAGTAAGAAAGAAAAAAGGAAATTATAGATAGAGTTTGAATGCAAGAGCAGAGAAGCATGGGAGAAGTGAAGGAGAAGCAAATAAATTAAAGGAGAAGAGGTGTCCAGAAGAGGATAGAAAAAGAACAGATAAACTAATGTTCATTTTGTGATTGAGTACAGAAGAACACCTTATGTAAAAGGCAAAATATTTCAATGTGAGAGTAAGCATACAAGTGGGCAGTGGGATGAGAGCACTTGAAGGAAAATAAAGGGTTTAATCAGGGAGGAAGGAGGAGATAATGAAGAAGAGGGAGGGGAGCTAGGGAGAGTGTCAGAAAAAGGGGAACCAGTGGGGGGGAATGGAACTAGGATATATTGAGATCTAGATAGGAAGTATACAATTACATTTCCAATTTTGGGAGAGGTGAGAATGGAGAAGAGATCTGAAGTGTTCATAGCTTGTAGTGACTCTTAGGAGGGAAGGAAGTGAGTTCCATTTTTTTGCTGTAGTATAGGAAAGTAGGAGTTGGCCAGGGGGTCGTTTGGGTTTGTATACTGAAATAAGATTTTGGTGGCTAGATCTTAGGGGCCTTGGAGGAGTGTATCTGGTTAAGATATTAGATAATGCTGGGCAAGCAGTGGGTTTAAAAATTAGTTTGTGTGCAGTAGTAAGTTGGAGGAAATTGAGTTGATTAGGGAGTTCTAGCCATTGAAGACTACGGAGGCAGATGTAATGGTGTGTAGAATGGGCGGAGTTAGTAGCGAATTTGGCAATTTTGTAGTAGCAACTTTCAAGTTTTGAGGAGATAGAAGTGGAGAGATTGGATAGAAGAGGAGCACCATACAGTAGAGAAGGGAGAAGGAAGGTAGTGGCGAGAGTTTGTCTTGAAGATGGAGTAAGAAAGTTTGCATTTCTATAAAGCATACCGAGCTTCTGATGAGTTTTTTTATGTTTAGTTGAATATGATTATTAAATTTCAGGTGTTCATCAATGGTAACTCTGAGTAATTTAGCACTACTAACAACTTCTATTGAGGACTGGGAGAGGCTGGAAATTATGAAGGATGACTTATCAAGAGTCAGAGCTTTTGAGGGGGAGAAGAGAATGATGTGGGATTTATTGGCATTAAGGGAAAGATGATTTTGAAGCATCCAATTTTCTGTGGTTGTGAAAGCCAATTGGGTTTTGGCTTGGAGCTCGGGAAGGCTAGGGGCAGAGCAGATAACAGTGGAGTCGTCTGCATATTGTACTATTTGAGAAAGAGGAATAGAAGAGTGGAGATCATTGATAAAGATGTTAAAGAGCAGAGGCCTGAGAATAGAACCCTGAGGGACTCCGGTAGGGGTAGGTAGGAATTTTGAGGTACCAGTATCCCATTTCACGGCTTGGGATCTATCAGAGAGATAACTTCTGAACCAAGAAAGAGAGTTGTGGGAGAGATTGAGGTTAGAGAGGTGGTTGAAAAGGACAGTGTGGGATATTGTGTTGAAGGCCTTAGAAAGGTCAAGAAGAACAGTGGAGACAATATTTCCAGAGTCACGGGCTTGGTTGACAATTTCTAGGAAGGAATGAAGAGCAGTTATGGTACTGTGGCCGAAACCCATGTTATGTAGGAGTGAGGAGATGGTTATTGAGGAGGTGGGGCATGAGTTGCTGGTGGATACATTTTTCAAGAATTTTTGAAATTGGGGAAAGAATAGCTATTGGGCGGAAGTTAGAGATGGTGTTATTTTTGCCTCCTTTATGGAGGGGCAGAATGTGGGCAGCTTGCCAAAGTTTGGGAACATAAGATTCTTGGATGGATCTATTGATGAGAATGCTGATAGGTATGGCGATGCCATCTGCTGCGAGCTTGAGAAAGAGTGATGGGATGTTGTCAGGGGCATTGGAGCATGGTTTGAGTTTGAAGAGAAGTTGTTTGATACTGGTGGTAGACACAGGATGTAGAATGAAAGTGGGAGGGGGGTTACGAGAGCTGGAGTGAGGGATGGGTGTAGAAGGCTTTGGGTTAGGGGTAGGGGTAGAAGTGGAGAAGGATTTAGTCAGTTCAGCTATGGAGCCAGTAAAAAAGGAGTTAAAGAGAGTTGCGATTTCAGTGTCAGTCTTATTATTGTCTGGACAGGGATTGGATTTTGTACCTGGATGTAAGAGTGAATTGATGGAATTCCAGAATTTTTTGGGATTATTTTTGAGGGTAGACTGAAGTTTGCCGTAGTAAGATTTCTTATCTTTCATAATAAGTTTTTTAGCAAGATTGCGGAGTTGCTTAAATTGCAGTAAAGAGGCTGAGTTTTTATTTTTGTTGTATAGTTTCCAAGTTTTGTCCCTTTGTCACATTAGAGTTTTAGTGTCTTTAGTTAGCCAAGGGGCAGAGTTGAACTTTATCCTTTTTGTACGAGGAGGGGCTTGGGAATCTAGGATTTTAAGGAAGGTAGTATTGAAGAGTTCTAGGGCTTCATCTAGGGGAAGAGTGTTTAGTGAATCCCAGTTTGTTAGTTTAAGGGTTTCAGAAAATATTGAAGGATTAAAATTAGTTAGGTTGCGAGAGTGGGCATATTGTTGTTGGTGTGGGAGCTGTTGGGTTTTTCGGTTAATAAAGGCTGGGAGATGATCACTTAATGAGTCTGGTAAGGTACCCGAGTTAGAGATATTGTTAGGGTGGCTGACTAGAATCCAGTCCAAGATGGACCCTGGAGGGTTAGTTTTGTTAGGTCTGGTAATGTTGTTTATTAGTTGAGTAAAATTATAAAGATTGATAGACTGAAGGGGAGTATTATTATTAATTGTATTCCAATCAATATTTACATCACCTAAAATGAAAGTCTCCTGTTTAATATTGTTTGAAGCCCAACAGAGAATATTCTCTAGGGTGGAGGAGTTGTCTCCAGGAGGGATATAGATGGTTATTATACAGATACTTTTGAAGTTGTTTATTCTGAGGATTCCTATGACTAGTTCTGCATTATTAAAATTAGGAATGGATGGGCTGGGATTTAGCAGGCAGTTGTAGACTAAGGCTACACCACCTCCTTTTTTGTTTTGGTGATCGGACCTAAGTGCTTGGTAGCCAGGTGGTAAAATTTCAGAGTTACTAGTTTGAGGTTTTAGCCAGGTTTCTGTTACTGCTACTATGTCAAGTTCAGTTACATTTAGCCAGGCATGGAAGTTTGTTATTTTGTTATTAATACTCTGGGTATTAATGGTAATGAATTTAAGGTATTTATTATTGTGTCTATTTGTGGAGGTAGTGAGAGAGAGAATGCTAGTTGGGGTTGGCCCAGGGTTAGGATGGACATCTCCTGCAAGAGCAAGACAAGAGAAGGAATAGAAGAGTTGAAACTTAGAATTGAGGAGTAAAGTAAGAGGGAGATGTAATTTAAATTTGAAAGTGGGAGATTTTATGTAGAGTGTATGGAGTTTTAGTTTAAAGTAATGAAATGGATTTGGTTGAAGGAGGGAGGGGGATATCAAATAAAAATGGAGGGATGAAGGATGTGGATAGAAGATAGTGGAGGGTGAGTGGAGTGGAAAAGAGGCGGGTAGTGTGGTATAGGAATAGGAAGTTGCATTATACAGAGTGGTAAGAATGAAAAGACATGTAAATGGGGTGAGATAGTGTGGAAGAGACATGGAAGAGTAGTGTAGGATAGATATTGGAAGAAAGGGTTGGGTAGGCGGGGGAATATAGAGATATAAGGAGGGGATGTATGAGAGATAGCAGTCAGGAAAGGGGAGTGAGAGGGGGAGGGGTGGTTTAAAGAGAAATCTCTAGGAGGGGGAGGAGCAATGAGATGGGATAGGTTGAGTGCAATAGGGGAGGGGCTAGGAGGGGACTATAAATGTAGATGCACTGGGGGTGGGTGAGATTTGGGGGTAGGGTAAGGGAGCTGAGTGAGCCCGCAGGGCGAACGGAGCAGGAAGAGCCACAGAAGTATATTGTTTATTAACATATTGTTTATTAACATGCTTGTCTCCAATGAGAAGTAAGTGTGGGACAGCTGTGTAGCTACCCACAGTGTTAATTAATGTACATGTCTCCAATGAGAAGTAAGTGAGGGACAGCTGTGTAGCTGCCTGCAGTGTTTATTAAAGTAAGTGTGGGACAGTTGTGTAGCTGCCCGCAGTGTTTATTAACTTGCACGTCTCCAATTAGAAGTAAGCATGGGACAGCTGTGTAGCTGCCTGCAGTGTTTATTAACGTGCATGTTTCCAATGAGAAGTAAGTGTGGGACAGCTGTGTAGCTGCCCGCAGTGTTTATTAAAGTAAGTGCGGGACAGCTGTGTAGCTGCCCGCATTGTTTATTAACTTGCATGTCTCCAATGAGAAGTAAGCGTGGGGCAGCTGTGTAGCTGTCCACAGTGTTTATTAACTTGCATTTCTCCAATGAGAAGTAAGTGTGGGGCAGCTGTGTAGCTGTCCACACTGTTTATTAACTTGTATGTCTCCAATGAGAAGTAAGTGTGGGGCAGCTGTGCAGCTGTCCGCAGTGTTTATTAACTTGCATGTCTCCAATGAGAAGTAAGTGTGGGACAGCTGTGCAGCTGTCTGCAGTGTTTATTAAAGTAAGTGTGGGACAGCTGTGTAGCTGCCAGCAGTGTTTATTAAAGTAAGTGTGGGACAGCTGTGTAGCTGCCTGCAGTGTTTATTAACATGCATGTCTCCAATGAGAAGTAAGTGTGGGACAGCTGTGTAGCTGCCTGCAGTGTTTATTAATGTGCATGTCTCCAATGAGAAGTAAGTGTGGGACAGCTGTGTAGCTGCCCGCAGTGTTTATTAAAGTAAGTGTGGGACAGCTGTGTAGCTGCCCGCAGTGTTTATTAAAGTAAGTGTGGGACAGCTGTCTAGCTGCCCACAGTGTTTATTAAAGTAAGTGTGGGACAGCTGTCTAGCTGCCCACAGTGTTTATTAACGTGCATGTCAACAATGAGAAGTAGGTGCGGGACAGCTGTGTAGCTGCCCGCAGTGTTTATTAAAGTAAGTGTGGGACAGCTGTCTAGCTGCCTGCAGTGTTTATTAATGTGCATGTCTCCAATGAGAAGTGTGGGGCAGCTGTGTAGCTGCCCGCAGTGTTTATTAAAGTAAGTGTGGGACAGCTGTGTAGCTGCCCACAGTGTTTATTAACTTGCATGTCTCCAATGAGAAGTAAGTGTGGGGCAGCTGTGTAGCTGTCCGCAGTTTTTATTAAAATAAGTGTGGGACAGCTGTGTAGCTGCCAGCAGTGTTTATTAAAGTAGGTGTGGGACAGCTGTGTAGCTGCCCACAGTGTTTATTAACGTGCATGTCTCCAATGAGAAGTAAGTGTGGGACAGCTGTGTAGCTGCCCGCAGTGTTTATTAATGTGCATGTCTCCAATGAGAAGTAAGTGTGGGGTAGCTGCTTAGCTACCCGCAGTGTTTATTAAAGTAAGTGTGGGACAGCTGTCTAGCTACCCGCAGTGTTTATTAATGTGCTTGTCTCCAATGAGAAGTAAGTGCGGGACAGCTGTGAAGCTGCCCGCAGTGTTTATTAAAGTAAGTTTGGGACAGCTGTGTAGCTGCCCGCATTGTTTATTAAAATAAGTGTGTGACGGCTGTCTAGCTGCCTGCAGTGTTTATTAACGTGCATGTCTGCAATGAGAAGTAAGTGTGGGACAGCTGTGTAGCTGCCCACAGTGTTTATTAAAGTAAGTGCAGGACAGCTGTGTAGCTGCCCACAGTGTTTATTAAAGTAAGTGCGGGACAGCTGTCTAGCTGCCCGCAGTGTTTATTAAAGTAAATGTGGGACAGCTGTGTAGCTTCCCGCAGTGTTTATTAAAGTAAGTGTGGGGCAGCTGTGTAGCTGCCCGCAGTGTTTATTAATGTGCATGTCTCCCTTGAGAAGTGTGGGGCAGCTGTCTAGCTGCCCTCAGTGTTTATTAATGTGCTTGAGTCCAATGAGAAGGAAATGTGGGACAGCTGTGTAGCGGCCTGCAGTGTTTATTAATGTGCATGTCTCCAATGAGAAGTAAGTGTGGGACAGCTGTGTAGCTGCTGCAGTGTTTATTAACTTGCATGTCTCCAATGAGAAGTAAGTGTGGGACAGCTGTGTAGCTGTCTGCAGTGTTTATTAACTTGCATGTCTCCAATGAGAAGTAAGTGTGGGACAGCAGTGAAGCTGTCCACACTGTTTATTAGCTTGCATGTCTCCACTGAGAAGTAAGTGAAGTAAGGTCTTGACTTATTTAGAACTTGCCTTGAGAACAGTGGAGTTTTGCATACTGTTAAGCGAGCACTTCTTGTTGACCTTATGGAACTCATCCCATCTAATATTTTTTTGTCATTTGAAGGAGAACTCTACAAACAGGTCACGGGTGTAGCTATGGAGGCAAAATGTGCGCCAATTTACGCTAATTTAGTGTTGGCACAATGGGAAGTAGAGAACATTTTTCCTTCAATGTTTATGCAAAATGTGACACTATATCTTAGATACCTTGATGACGTGCTGATTTTTTGGAGAGGGCCAACTGAAGAGATATATACTTTTGTTGAACACCTCAAAAACACCACCAACATCTTGAAATTTACATTTAAGGTACACGGTAACATTTGTAATTACTTGGACATCTTACTGTATACCAAAGAAGTTGGTGGTGAACTCAGGGTTGAGTCAAACATTTTTCGTAAAAAAACATACTCGAACAATTTTTTACACTTTCAGAGTTGTCATCCCCTTTTCCAAAAAAGGAATGTTGTCAAAGGCCAGATGGTTAGACTGTCTAGACTAGTTACCGAGGACGCTAACTATGTTGTGGAGATCAAGGGTCTAGTTGACATGTTTCTAGGGAGGGGATACCCACTTCATTTCTTAAACAAGATTAGAGACGAGGTGGATTGTAAAAGACCTTTAACATTCAAACCAATATTACAAGGTGGGTTACAAAATGAGACTTGTGACCAGAACAACCAAAGTAACACTAGTCCTTCCTTGGCCCACGATAACTTCAAGAGAGCAATGGTTTTACCTTTCAATGTTCAAGCTGACATTGTAGTAAATATCTTAAGAGAAACTTGGTATTACACTATGGATCAAGACACCACACGGATTATTGAGAACTCGCCCCTTGTTACTTACAGTAGTGGGTCAAATTTAAAGGAATTTTTGGAAAGAGATTATTCCATCAATGGATCTTATAAGAGTTCTAATATGAAAAAGTGTGGTTCCTGTAGTGTATGTAAATATATTAACAACGGTCCTTATGTGACAGTTCATAATTTTTATAAAACTATCAAATGCCCTGGCCACTGCAATTGTAACACCAGGAGGGTAGTTTATATTGCTACATGTTTGAGCTGCACATTTATGTTGGGAAGACTATTAGAAAACTAAGACTAAGAATTCTTGAACACGTGAGAGACATTAAGAATAAAAGGACGACTAATGCTTTATATATGCATAGTTTGACTTGTGTTAATTTTAAGAAGTTTTTATTTTTTATTATTGACAGAATACCTGACAATGACAGAGGGGATGACTACAAGATTTTGTTAGAAGTTAGAGAAACTATGTGGCAACTAAGATTAGATGCCTCTAGACCCCCAGGTATTAATGAAAATATTTCTTTGTCAAGTATTCTAAAATATAGATCTCTTTTTATTTGAAAACTAATCAAACTATGTTAGAAAAAACTTTTTAATGATTTTTAGAGTTGTATGTGTTGACATATGTTATTAATTTAAGTTATTTTTTGAACAAATTATTTGATTTTTTTGGTCTATTTATTATTTTACCCATTTATTCATTTTTTGTTATTGATTTTATTACACAGGTTGTTTTGATTCTAGAGTTGTTTTCAAAACCAGTTTCACAATTTTAACTACTTTTTAAAAAAGTTTACGAAGGTTTTGTTTCCTTTCTTTTTTGTGTTGTCCAATTTACTTTGTTTATTAACACACTTTTCCTGATAGGTTGGTTTTTAGGGTGGGAATTTTTTTAAATTTATTTATAGTAGTTGTTTTAGTATTTGGTTTTACCACTCTGATGATGCCTGTTTTTAGGTGAAAGCGCTAAGTGGTTGTTATTTATGTTTTATACACATTATTAATAAAGAAGACCTGGGATATTAATTCACTTCTGCTCATTTTCTGCTGGTTCTCTTGGCTGGCTACACCTTGGAACTGCATTGGAGTACTTTATTTAATAATGTGCATGTCTCCAATGAGAAGTAAGTGTGGGACAGCTGTGTAGCTGCCCGTAGTGTTTATTAACTTGCATGTCCCCATTGAGAAGTAAGTGTGGGACAGCTGTGTAGCTGCCCGCAGTGTTTATTGACGTGCATGTCTCCAATGAGAAGTAAGTGGGGGGCAGCTGTGTAGCTGCCCACAGTGTTTATTAACGTGCATGTCTCCAATGAGAAGTAAGTGTGGGACAGCTGTGTAGCTGCCCACAGTGTTTATTAACGTGCATGTCTCCAATGAGAAGTAAGTGTGAGACAGCTGTGTAGCTGCCCAGAGTGTTTATTAACATGCATGTCTCCAATGAGAAGTAAGTGTGGGACAGCTGTGTAGCTGCCCACAGTGTTTATTAACGTGCATGTCTCCAAAGAGAAATAAGTGTGGGGCAGCTGTGTAGCTGCCCGCAGTGTTTATTAAAGTAAGTGTAAGACAGCTGTGTAGCTGTCCGCAGTGTTTATTAACATGCATGTCTCCAATGAGAAGTAAGTATGGGGCAGCTGTGTAGCTGCCCACAGTGCTTATTAACATGCGTGTCTCCAATGAGAAGTAAGTGTGGGGCAGCTGTGTAGCTGCCCACAGTGTTTACTAACGTGCATGTCTCAAATTAGAAGTTAAGTGTGGGACAGCTGTGTAGCTGCCCACAGTGTTTATTAAATTAAGTGTGGGACAGCTGTGTAGCTGCCCGCAGTGTTTATTAATGTGCATGTCTCCAATGAGAAGTAAGTGTGGGACAGCTGTGTAGCTGCCCACAGTGTTTATTAACATGCATGTCTCCAATGAGAAGTAAGTGTGGGACAGCTGTGTAGCTGCCCGCAGTGTTTATTAACGTGCATGTCTCCAATGAGAAATAAGTGTGGGGCAGCTGTGTAGCTGCCCGCAGTGTTTATTAAAGTAAGTGTAAGACAGCTGTGTAGCTGTCCGCAGTGTTTATTAAAATAAGTGTGGGACAGCTGTGTAGCTGCCCGCAGTGTTTATTGACATGCATGTCTCCAATGAGAAGTAAGTGTGGGACAGCTGTGTAGCTGCCAGAAGTGTTTAATAAAGTAAGTGTGGGAGAGCTGTGTAGCTGCCCACAGTGTTTATTAACTTGCATGTCTCCAAAGAGAAGTAAGTGTGGGGCAGCTGTGTAGGGGTCCGCAGTGTTTACTAACTTGCATGTCTCCAATGAGAAGTAAGTGTGAGGCAGGTGTGTAGTTGTCCGCAGTGTTTATTAAAGTAAGTGTGGGACAGCTGTGTAGCTGCCCGCAGTGTTTATTAACATGCATATCTCCAATGTGAAGTAAGTGTGGGACAGCTGTGTAGGTGTCCGCAGTGTTTATTAACGTGCATGTCTCCAATGAGAAGTAAGTGTGGGCAGCTGTGTAGCTACCCGCAGTGTTTATTAAAGTAAGTGTGGGACAGCTGTGTTTCTGCCCGCAGTGTTTCAGTGTTTATTAACTTGCATGTCTCAAATGAGAAGTAAGTGTGGGACAGCTGTGTAGCTGTCTGCAGTGTTTATTAACGTGCATGTCTCCAATGAGAAGTAAGTGTGGGACAGCTGTGTAGCTGCCCGCAGTGTTTATTACCAGGCATGTCTCCAATGAGAAGTAAGTGTGGGACAGCTGTGTAGCTGCTCGCAGTGCTTATTAATGTGCATGTCTCCAATGAGAAGTAAGTGTGGGACAGCTGTGTAGCTGTCCGTAGTGTTTATTAACGTGCATGTCTCCAATGAGAAGTAAGTGTGGGACAGCTGTGTAGCTGCCCGCATTGTTTATTACCAGGCATGTCTCCAATGAGAAGTAAGTGTGGGACAGCTGTGTAGCTGCCCGCAGTGTTTATTAACGTGCATGTCTCCAATGAGAAGTAAGTGTGGGACAGCTGTGTAGCTGCCCGCAGTGTTTATTACCAGGCATGTCTCCAATGAGAAGTAAGTGTGGGACAGCTGTGTAGCTGCTCGCAGTGCTTATTAATGTGCATGTCTCCAATGAGAAGTAAGTGTGGGAAAGCTGTGTAGCTGCCTACATTGTTTATTAACGTGCATGTCTCCAATGAGAAATAAGTGTGGGGCAGCTTTGTAGCTGCCCGCAGTGTTTATTAAAGTAAGTGTGGGACAGCTGTGTAGTTGTCTACAGTGTTTATTAAAGAAAGTGTGGGACAGTTGTGTAGCTGCCCGCAGTGTTTATTGACGTGCATGTCTCCAATGAGAAGTAAGTGGGGGGCAGCTGTGTAGCTGCCCACAGTGTTTATTAAAGTAAGTGCGGGACAGCTGTGTAGCTGCCCGCAGTGTTAATTAATGTGCATGTCTCCAATGAGAGGTAAGTGTGGGACAGCTGTGTAGCTGCCCGCAGTGTTTATTAACGTGCATGTCTCCAATGAGAAGTAAGTGTGGGGCAACTGTGTAGCTGCCCGCAGTGTTTATTAAAGTAAGTGTGGGACAGCTGTGTAGCTGCCCGCAGTGTTAATTAATGTGCATGTCTCCAATGAGAAGTAAGTGTGGGACAGCTGTGTAGCTGCCCGCAGTGTTTATTAACGTGCATGTCTCCAATGAGAAGTAAGTGTGGGACAGCTGTGTAGCTGCAAACAGTGTTTATTAACTTGCATGTCTCCAATGAGAAGTAAGTGTGGGGCAGCTATGTAGCTGTCCACAGTGTTTATTAACATGCTTGTCTCCAATGAGAAGTAAGTGTGGGACAGCTGTGTAGCTGCCTGCAGTGTTTATTAAAGTAAGTGTGGGACAGCTGTGTAGCTGCCCGCAGTGTTTATTAACTTGCATGTCTCCAATGAGAAGTAAGTGTGGGACAGCTGTGTAGCTGCCTGCAGTGTTTGTTAACGTGCATGTCTCCAATGAGAAGTAAGTGTGGGACAGCTGTGTAGCTGCCCGCAGTGTTTATTAAAGTAAGTGTGGGACAGCTGTGTAGCTGCCCGCAGTGTTTATTAACTTGCATGTCTCCAATGAGAAGTAAGCGTGGGACATCTGTGTAGCTGCCTGCAGTGTTTATTAACGTGCATGTCTCCAATGAGAAGTAAGTGTGCGAATGCTGTGTTGCTGCCCGCAGTGTTTATTAAAATAAGTGCAGGACAGCTGTGTAGCTGCCCGCAGTGTTTATTAACTTGCATGTCTCCAATGAGAAGTAAGTGTGGGGCAGCTGTGTAGCTGTCCACAGTGTTTATTAACTTGCATTTCTCCAATGAGAATTAAGTGTGGGGCAGCTGTATAGCTGTCCGCACTCTTTATTAACTTGCATGTGTCCAATGAGAAGTAAGTATGGGACAGCTGTGCAGCTGTCTGCAGTGTTTATTAAAGTAAGTGTGGGACAGCTGTGTAGCTGCCCACAGTGTTTATTAACGTGCATGTCTCCAATGAGAAGTAAGTGTGGGACAGCTGTGTAGCTGCCTGCAGTGTTTATTAACATGCATGTCTGCAATGCGAAGTAAGTGTGGGTCAGCTGTTTAGCTACCCGCAGTGTTTATTAAAGTAAGTGTGGGAGAGCTGTGTAGCTGCCTGCAGGGTTTATTAAAGTAAGTGTGGGACAGCTGTCTAGCTACCCATAGTGTTTATTAATCTGCATGTCTCCAATGAGAAGTAAGTTCGGGACAGCTGTGTAGCTGCCCGCAGTGTTTATTAACGTGCATGTCTCCAATGAGAAGTAAGTGCGGGACAACTGTGTAGCTGCCCGCAGTGTTTATTAAAGTAAGTATGGGACAGCTGTGTAGCTGCCTGCAGTGTTTATTAAAGTAAGTGTGGGACAGCTGTCTAGCTGCCCACAGTCTTTATTAAAGTAAGTGTGGGACAGCTGTCTAGCTGCCCACAGTGTTTATTAATGTGCATGTCTCGAATGAGAAGTAAGTGTGGGACAGCTGTGTAGCTGCCGCAATGTTTATTAAATTATGTGTGGGACAGCTGTGTAGCTGCCAGCAGTTTTTATTAACTTGCACATCTCCAATGAGACGTAAGTGTGGGACAGCTGTGTAGCTGCCCGCAGTGTTTATTAACGTGCATGTCTCCAATGAGACGTAAGGGTGGGACAGCTGTGTAGCTGCCCGCAGTGTTTATTAAAGTAAGTGCGGGGCAGCTGTGTAGCTGTCCACAGTGTTTATTAACTTGCATGTCTCCAATGAGAAGTAACTGTGGGACAGCTGTGTAGCTGTCTGAAGTGTTTATTAACTTGCATGTCTCCAATGAGAAGTAAGTGTGGGACAGCTGTGTAGCTGTCTGCAGTGTTTATTAATTTGCATGTCTCCAATGAGAAGTAAGTGTGGGACAGCTGTGTAGCTGTCCGCAGTGTTTATTAAAGTAAGTGTGGGACAGCTGTGTAGCTGCCAGCAGTGTTTATTAAAGTAAGTGTGGGACAGCTGTGTAGCTGCCCGCAGTGTTTATTAACGTGCATGTCTCCAATGAGAAGTAAGTGTGGGACAGCTGTGTAGCTGCCCGCAGTGTTTATTAACGTGCATGTCTCCAATGAGAGTTAAGTGTGGGACAGCTGTGTAGCTGCCCACAGTGTTTATTAATGTGCATGTCTCCAATGAGAAGTAAGTGTGGGGCAGCTGTGTAGCTATGCACAGTGTTTATTAAAGTAAGTGTGGGACAGCTGTGTAGCTGCCCACAGTGTTTATTAACTTGCATGTCTCCAATGAGAAGTAAGTGTGGGACAGCTGTGTAGCTGTCTGCAGTGTTTATTAACGTGCATGTCTCCAATGAGAAGTAAGTGTGGGACAGCTGTGTAGCTGCCCGCAGTGTTTATTAATGTGCATGTCTCCAAGAGAAGTAAGTGTGGGACAGTTGTGTAGCTGCCCGCAGTGTTTATTAGCATGCACATCTCCAATGAGAAGTAAATGTGGGACTGCTGTGTAGATGTCCGCAGTGTTTATTAACTTGCATGTCTCCAATGAGAAGTAAGTGTGGGACAGCTGTGTAGCTGCCAGCAGTGTTTATTAACGTGCATGTCTCCAATGAGAAGTAAGTGTGGGACAGCTGTGTAGCTGCCCGCAGTGTTTATTAATGTCCATGTCTCCAATGAGAAGTAAGTGTGGGGCAGCTGTTTAGCTACCTGCAGTGTTTATTAAAGTAAGTGTGGGACTGCTGTGTTGCTGCCTGGAGTGTTTATTAACTTGCATGTCTCCAATGAGAAATAAGTGTGGGGCAGCTGTGTAGCTGCCCGCAGTGTTTATTAAAGTAAGTGTGGGACAGCTGTGTAGTTGTCTACAGTGTTTATTAAAGTAAGTGTGGGACAGTTGTGTAGCTGCCCGCAGTGTTTACTGACATGCATGTCTCCAATGAGAAGTAAGTGGGGGGCAGCTGTGTAGCTGCCCACAGTGTTTATTAACGTGCATGTCTCCAATGAGAAGTTAAGTGTGGGACAGCTGTGTAGCTGCCCGCAGTGTTTATTAAAATACGTTTGGGACAGCTGTGTATCTGCCCACAGTGTTTATTACCGTGCATGTCTCCAATGAGAAGTAAGTGTGGGGCAGCTGTATAGCTACCCGCAGTGTTTATTAATGTAAGTATGGGACAGCTGTGTAGCTGCCCGCAGTGTTTATTAACTTGCATGTCTCCAATGAGAAGTAAGTTTGGGACAGCTGTGTAGCTGTTCGCAGTGTTTATTAACATGCATGTCTCTAATGAGAAGTAAGTGTGGGACAGCTGTGTAGCTGCCCACAGTGTTTATTAACGTGCATGTCTCCAATGAGAAGTAAGTGTGGGACAGCTGTGTAGCTGCCCACAGTGTTTATTAACGTGCATGTCTCCAATGAGAAGTAAGTGTGGGACAGCTGTGTAGCTGCCCACAGTGTTTATTAATGTGCATGTCTCCAAAGAGAAGTAAGTGTGGGACAGCTGTGTAGCTGCTCACAGTGTTTATTAACATGCATGTCTCCAATGAGAAATAAGTGTGGGAAAGCTGTGTAGCTGCCCACAGTGTTTATTAAAGTAAGTGTGGGACAGCTGGGTAGCTGTCCACAGTGTTTATTAAAGTAAGTGTGGGCAGCTGTGTAGCTGCCCACAGAGTTTATTGATGTGCATGTCTCCAATGAGAAGTTAGTGTGGGGAAGCTGTGTAGCTGCCAACAGTGTTTATTAATGTGCATTTCTCCAATGAAAAGTAAGTGTTCGGGCAGCTGTGTAGCTGCCTGGAGTGTTTATTAAAGTAAGTGCGGGACAGCTGTGTAGCTGTCCGCAGTGTTTATTAACTTGCATGTCTCCAAAGAGAAGTGTGGGGCAGGTGTGTAGCTGTCCGCAGTGTTTATTAATGTGCATGTCTCCAATGTGAAGTAAGTGTGGGACAGCTGTGTAGGTGCCCGCAGTGTTTATTAACGTGCATGTCTCCAATGAGAAGTAAGTGTGGGGCAGCTGTGTAGCTACCCGCAGTGTTTATTAAAGTAAGTGTGGGACAGCTGTGTTGCTGCCCGCAGTGTTTATTAACTTGCATGTCTCCAATGAGAAGTAAGTGTGGGACAGCTGTGTAGCTGTCCGCAGTGTTTATTAACATGCATGACTCCAATGAGAAGTAAGTGTGGGACAGCTGTGTAGCTGTCTGCAGTGTTTATTAACGTGCATGTCTCCAATGAGAAGTAAGTGTGGGACAGCTGTGTAGCTGTCCGCAGTGTTTATTAAAGTAAGTGTGGGACAGCTGTGTAGCTGTCCGCAGTGTTTATTAATGTAAGTGTGGGAGAGCTGTGTAGCTGCGTTGTGTAACGGTGCATTTCTCCAATAAGAAGTGTGGGACAGCTGTGTAGCTGCCCGCAGTGTTTATTAACGTGCATGTCTCCAATGAGAAGTAAGTGTGGGACAGCTGTGTAGCTGCCCACAGTGTTTATTAACGTGCATGTCTCCAATGAGAAGTAAGTGTGGGGCAGCTGTGTAGCTGCCTGCAGTGTTTATTAAAGTAAGTGTGGGACTGCTGTGTTGCTGCCTGGAGTGTTTATTAACTTGCATGTCTCCAATGAGAAGTAAGTTTGTGACAGCTGTGTAGCTGCCACAGTGTTTATTAACGTGCATGTCTCCAATGAGAAATAAGTGTGGGACAGCTGTGTAGCTGCCTGCAGTGTTTATTAAAGTAAGTGTGGGACAGCTGTGTAGTTGTCTACAGTGTTTATTAAAGTAAGTGTGGGGCAGGTGTGTAGCTGTCCGCAGTGTTTACTATCTTACATGTCTCCAATGATATGTAAGTGTGGGGCAGCTGTGTAGCTTTCTGCAGTGTTTATTAAAGTAAGTGTGGGACAGCTGTGTAGCTGCCCGCAGTGTTTATTAATGTGCATATCTCCAATGTGAAGTAAGTGTGGGACAGCTGTGTAGGTGCCTGCAGTGTTTATTAACGTGCATGTCTCCAATGAGAAGTAAGTGTGGGGCAGCTGTGTAGCTACCCGCAGTGTTTATTAAACAAAGTGTGGGACAGCTGTGTTGCTGCTCGCAGTGTTTATTAACTTGCATGTCTCCAATGAGAAGTAAGTGTGGGACAGCTGTGTAGTTGTCCGCAGTGTTTATTAACATGCAAGTCTCCAATGAGAAGTAAGTGTGGGACAGCTGTGTAGCTGTCTGCAGTGTTTATTAAATTGCATGTCTCCAATGAGAAGTAAGTGTGGGAGAGCTGTGTAGCTGTCCGCAGTGTTTATTAAAGTAAGTGTGGGACAGCTGTGTAGCTACCAGCAGTGTTTATTAAAGTAAGTGTGGGACAGCTGTGTAGCTGCCCGCAGTGTTTATTAACGTGCATTTCTCCAATAAGAAGTGTGGGACAGCTGTGTAGCTGACCGCAGTGTTTATTAACATGCATGTCTCCAATGAGCGTTAAGTGTGGGACAGCTGTGTAGCTGCCCACAGTGTTTATTAATGTGCATGTCTTCAATGAGAAGTAAGTGTGGGGCAGCTGTGTAGCTATGCACAGTGTTTATTAAAGTAAGTGTGGGACAGCTGTGTAGCTGCCCACAGTGTTTATTAACTTGCATGTCTCCAATGAGAAGTAAGTGTGGGACAGCTGGGTAGCTGTTCGCATTGTTTATTAACATGCATGTCTCCAATGAGAAGTAAGTGTAGGACAACTGTGTAGCTGCCCACAGTGTTTATTAATGTGCATGTCTCCAATGAGAAGTAAGTGTGGGACAGCTGTGTAGCTGCTCACAGTGTTTATTAACATGCATGTCTCCAATGAGAAATAAGTGTGGGGCAGCTGTGTAGCTGCCTGCAGTGTTTATTAAAGTAAGTGTGGGACAGCTGTGTAGCTGTCTGCAGTGTTTATTAAAGTAAGTGTGGGACAGCTGTGTAGCTGCCAACAGAGTTTATTGATGTGCATGTCTCCAATGTGAAGTAAGTGTGGGACAGCTGTGTAGCTGCCAACAGTGTTTATTAACGTGCATGTCTCCAATGAAAAGTAATTGTGGGGCAGCTGTGTAGCTGCCCGGAGTCTTTATTAAAGTAAGTGCGGGACAGCTGTGTAGCTGTCTGCAGTGTTCATTAACTTGCATGTCTCCAAAGAGAAGTAAGTGTGGGGCAGCTGTGTAGCTGTCCGCAGTGTTTACTATCTTACATGTCTCCAATGAGAAGTAAGTGTGGGGCAGCTGTGTTGCTGTCCGCAGTGTTTATTAAAGTAAGTGTGGGACAGCTGTGTAGCTGCCCGCAGTGTTTATTAACGTGCATGTCTCCAATGTGAAGTAAGTGTGGGACAGCTGTGTAGGTGCCCGCAGTGTTTATTAACGTGCATGTCTCCAATGAGAAGTAAGTGTGGGACAGCTGTGTAGCTACCCGCAGTGTTTATTAAAGTAAGTGTGGGACAGCTGTGTTGCTGCCCGCAGTGTTTATTAACTTGCATGTCTCCAATGAGAAGTAAGTGTGGGACAGCTGTGTAGCTGTCCGCAGTGTTTATTAATGTGCATGTCTCCAATGAGAAGTAAGTGTGGGACAGCTGTGTAGCTGTCTGCAGTGTTTATTTAATTGCATGTCTCCAATGAGAAGTAAGTGTGGGACAGCTGTGTAGCTGTCCGCAGTGTTTATTAAAGTAAGTGTGGGACAGCTGTGTAGCTACCAGCAGTGTTTATTAAAGTAAGTGTGGGACAGCTGTGTAGCTGCCCGCAGTGTTTATTAACGTGCATTTCTCCAATAAGAAGTGTGGGACAGCTGTGTAGCTGCCCGCAGTGTTTATTAACGTGCATGTCTCCAATGAGAGTTAAGTGTGGGACAGCTGTGTAGCTGCCCACAGTGTTTATTAACGTGCATGTCTTCAATGAGAAGTAAGTGTGGGGCAGCTGTGTAGCTATGCACAGTGTTTATTAAAGTAAGTGTGGGACAGCTGTGTAGCTGCCCACAGTGCTTATTAACTTGCATGTCTCCAATGAGAAGTAAGTGTGGGACAGCTGGGTAGCTGTTCGCATTGTTTATTAACATGCATGTCTCCAATGAGAAGAAGGGTAGGACAACTGTGTAGCTGCCTGCAGTGCTTATTAACGTGCATGTCTCCAATGAGAAGAAAATGTGGGACAGCTGTGTAGCTGCCCACAGTGTTTATTAACATGCATATCTCTAATGAGAAGTAAGTGTGGGGCAGCTGTGTAGCTGCCTACAGTGTTTATTAATGTGCATGTCTCTGATGAGAAATAAGTGTGGGACAGCTCTGTAGTTGCCCACAGTGTTTATAAACTTGCATGTCTCCAAAGAGAAGTAAGTATTGGGCAGCTGTGTAGCTGTTTGCAGTGTTTACTAACTTGCATGTCTCCAATGAGAAGTAAGTGTGGGACAGCTGTGTAGCTGCCAGCTGTATTTATTAACGTGCATGTCTCCAATGTGAAGTAAGTGTGGGATAGCTGGATAGGTGCCCGCAGTGTTTATTAATGTGCATGTCTCCAATGAGAAGTACGTGTGGGGCAGCTGTGTAGCTACCTGCAGTGTTTATTAAAGTAAGTGTGGGACAGCTGTGTTGCTGCCCGGAGTGTTTATTAACTTGCATGTCTCCAATGAGAAGTAAGTGTGGGACAGCTGTGTATCTGCCCACAGTGTTTATTACCGTGCATGTCTCCAATGAGAAATAAGTGTAGGGCAGCTGTGTAGCTGCCTGCAGTGTTTATTAAGTAAGTGTGGGACAGCTGTGTAGTTGTCCGCAGTGTTTATTAAAGTAAGTGTGGGACAGCTGTGAGCTGCCCGCAGTGTTTACTGATGTGCATGTCTCCAATGAGAAGTAAGTGTGGGGCCGCTGTCTAGCTGCCCACAGTGTTTATTAACATGCATGTCTCCAATGAGAAGTTAAATGTGGGACAGCTGTGTAGCTGTCCACAGTGTTTATTAAAGTAAGTGTGGGACAGCTGTGTATCTGCCCGCAGTGTTTATTAACGTGCATGTCTCCAATGAGAAGTAAGTGTGGGACAGCTGTGTGGCTGCCCGTAGTGTTTATTAACATGCATGTCTGCAATTGGAGGTAAGTGTGGGAAAGCTGTGTAGCTGCCTGCAGTGTTTATTAACGTGCATGTCTCCAATGAGAAGTAAGTGTGGGGCAGCTGTATAGCTACCCACATGTTTGTTAATGTAAGTATGGGACAGCTGTGTAGCTGCCTGCAGTGTTTATTAACTTGCATGTCTCCAATGAGAAGTAAGTTTGGGACAGCTGTGTAGCTGTTCTCAGTGTTTATTAACGTGCATGTCTCTAATGAGAAGTAAGTGTGGGACAGCTGTGTAGCTGCCCGCAGTGTTTATTAACGTGCATGTCTCCAATGAGAAGTAAGTGTGGGACAGCTGTGTAGCTGCCCACAGTGTTTATTAACGTGCATGTCTCCAATGAGAAGTAAGTGTGGGACAGCTGTGTAGCTGCCCACAGTGTTTAGTAATGTGCATGTCTCCAATGAGAAGTAAGTGTGGGACAGCTGTGTAGCTGCTCACATTGTTTATTAACATGCATGTCTCCAATGAGAAATAAGTGTGAGGCAGCTGTGTAGCTGCCCGCAGTGTTTATTAAAGTAAGTGTGGGACAGCTGTGTAGCTGTCCGCAGTGTTTATTAAAGTAAGTGTGGGACAGCTGTGTAGCTGCCCGCAGTGTTTACTGATGTGCATGTCTCCAATGAGAAGTAAGTGTGGGGCAGCTGTGTAGCTGCCAACAGTGTTTATTAATGTGCATGTCTCCAATGAAAAGTAAGTGTTCGGGCAGCTGTGTAGCTGTCTGGAGTTTTTATTAAAGTAAGTGCGGGACAGCTGTGTAGCTGTCCACAGTGTTTATTAACTTGCATGTCTCCAAAGAGAAGTAAGTGTGGGGCAGGTGTGTAGCTGTCCGCAGTGTTTACTATCTTACGTCTCCAAAGATATGTAAGTGTGGGGCAGCTGTGTAGCTGCCTGCAGTGTTTATTAAAGTAAGTGTGGGACAGCTGTGTAGATGTCTACAGTGTTTATTAAAGTAAGTGTGGGACAGCTGTGTAGCTGCCCACAGTGTTTATTAACATGCATGTGTCCAATGAGAAGTTAAGTGTGGGACAGCTGTGTAGCTGCCCGCAGTGTTTATTAAAGTAAGTGCGGGACAGCTGTGTAGCTGCCCACAGTGTTTATTAACGTGCATGTCTCCAATGAGAAGTTAAGTGTGGGACAGCTGTGTGGCTGCCCGTAGTGTTTATTAACATGTATGTCTCCAATGAGAGGTAAGTGTGGGAAAGCTGTGTAGCTGCCCGCAGTGTTTATTAACGTGCATGTCTCCAATGAGAAGTAAGTGTGGGGCAGCTGTGTAGCTACCCGCAGTGTTTATTAAAGTAAGTGTGGGACAGCTGTGTAGCTGCCCGCAGTGTTTATTAACTTGCATGTCTCCAATGAGAAGTAAGTGTGGGACAGCTGTGTAGCTGTTCGCAGTGTTTATTAACGTGCATGTCTCTAATGAGAAGTAAGTGTGGGACAGCTGTGTAGCTGCCCGCAGTGTTTATTAACATGCATGTCTCCAATGAGAAGTAAGTGTGGGACAGCTGTGTAGCTGCCCGCAGTGTTTATTAACGTGCATGTCTCCAATGAGAAGTAAGTGTGGGACAGCTGTGTAGCTGCCCACAGTGTTTAGTAATGTGCATGTCTCCAATGAGAAGTAAGTGTGGGACAGCTGTGTAGCTGCTCACAGTGTTTATTAACATGCATGTCTCCAATGAGAAATAAGTGTGGGGCAGCTGTGTAGCTGCCCGCAGTGTTTATTAAAGTAAGTGTGGGACAGCTGTGTAGCTGTCCACAGTGTTTATTAAAGTAAGTGTGGGCAGCTGTGTAGCTGCCCACAGAGTTTATTGATGTGCATGTCTCCAATGAGAAGTAAGTGTGGGGCAGCTGTGTAGCTGCCAACAGTGTTTATTAATGTGCATGTCTCCAATGAAAAGTAAGTGTTCGGGCAGCTGTGTAGCTGCCTGGAGTTTTTATTAAAGTAAGTGCGGGACAGCTGTGTAGCTGTCCACAGTGTTTATTAACTTGCGTGTCTCCAAAGAGAAGTAAGTGTGGGGCAGCTGTGTAGCTGTCCGCAGTGTTTACTATCTTACATGTCTCCAATGATATGTAAGTGTGGGGCAGCTGTGTAGCTGTCCACAGTGTTTATTAAAGAAAGTGTGGGACAGCTGTGTAGCTGCCCGCAGTGTTTATTAACGTGCATGTCTCCAATGTGAAGTAAGTGTGGGACAGCTGTGTAGGTGCCCGCAGTGTTTATTAACGTGCATGTCTCCAATGAGAAGTAAGTGTGGGGCAGCTGTGTAGCTACCCGCAGTGTTTATTAAAGTAAGTGTGGGACAGCTGTGCTGCTGCCGCAGTGTTTATTAACTTGCATGTCTCCAATGAGAAGTAAGTGTGTGACAGCTGTGTAGCTGTCCACAGTGTTTATTAACGTGCATGTCTCCAATGAGAAGTAAGTGTGGGACAGGTGTGTAGCTTCTCGCAGTGTTTATTAACGTGCATGTCTCCAATGAAAAGTAAGTGTGGGACAGCTGTGTAGCTGCCCACAGTGTTTATTAACGTGCATGTCTCCAATGAGAAGTAAGTGTGGGACAGCTGTGTAGCTGCCCACAGTGTTTATTAATGTGCATGTCTCCAATGAGAAATAAGTGTAGGGCAGCTGTGTAGCTGCCTGCAGTGTTTATTAAAGTAAGTGTGGGACAGCTGTGTAGCTGCCCACAGTGTTTATTGACATGCATGTCTCCAATGAGAAGTAAGTGTGGGGCAGCTGTCTAGCTGCCCACAGTGTTTATTAACATGCATGTCTCCAATGAGAAGTTAAATGTGGGACAGCTGTGTAGCTGTCCACAGTGTTTATTAAAGTAAGTGTGGGACAGCTGTGTATCTGCCCGCAGTGTTTATTAACTTGCATAATCCAAAGAGAAGTAAATATGGGGGCAGATGTGTAGCTGTCCGCAGTGTTTACTAACTTGCATGTCTCCAATGAGAAGTAAGTGTGGTGCAGCTGAGTAGCTGTCCGCAGTTTTTATTAAAGTAAGTGTGGGACAGCTGTGTATCTGCCCGCAGTGTTTATTAACGTGCATGTCTCCAATGTGAAGTAAGTGTGGGACAGCTGTGTAGCTGCCCGCAGTGTTTATTAACGTGCATGTCTCCAATGAGAAGTAAGTGTGGGGCAACTGTGTAGCTGCCCGCAGTGTTTAATAATGTAAGTGTGGGACAGCTGTGTAGCTGCCTGCAGTGTTTATTAACTTGCATGTCTCCAATGAGAAGTAAGTGTGGGACAGCTGTGTAGCTGTCTGCAGTGTTTATTAACATGCATGTCTCCAATGAGAAGTAAATGTGGGACTGCTGTGTAGCTGTCCGCAGTGTTTATTAACATGCATGTCTCCAATGAGAAGTAAGTGTTGTACAGCTGTGTAGCTGCCCGCAGTGTTTATTAACGTGCATGTCTCCAATGAGAAGTAAGTGTGGGACAGCTATTTAGCTGTCCGCAGTGTTTATTAAAGTAAGTGCGGGAGAGCTGTGTAGCTGACCGCAGTGTTTATTAAAGTAAGTGTGGGACAGCTGTGTAGCTGCTCGCAGTGTTTATTAAAGTAAGTGTGGGACAGCTGTGTAGCTGCCCACAGTGTTTATTAACGTGCATGTCTCCAATGAGAAGTAAGTGTGGGATAGCTGTGTAGCTGCCTGCAGTGTTTATTAACGTGCATGTCTCCAATGAGAAGTAAGTGTGGGACAGCTGTGTAGCTGCCCGCAGTGTTTATTAACGTGCATGTCTGCAATGAGAAGTAAGTGTGGGACAGCTGTGTAGCTGTCCGCAGTGTTTATTAACGTGCATGTCTCCAATGAGAAGTAAGTGTGGGACAGCTGTGTATCTATCAGCAGTGTTTATTAAAGTAAGTGTGGGACAGCTGTGTAGCTGCCCGCAATGTTTATTAACTTCCATGTGTCCAATGAGAAGTAAGTGTGGGACAGCTGTGTAGCTGTCCGCAGTGTTTATTTAAGTAAGTGTGGGACAGCTGTGTTGCTGCCTGCAGTGTTCATTAAAGTAAGTTTGGGACAGCTGTGTAGCTGACCGCAGTGTTTATTAACTTGCATGTCTCCAATGAGAAGTAAGTGTGGGACAGCTGTGTAGCTGTCCGCAGTGTTTATTAAAGTAAGTGTGGTACAGCTGTGTAGCTGTCCGCAGTGTTTATTAACATGCATGTCTCCAGTGAGAAGTAAGTTTGTGGCAGCTGCGTAGCTTCTCGCAGTGTTTATTAAAGTAAGTGTGGGACAGCTGTGTAGCTGCCCGCAGTGTTTATTAATGTACATGTCTCCAATGAGAAGTAAGTTTGTGGCAGGTGTGTAGCTTCTCACAGTGTTTATTAAAGTAAGTGTGGGACAGCTGTGTAGCTGCCCGCAGTGTTTATTAATGTACATGTCTCCAATGAGAAGTAAGTTTGTGGCAGGTGTGTAGCTTTTCGCAGTGTTTATTAAAGTAAGTGTGGGACAGCTGTGTAGCTGCCCACAGTGTTTATTTATTTGCATGTCTCCACTGACCCCATGATGAAGCAGAAACCATTTCACCTTTAAATACCTAGATAGTCATATGGGTTCTGTACCTTCCTTCACTGAACATGTCAGCAGCCATCATTATTAATGTCTTCATCAACCTCCTTTTTCCCCATTTTTACATGGGTTCAGGGTGTCACCTCAACATTAGTCAATGTGACCAATTCACTTAGAGCCAGCAGTACAAAGAGTACAATAAATAAACAATTCAAAGCCTGTCATGCTTTAGGCACCTTTCTGTCACTGAAGGTCAAGGACACATTGTGTTACTGAAACTCAAGGATACTTCATGTCACTGAAGCGAAAGGACACATCGTGTCATTGAAGTGGAAGAACATGTGTCATTGAAGCTCAAGGACACATCATGTCACTGAAGCGCAAGGACACATCATGTCACTGAAGCTCAATTACACATTGTGTCACTGAAGCTCAAAGACACCGTGCAGAAAGTCTTCTTGCTGTAACTAGAATATATCCTCCTGCTAATAGCAATCTCATGATAGCATCTAAAAGTTACATTCTGTTTAAAAATGCATTTGCAGATTCTGGCTCTTATCTCCAAAGCCAAAGCATCACTTCATCTTTCTAAGAAATAAGAATGGACTACACTTCTCTAAGAGCTCAGTCCTTGTAATGTTCTGATCTTCTGTAAGCAGGAGTGGATGTCTCCCCCAATACACACACACTGGCTTTCAATAGTCCTGCTCTCCACTTATCACAACAGTCTTTTGACGTGAATGTTTCATGTATGGAAATCACAGGCATAGACAGAATTTTTGAAATTGTACCCCAGCTTCCAAAATGTCGAGTCTGTTATGTGCAGCCTCCATTTCCTGTGGTAGAACATTTTTTTAGGTAACATAAACAATCCTAAAATAGAATGCTTTAAGGAAATCACCACCACAAAACTCCAAAGATTTGTTTCTTTCATCATATCTTGAAAAGGGTCTTTAACCATTCAAATAAAAGAAAAAATAAATTTCTTGATACCCTGCAGTTTTATACTAATACATCAGGATCATTGTAACCATATTGTATTGCATTTTAATTTCTTTTACCCATAAATTGTAATTATGGACCCTACCATTTTTTTTGTCTTTTCTGCTTTTCCCGGTCTACCATACTGATGTGAATTTGTTTGTCATAGACTTCATCATCTTCCACAGTGCAAGTTTGTAACCATTTTACCATTTAGCCCAATTTCCCTGCCTCAGAAGCTAACAATCCATCATGAATGTCTTCACTATGCCTCTAAAGCTGGAACATCCTTCTGTATTATATTCCAGTAGAGCTATCTCTCCTAAGTTATGACTTGTATATTTTCTCTATCACCAACTAGCTTGTTTACATCAGGATCTAAATTGTATTGAATTACTATAACCCATGACATTGTTTGTTGCAAACTACTATTACTTCTTCATGTAATGCATTCTTTTTCTCCCTTTTGTCTTTTTTCAGCTTATCCCAGTTAGGGGTAATTTTCTATTCTTTTGGATTATTTTTATATTGTTTCATACTGTTGTACATTGTTGTTTGATTTATTAAGTAAAAGTGGAGCTTTTCTCCACGGGCCTCCGCTGAAAAGGGACCTGTGTCCAGTCGGACTTTCCTGGTAAACAAATGTAAAATAAATAAATGCATACATTTTATATGCATCATCTTGGACATCAGGAAGTGTTCTCTATTTTAAAGTAAGAAACAATGCTGTAACTCAATGAATTCGTAGCTAGTAGAAGCCACATAATTTTTTTTCCTTTTTCAATGAATGTCTCTGACCACAGCAGGACTAGCCACCCAGTGGTGTGAACCTTGGCTCTAGATGATTGTCACGACTGAGATGACACCCCGACCCCATGTGGGAATATGAAAAAGGGGTTGTGGATGAATATATGGATTGAATGTCACTGATTAGTTTCTACTGAAGGCTGCTTTATGCATTTGCATCCCATTCAAAGTAAAAGATGTAAAACACTAGTTTTATGAAATATTCAAGCATTTGCTGAACTGTTTCTCATACTTTTCCTGAGAAGTCATACTCATTAGTTTAGAGTATCAGCCCTGTTATTTGTCTGTGGCAGTGTCACTTCAAAAAAGATTCTAAGTTTTGCTGTATTCATTTTACTTTATTTTCAGCATGTCCTTAAATCTTGCATAACAGGAACCGTTCACTTGGCTAGAAATGAGAGTCCTCATTCGTTTGTTTAGATAGTGTTGCAGTATAAGTAACTCATTTGTTCTTCACATAAATACTTAGCAACTATAAACACCACATAAATACTTATCCAAAAACACACCTTGGAAAACAGTTTCACTGTAGCTAGTAAAGTATGATCTTAGGTGACTTCAGCAAAGCAATCTCAAGATGTAAAACTGTGGGTACTGATAAACACTAAGAACTATAGAGCTTAGCTGTTTTATATGCAAATCAATAACTCAGGCTTATTTAGAAGCACCTGAAATGTAATGCATATGTATTTCCTAGTTTGCACGTATATAAATACTTAAGCATGTGTGTTTGATATTTTTATCTAAGCTGTTGCTGAAAAGGTCCAGATGAATTAGTCCACTTACTTAGTGCTGGTGGATAAATAAATCCCAATCACGTATCCTGCCATATGTAGATAAACTCATTGTACCTATGCTAACGATGCTATAAACCTAGCATACCTGCAAAAGGATGATTCATATGTACAAATTAAAAAAATGTTCAAATATAAAGACACTGTAGGTAAACCTCTCATGTCCGTCGTCTACACTTGTTGCCAGTGTTCACTATGTGCTCTCATTTGCACATCACACAATCACACCCACTGCATCACTCCAGTAATGATCAGACCTACCTGTGCTTAGGTACTCTGTGATTACCATGCAAAGCCTCCTATGTCCCCCCAGAAAACATAACATGGAACTCAGACCTCAGCAGCAAAAGCAGTTACAATCACACTTCACCTACCAAACCAAATAATATTACCACTGCCAGCCTGGGTCGCTAAACAGTACACAAAAGCCCCTAGGGCTGTCTTAGGATACTATTAAATATAATGACATCCTTCTCATATGTGACTTAGCAATTAGACGTACTGATACTCTACAAACACAGAGCAACTGTCAGCTGTCTTTCATGTGCTGGGATTTGTGACATCTCTTCACCCCAAATATACATGCAACCCAATTGGTAGTGAATGAGCTTTGGCATTTCAGCTTTGAAGACCTGAAGATTGACGTTCCTTGGTGGCATCACAAATCCTTGCTCATGAAAGCTGACTGTTGCTCTGTGTTTGCTCAACCTGGTGATTCACACACACACACACACACACACACACACACACACACACACACACACACGCACACACACACACACACACACACGCGCACACGCACACACACACACACACACACACACACACACACACACACACACACACACACACACACACACACACACACACACACACACACACACACACGGGTCTACTACACATGGTTGACATTTCAGAATGACGAAGATCTTATGGCCGAGACCATATGACTGACATTCGAAATGTCGACCATGCAATAAAAAAAAAAAAAAAACACAACAACAGCTTACCTTCACACTGCTAGCTGCACCCCTGTGGGGGACTCTTCACCCCCGTAACTTAAATATACCAACTCCGAGAACACACTACAGTGTGGAAGATGGAAATCTTTCCATTCTACACTGTACAGAGATGCTGGTTCCGCATGATCGACATTTTGAATGTTGATTATATGGTCTCGGCCATATGTGCAGAGGACCCAGAAATATATTTGAACATCTGCCTGTCTGCCTGTCCACAATGTCCTCTATAATCGGGTGCTTTTTTTTGGGTTCCCACTTAATTTGTACAAAACCTGTTCAGGCGTATTACCACTTGAAGTGAGGTCTTCAGGGGTCTCATTTCAGCACATTGATGAAGTGGACCTTTCCCAATGTAAAGTTTCCTTTGCTGTTCATACAATGCTGCTATGATAGAGTGAGTATGTCACTATGCTTACTTCCTCCTAAAGCATCTGCACAAGCTGAGACCTGCATTCATGTAATCCTGCATCAGTAATCAGTCTCAAGATGTCTATGGTCTGTGGGGAAAAAGAAAAAAGAATATATGACCTCCTCTTGAAAGGAAACAAAGCAGGAAAGTGATTGCTTCATCTTTTCTGCTACTCTTCAGTGGTACTGCCAGTGGTTTGGTATCCACCAGTACTGACCTTCCTTCCACCATTATCCTTTTTTCATTCTTTAACTTGGATTAGTGGATTGGTCACAAAACTGGACATCCTACCTTACGTCTAAAAATAATTACCTTTGTCACTTCTAGACCATCTCACTCACACACATATTTGAATGTGTGTGTGTGTGTGTGTGTGTGTGTGTGTGTGTGTGTGTGTGTGTGTGTGTGTGTGTGTGTGTGAGCTGAATGAGGTTGGTCACTCCCTTCAACAGTTCTTAAGGTTAAAGTGAATTGCATCTTTTTTGTGTATAAAACTTATTATTTAATGAGATTTTCCCAGAGGTGGTACATTTACTATTTGTATTTATGATGCTGGGATTGGAACTGAGAAAGGTGAAGACATGGTTTTAGAGGTTCAAAAGGAACATGAGAGGCATCTTATGGCTGTGGAGGCACAATTAAGCGAAGGAGGCAGCCATCGTATTATGGACTTAAGTAGTGTACTGTTACATAGCTTGTGTGACAACAGATGAAAAGAGTCTCAGAGTATTTGAACTGGTTGGTGAAGAAACCTAAAGCAGCTGGTAATGATTACAGTGACTTTTTGAAGGATCAGTATGTCTCACTTGCTACCAATGCAGGAGAAGATGATGGATGTATAGCTATTAATATATTATGGTGTGCTTTAAAGTTTCACTGACCTTCATGGTGGTTATTGCTATATGAGCAGATTCAGCAGAGATCTTTTAAATGTTGAGACTATTAGATCTTCATTCTGAAAACATGTATCAGTAGTCCAGAAACTTGCCATAATACCAATATGTTTCGTACTGTTTAATATCAGCTATGTATATTGCTTTTAATTGCCACTTCTCATCTATTAATTGCTATCTTGGGCATTCTGTCTACACACACACACATATGAGTTATTACATGCTGCCTGCATTATCTTTAACCACATGTCCTACACCTCTGCTATAAGTGCTTCTACATTGTCTGCAAATCTGAGTTAATATATACCCTCTGTGTTTTGTTCAATTACCTGTTGTATACAACTATTAATGTGTCTCATCAAGTAGAGAATTTTTAGCCAAAATGATTTATTGTTGATATTGCACCATATATATTTATTCTCCACGTCTGCCTATTTGTGGTTTTCAGCATAAGTTGGGATATAAAAACATCAATTATCCTTAATGTTTCTTCTTCATTCCATGCTACTTTTATTTCAGTTTGATAACTGCATGAGTGAGCTGATCTATTGACCTTTTTTATTCATGACCTGGAACCCCCAGAGGTACAGCAGAGCAAATTAAATAAATAAATAAACAAATAAATAAATAAAAATTAAAAATAAAATAAAGCAATGTGAATAATAACATAATCCACAGGCAAATTCAAGCTATAGTAACAATGTAAAATTAGTTATTTGCATACTGCTTTGATAAATTAAATGTACATATATAGAGATATTTACATTGCACATAGGGCAATGTTCTGGATTACATCATTACAATACACTGTTGACATGTTATATAGAGTTTAGCAAGCCTCATGAGAGCATGTACACTGTGACCCAGTCATTAAATGTTCACTTAACGCAGTTTTGAATACTTACAGAGTCTGTTTTTTTTCTAATTGTTAGGTGGTTCCAGATCCCTAGCCCCAAGCTGGAGAAAGCTGTTTCACCAAAGACCGTTTTGAGGATAGGACTAATAAGAGTAAATGGGTCATCTTGACTGCTGTGGAGTGAATAATTTATTTCTCTTTTTGGGCAAAATCTTTTTAGAGATGGGCAGTATCCCATCGGAAGAATTATAAATTTAAGAATGAAAAATAGAAACGTAGCGCTTTTGGTAATGGGTAGCCAATTGACATTTTCTAGTACGTGACAATGATGATAGTTGTAGTCAGTGAGAAGAACAACATTTTGTTTTCCGTAATTTGCAAATTATGAGTTTTGTGTGAAGCATGTAGACAGAAGAGTCAAAGAGCATATATTCAGTCAGTAACACATTTTTGGCTATGGGTGGCCATGCTATGGTTGAAAAAGGGTGGGATATATGATAGCAAAGTTTAAGCTGGGATGTTTGTTCAGTACTGATATTTTCAGTGTGAAGAGAAAAATTGAGTGAGGGGCTCAAGATTAATACCAAGATATATCTGTGATATATTTGTGATATATTTGTGAGATACTTTTAGTATCAGGTGTCCTTTAGTGTCTTTTATGCAGATAATAGTACAGGAGTCAGCTTTTTGTGGGTGAAAAAGAGCAATAAGTAGCCTGTTTTTTTTTTTTTTTGCTTATTTTTAGTATTTATTGCTTATTCTACATATGTATAGCAATTTTATTTATACTGTATACTTGGACTGTATTTCATAGCTATTGGCTCACTGCTGGTTTTCTGCTGTGATAAACATTTCTGTAGTGTTTTCTGCCTAAAATAGTTTAGGTTGTAGCTGTAATATTCTCCATATTCCTGATCATATTTGTGGGCCTAGTTGTTTGTTAGATGCTGTTTTCTGAGCTCATTGTCCAGGCCATCTTAGTTAGCAAAGAGCACCCCCACTTCAGTGAGAATTTAGTGTTTATGGTCATCGTCTAGTTGGGCTGTCAGGACTATAGCTTGGAGAAAGCACCTCATTGGTTCTTATGCGCTTTTTTAAAAGTTGGTTCAGGTTTCAACTTTCTGTTACTTAAGAAGTTAACTTGAGTGTTTCAGCCATTGCACACAGAGCTATCTGAGGAGGAGCACCTGATCTGTGATATATAGCAATAAGTAGCCTGTTTTTTTTGCTTATTTTTAGTAGTTATTGCTTATTCTAGATATTTATAGCAATTTTATTTATACTGCATACTTGTACTGTATTTCATAGCTATTGGCTCACTGCTGGTTTTCTGCTGTGATAAACATTTCTGTAATGTTTTCTGCCTAAAATAGTTTACCACCCTCCCTCCCATTTTGGCATTTTGTCTTTATACCTACTGACCCTGCAGTTGCCCACCCCTACTCTAAATTTGATCTTGGACATTCCTCCCAGTTTAGTGTCATTAGCTCATTCTACCTAATACAGAGAGAACATCTGAGAAGGCCAACCCACTTAGTTTCTTGACTTCTGCTCCACCTTTCTCCCTTTCTTAAAAAAAAAAAAACTAACCAAAAAAAAAAGAAAAAAAACAAATAAAAAAAAAAAAATGCCGAAATCTCCCTGTGTTCCTGCTGAGCTTCTCAAGCATTTTGGAAATATAGAGTATATTTTAGTGCATTTATTAAAATTGTATTTGCCTTAATATTGCTACAAATCAAGTGCTCTAGGTGGCACTGCATCTGAATTTAGTGTTGCTTTAGCTGCTTTTCTGTATACACACATATATATATATATATATATATATATATATATATATATATATATATATATATATATAGACATTTCTGTATATGTAGACTAGCTACTTATTCTACTGTATTACTGCCTCCTAAATAATTTTTCAGTTGTGCACTTGCCTTGCTTCATTTAAAAAGTTTTAAATTGCTAATTTTGTAGAGTTTTAATTGCATTTACTGTTTAGGGCTACACACTCAAGTGCGTTAGCCTTTTCTGTGTTTATTTGCTGTATTATTGCATTGTTTAGTCTGCTAGGTGGACAGATGCAAAACATACCCCGATCCCTCATGCCCCAGCCATTGAGGTCCTGTTTCTGTGCCTTGCCCTCAACCCACCATCAACACTGCCTGCACTGAGTGCTACAGCCCTTTTGCTTTAGTTAAAGAAAAAAAAATCTCCTTTTTAACCTGTACCAAACTGCTTGCTACAAATGCAGCAAACAGCTGCTACAGTTTATTCATTGTCTGCACAGAGCACTACAGTGCTCATGTTTCATTAAAACAAAATCTTTTTAAACTGTGGCAAGCAATTGCAATAGTTTATACCCAGTTGCACGAACTGCTACAGCACTCAGGTTTTAGTTAAAACAAAAAAGACGTTTTTTATTTTACTTTTGAACTGTTGCAAGCTGCTTGCTACAATTTAGCAAGCAGTTGATACAGTTTAGACTTTAGATTACACATGGAGCACTACAACACTCAGGTTTGACCTTCCAGTATTGCATTAATTGAAAGATTAACTGGTCACGCCCTCGAACACTTTGCACCCTTAGCAGTTGCCCCACTTGCCCCACTTTAGCTATGCTACTGCAATCATTGTACTTTCAGGTCTCAAGTTCTAATATTTGCAATGTCTCCAATAAAGTACAAGAATTGCAAGTGCAGATCTCCTAACATAAAATAGATAATTTATCCCTTACTGAAACTTGATTAAATTCTCTATTAAAGGTGAAGAAGAATACAAACAAATAATACAATATTATTAGATCTAAAGGATTAAACAAAGAGGTGGCATAGCACTAATACCTTAGCCTTCCACATCTACCCTCATGCATTGTCTGAATGTGACAAAGCAGAAATTATGTTTACCTCACTAAAACTTGATGCAAGGACCTCCCTGCATATAATTGCAAACACCATCTCACCAAATACTAATTCCACCATAACTGAAGATGTACTGTCATTGGCAGCAAATAACATCACCCAAAGGTTATCATACTCAATGATTTTAACAATGATTAGACTACTCAAAATGAAGGCTCTAATGCCATCAATATCATTTTACTCAATATAATGATTCCCCTACCAAAGTCACTAAAATGAATAAGAAGAATACACTCCCTGATTGGATATTAAGCAATGCCCCTGACAAAATAAATCTCAACTACAGGCTCAGTTCTAGACATCCCATGTAATCATAATTCCATATATGCCATTCAAAAATGCACAAAAGTTATAAAAAAAATCTCATACAACCTAATTCAAAACCTCACCAATTTCAGTTTTAACTTCCTTTACCTCTACACCTAGGCAAATCAATTGGTTTTCCCTAAAGCACATACCTTGAGATCAAGAAGTCCATTTTTTTTATTCTCATTTTGCTACAGTTCTCAGTAGTCAGGCTCAACTAAGAAAAAATGTGTCTGATGTAATCAATTCCTTTGTCATTCTAGAAACAGCAAATGGGTAATGCAAGAATACTATAAAGCCTGGAAACAATGGTATAAAGTCAAAACTGAAGCCTTCTGCCAGACATATGTATACAGCTAAGAAAACTTTCTAAGAAAATCATCCAAATTGACACAAGATCTTTCTTCACCCAACTCCAAAATAATAAACTTTATAACTCAAAAAGATATTGTACAACTATAAACACATTCATGAAACCTGGAAAAAGTACACAGCCAAATCCCCTACCAAATGAAACAAACCATGAGTCAACAACTCAAGTCTCACTTCATCCAAATAACATCTACAGCACTAAAGATTGTAACAGATGACCTATTAGATAACCTTTAGTTTGTTTAGAAAAGTATCTTAAAACTTTCTTTTCAACCAGTCCCAGTGAGAAAAAAAAACACAAAAATGTGTTATCACAACTGAAACCTACAGCATTAGCAGCTAACCAACTTCCTGCTAAATACTTAAAATCTTCTGTAGCCTACCTTATACTGATACTTACCAGCAGGTCCATATTAGAATCATATATACCAAAACTTTGGAGAAAGAAATATATCATCCCATTATGTAAAGGAGGAAAATCAGTGGAATTATCCAACTATCTACCAATAGCCACAATATTTCTCCCTTGTCAAAAACCCTTGGAAGATGTATATATTCCCAGCTGCTAACATATCTCCTAGATAACAATTTGCTCTCTGCCATTCAAAGTTGACATTTGCCCTTCACATAGTATCGCTACACCCCTTCTGTACTTCTGCAACATAATAAATAAACATAGGAATGAAGGTAAGTAATGTCTTCCATATTCCTGAATCTATCAAAGGTCACTTGGTCGATTACTGCTTGTGCACACGATCTTTGACTGTCATTGCAATCATATTTTTAACTGTAAGGGGCACTTGTTTGAAACTGAAGTTTGCATATGTTTTGATACATACATTGATTTTATTTAGATCTGCTATTTTATTTGGCATAGCTAAGGGACATAAATACACATTAATCTTTGTACAACTGGTTTCCTTTCTTCACCAAACTTTTTTTGAGAGAATGGGTACAGCCATGGCATTAGGTCCCATTTCCTCTAACTAACAGAGACCTTGGACTGCATTATAATGAGGAAGGGGTGAGGAGGCATGCACTGGACATGAATTATTATTTAAGAGGCTGTGTGAATTTTTTTTTTTTTTTTTGAGTGTGACATTTTCAATTTTTATTCAGGCAGTTTAGTATATCTGGTGTCATTTTGGTTATATTCTTCTAATTTACATCCTCTGTAAACATCACTCATGGGATAATGAAAAAAAAAAAAAACAGATTGTTCCTAGAGCAAACCTGCAATGATCTGGTTGAGGTTACTCTTTCACCTGCATCAGCTCTATTGTCTCCCACTATATACTTGAAGTATTAGACAGAAAACCTTTGATCAGCTCATGATATATTCTGAAAGCTAGTCATGTGGCAAGACTATTTCTGAAGACTGCATTATTAACTGGGTGAGATAGCTCCATAGTGAATCTGTCATACAGTGTGTTGCTTCTGGATTCACTAACGCTATATACAGTTAATACTTCATACTTCATCTTAGAAGCAAAAGCTTAACAGATTAAGTCTTTTTATGATTCTTCTTCTGTTTCATGTACTTCTGTACTTTGTACTGATAATATGCTTCCTGACTGAATCATTTCTCTGGTGAAACAAATAGAATACATGCACAAGTCCTAAGTTTAATTTTTGATTGAGCTTTTTGTCACAGGAACATTTAATCATGTATATTGCACCAGTGGTTTGGCAGTTTATAAATCCCTTTCCATCTTCTTTTCCTCTGTTGATTGCAGTTTGATTTTTTTTTTTTTTTGCTGTTATGTGTATTTCAGCTGTTAATGTAACTGCCATATGGGTCATTACCCTTAATGTCAGTACTGGATAGGAAATATTTTCTTCTTTAATACTTCTTGTGGTAGAGTGACCTCTCTTCTTTTCTTTCTGCATGTGTGTGTGTGTGTGTGTGTGTGTGTGTGTGTGTGTGTGTGTGTGTGTGTGTGTGTGTGTAAGCATGTGTGTGTTCCAGAATAGATTGGTCCATATTCATGCATAGACTAGACTGGTTCATGAAAAATATATACAGAAAATGCTATACTTGATCTTAGCCAAAAGGCAGAGAAGCGATGCAATATTCAATATAATAAAATGATATTTCTCTTAGCTTTGATTTGTGTTCATCTGAATCACAGACTTGTTGCCTTTTTAGATGCCTAGAGTAGACATTTTATTCCTGAATGTTGATATTTTCAGGGCAAGTATTGCGTTTTCTTTCATTTAAATCTGTCAGTGTTGCAGAATCTTTTCTGATTCTGTCATTTCTTATGATATTAATTTGCAGTTCAGTTACACTATCATATTCTTCTATGATATTTAGACTTGTACAATAACAGCTCATTACTATTCAAAAATGAGCATACTGATTGGACAGCCCAACCAGTATGCCCATTGAAAATCGAGCTTATACCAATAGAAAAAACTCTGGCCGCTGAAGTACCATTGAGTGGCAGACATTTCTATTGGCATGTGCTATGGAGGACACAGCAAAATATGAGAAAAATCAGGTGTGTTCTGCAAAACTAAACCAGAAACATACATGCTTTTACTCATATTTTTGCACTGTACCGGTAAATGTCTATTTTTTAACACTAAAAAAATATTAAACAAACAGCGACAGTGATTCTGTTTTCTCCGTCACTTCTCCCACATTAATATACTGTGCAAGCATTGGAACATAAGTCCCATACTCATGGGCAGTTCATCAGTACAGCAAAAACAACATGGAAGAAGACAGAAGTGCCTTTATACAATCACATTATTTAAAAAAGGTAAGTCATTTCTTTCTTAAATTATGCTATTACATAAAAGCAATAGTCTCATGCTTGTGGGTGTATCAGGATTTACCCACTGGTGGCTTTGTTTAATCACTCAGGCTTCACTGTTGTGATCAAACCACACAGGCCATGGGTAAACCCTGATATACCAACTTACAGTTGTGGATTATTGCTTAAATATTTTCTTGCTAAAATATCAGGACATCTGTTACTTGTTACAAGACGCATCAGTTTTAATCATGACTATCTTCAAGAAGGATTTGTTTGAAACTAATAATAGTAAAGCACATCCATTGATTCATATCCCAAGTGCAGGTCTGTTACACACACACATCTAACACTGGAAAGATTTATAAGTTTCCTGGGTATTTTATTTGGTGGTTTATGTTGCATTCCGTTCCATTTGTGATATACAAGCAAAAAAAAAAGAATCAAAGAAAAGGGTTTATATTACGGCAAAAATGGAAGAAGTTGACTTGATCAAACACTCATTTCCTGGACTAAATGAACTGGGTGCTGTTTTTACTGAACATTTTTTTAGTCAATGTTTGTGTTGCCGAATTCACATTTTGCAGACATAGGTAAGTCGCTAAGTAATAGGGGTGGGAGTAAGTGGGCAAGTGTTTGTGGGTTAGCATTAGAGTAATCTCTAGATAAGAGGGCGCATTTTGTGTGTGTGTGTGTGTGTGTGTGTGTGTGTGTGTGTGTGTGTGTGTGTGTGTGTGTGTGTGTGTGTACATTTGTGGTTAGGAGACAGAATCACTTGCGTTTTATATCCATCATTATTCATGTGAGATAACCCTAACTCTGTCCCAGACCATAACTACCATAACTCTGTACTATACCTTCCAAAAATCCCTTTCTCAAACACTACCACTCTTCTGACAAATATGGTCTGATGGCATTGTTAGATTGATGTTTTTTTGTGTGCTTGTTGTTATTTTACTGATCTCAGAATTAGACCATTTTTTTTTGTGATCAGTTTTATGTGGGATTTGGATGTGTATTATTTAGTGAGGTAAGTTTTGGGAAAGGGAGGTTAATTAGTGTAGTGTTTGGTAAATGTTTTTCATTTTTTTGTCATTCAGAATTTTGTGTGTTTTTCACTGCACTCCTTAAAATGAAAGTATATTTAGTGTTTGATTTTAAACATAGCATGTCCTATTCTAATTTTAAGCAGTTTCTTTTTAATCTTGTTTATTATGTTGTTTTTATTGGTGATAGAGAGCTATGTTCTTTAGACAATATTATTGCTACATTCTTTTAGATGCTTGCACACTACCCAGTTTAAATTTCATTTCAGTTCAAAGGTCATTAAAAAAGGCAAAGTAAATTTAGATAAATACATTTTTTATTCTAATTTTTTTATTACTTTTCAACAATCTTACGTACGTTGTTTGCCTGTTCTTTTATTTCTGTGGAGCAAGAGACAGAGAGAGACAGAAAGAGAGAGACAGAGAATAGCAATGGGGCAAAAATAGAGCATTGACCAACTCCTTTGAGTGAAAGAGAAGAGAGGTGTGGGAATTGCAGGCATTATACCTAACTGTGAAGTGTTGTCTGTCTGTAACATAGGTCTGGAACCTAGGACTTGTGCTAAGGCTGATGCCTATATCAATCTGCTGACGTATGAGGGAGGAGAGGTTAACTATGTTCGAGGCCCTGATGAGATCTATGAAAATGGATGTAGTTAGCATGCTCTTGTTGATTTTTTTAAACAAGAAACATCTTTATTAAATTATCACATATGGACACAGGCAATCAAACATTTATATAAATGAAAACAAACCATACTGACATAATTTTATTTGCAAACCTTATACATCACAAACCATGTTGAGATAATTGCAGTTGGAAATATTACACATCAGTTATAATCCAGCCAGTCATTGTTAGTCAATTGTTACATAGCTCATTCAATTCCTGCCTTCTTTTAAACCTTGTTCTTCTTCTGCATGTTTGGGAGGGTGGCTTAATGGCTAAGGTGTTTGCCTTACAAACCCAAGGTGCAGGGTTTGAGTCTCACAAGGGATAATTGGCTAGGCTTAAAATGGCTCACAAGCGCAGTTCGCTTAGTACTAAACTATGAACCTATGTATTGCTCCCACAGTTCTCATTTTTCCTATATAATTTGCTCCTTCCCTTTTCTATAGATCCCATTTCCAATTGTTTAATCTCTGTTACTATATTCACTACTTCTAGTAATGTTGATTTAGACTTTTATTTCCATTTTCCACTAATTGCTTTTTTAGCAGATGCCATAATTAGATTCAGCAAGGGCTTACTATGTCAAGGCATTTCTAATTCTGTATCACAGCTAAAAAAAAAATAATTTCCTTAGTTACACCAATTTGCTCACCCAGTATGTCTGACAGAGCAGTCTGCAGGAAATCTTTAAAGTCTACCAACTCATTACACTCCCAGAATATATGTTCCCATTTACTTCTTTCTTCCCCATCACACCTCCAACATTTGCTGTCTACCTAAGAAAAAAATGTATTTGGAGTCAACTAAATCTTCTAGACTTATTGCATATTTGGGAGACATACATAAATCCCCCCATTGTTTCTTTGTGAATTGCTTATCCAATCTCTCTTCCCAATCCTTTCTAATCTCATCTGATTAATTCTTATAGTTATCATGCAATATTTTGTATGCTCTGCTAATTACTTGAGTTTTAACAACAGCTTCTGTTCTAGATTCTACTAACAATTCTACCAGTACCGGTCTTTCACTTAGGATCCCCCTATTTCTTTCTCTTTGCCTATAATATGATATCAGTCTTTGATAGGTAAGGCAATCTCTGTTCTGCAGTCCAAATACATTCTTTGCCTCTTCCCATTCTGTTACATTTCCCTCTCTAATTATTTGCTCCCAATACCTTGTTTTTAGCATGCACTTGTTGATTGACATGAAACTGTCATCTGTGAGTGTCCATATGGTTGTGGAAGTGCTAATATCTGACCAGAATCTATGGTGTTTATGAGAGAAAAGATGATATTTTCAGATATAATATTTAAGTGGGAGGAAGACAATTTTTTCAAAGATCTTGCACAAGGTTGGAAGAATAAAGATGGGGTAACTGTGAGAGGGGAAGTATGTGATATTTTTGTTTGGGAAGTAGTTTTACTATGGCAGAATTCCTAATATTAGGCATATTATTGATACTGAGACAGAGGCAATTCCTAAGCATGTTCTTGATGTTAGAAAAAATGTTAACCTCAAGTTTTTGTTAAGCACCGCTCACTGCTATCATCTAGTCACATGTAGTTAGTACAATGTGGTTTAAATCACATTGAAACAATTCATTCAGTCTCTTTGTTCCTGAGTAAAGTGTTTGAATATATTTTAAGGGACTTTCTAATTCATGATGCTGCTCTGTAGTGGATGATTTCTGTTTGGCAGTGACAAGAGTGTTACAGCTTTCAAAGTTGTAAAACACTTAGTACACCTACAGTTTTCTCTACATTTTCTAGTACATGGAAAGCAGGTTAAGCTTTATACTGCACAAAGAATTATGACTGTTTTTCTGATCACATCCTCCTATGTTAGGTGTTTTGGACATGGATGGCAGGACTAGCCTATCAAAAGTTGCCCTAAGTTTAATTTCTTGATATCCATGTCTCATGATCTCTGCCTAACATATAAAGCTATGTTAAACCCAGAGCTGTTGGATATGCTACACCTAAAGAAATCCCAATCCCTCCGAGCTACACGTTCTAGGGACCTAAACCTTGTCACCACAATAAACAGGACATGCTGGAGGGATAGATTCCTGTCCCAGAAACTTCCTATACTCTGGAACAAGCTACCCATCTATGTCAAGCAAAGTTCCTTATTAGCACTCTTCAGGAAAAATCTTGATGAGTGTATGGAAAATAGGAAATACACCCCGGGGATCACTTCTGTGGCTCTGCTTGACAGGGGCACAGGAAATTAACTTTCTTGGGTGGCATAAGCCAGGGAACCTTGTTGGCTAGGCTTACTTAGGCCCTTGGGCCGATAGCCTAGTACCTACCTATGAACTTATGAACAAGCTACTTATGATTAGAGACACAGTCATAATCCTCTATATTATATTTATTATTTGTGACTGTTGGCTGTTAGTAATAATGCACAGATGTTTGCATCATGAGTGTTACTGAAATGTTCATTGCTAGTTATGGTTAAATACTGTGCTGTATCTTGCTTATTATTCATCATGCTGATTGGAGTATCATCACAATTTATTGTCTACAGAAATGATTGTGGAAATATAAGTACCTTGATGACTTGTAGAACTACATGTGAGGTATACCACATGATGTTGGATGCTATATCCCATTTACATAAGTAACATGTTTGGCTTCCATTATATGCAGAGATGAAATGTTATAACTTTTACATATGCAAGTCTGAAAGTGTTATTTTAGTTACAATGGATATGTATACATACACAGCATAATTATCACTTTATATACATATGTTTATACACAAATGTATAAATTTGTTTTCCATAAAATATGCAGTTTATGATGTCATATATATGCCTTGTGACTGGTAGTAATGCGCACTATACCAGTGTACCTCATACATGTCTATAAAAATTTTTGTTATGTATTGTGGTGCGACTATTAATTGTATAACAATGTTTGGATGGAGATCTGTATTTATCATTTTTGTGTGTTCCCTTATACAGAAAAATAAAAAGATGCCACTGCGGATAAACTTCAGCTACACCAATATCAAAGTCCAAGTATCAAAATAAAAAAATGTAGTGAAGAAACAGGACAGAAGTAATAAAACACAATTTAATAAAGGTTAGTGCTTTCACATCAAACAAGATGCTTCTTCAGACCAAATGAACATCTTACATCACTTCCTATATATAAAATGACATGGTCAATTAATCCATTAATCAATAAAACAATTAACAGATATTCTCCTATATAGCAATATAAATAAAACTTTAACATGAACAGACATTAATATAATAATATCATAAAGATCAGCAACATAAATATATTTAATTTACTTTAATGGTCTTGCTTTAACTGCGGTGGTGGTGCTGCAGTAGCGTTGTCGCCTCACAGTAAGATGTTGTCCTGTTTGATTCTCAGCTAGAGCGTCTTCTGTGTGTAGACATGCATGAATGGGCATACCTTCTTTGAAGGTTGTGCATCAGGGCCGGCAACTTGGCACGTAAAACTCTACTGCCAATCATTAGTGGACCGGAGTTCCGCTGTGGCAACCCCTAACCGGGAAAAGCCGAAAGACACAACAACAACTTTAAGGGTCTTGCTTTAAGATAGAGTTTAATAGAAGCCCTATCATTAAATCCAGGGGAGCGATCTGCCTGTAGCTCAAGTATCCATTTCAATTCTCTTAGCTCAATAACATTTTTTATATCACCCAACCCGGTCCCTAGATCTATACATTCAATTACCCTAAAACTAAAATCATGGGGGGTATCAAATAAAACTGCATGCTTAGCTAATGCACTGCTCTCTATATCTTTATTTTTCATCGCTAATAGATGTTCCCTTACATGTTCTTTCAGGAAGCGGTTAGTCATACCAACATAGAATGAGTTGCAGACATTACATACTGCTGAATAAATCAAATTTCTAGTGGTACAGCTAGCTGTTATTATATATTTCCTATGAGTTTTAGGATGAATAAAAATGTTCTCAGCAGCTAAGACACTACAGATACTATAATTCCCACATGGTAAAAAATTGCAACTTACTACCTTTTTAGTATGCTTGTTCTTAGTATTACATAATAATCTTTTTAAATTTTTCTTATTTTTGTATCCAGACCTTGGTCTTTGTCCAACTACATCTTGTATATCTTTATCTGACTGCAATATAAACCAATTTTTATTAATTATCTGATGTACCGTATTAATATTACTAGAATACTGAAGTCTAACCGCTACAGTACCATCATTATAATTACTATCTGACACGGCTCAGTCAATAAAATTATCTTCAGACATAATGGTTTGGTTCTAGTATTTGTTAGAGTTACATCTTCATTAATACCCATGTCTACCTCTTTTTTACTATATTTATGTTGTATCAGTTCATTTTTAAAAATATCGATGTCATCTTGAAATTTCTCATCATTCTTGTCCAATCTCAAAATTCGAATACCTTGACCCTTTATTATGTTTTTATATAAGTGGAAAGGATGCATACTATCCCTAGATAAAACATTATTTCTACAAGACTTCTATACATAACTCTCTAGTAAAGTAACCGTTTACATCTTTTTTGCTAGTAATGTCTAACAAATCAACTTGACTATATGAAACAGAATGCGTAAACCTTAAAAAGTTCATAGCAGTGTCAATGAACATCAAACATTGATGTAATAATTCTAAAGAAGCTGTACAAATTAACATCAAATCATCTACAAATCTTTTATATAAATAAATATATCTAACAAAATCTGTATTATTCAAAATAAACACCTCCTCCCAATGAACTAGAACCATATTGGCGTAGCTGCTGGCACACAGGGTGCTCATAGCTATGCCAAATAACTGTAAGTAATAAGAATCATGAAATAAAAAAAACATTGTTTTCTAAAATTAATTCAAGTAATCTACATAAAAGATCTGTTTTGTTGACATCATAAGCTTGATTTTTCAGTAAATAATATTTCACCGCTTCAATCCCATAAGAATGCGGTATCACCGTAAACAAAGAATTGACATCTAGGGTTACTAAAAAGCTATCAACAAGTTCAGAATCATGACCTAAAACAGTACTAAATAAGTCTTTAACAAAAAGCTTGGTATCACGCAATATCTGTGGTGCTTTATCTATTACAGGTTTTAGATTTTTTTTCTACATAAATAGATAACGGTTGAGTCAGCCACCCTTTGCCAGTGACTATAGGTCTTAGTGGTGGATTATATTCATTTTTAGCAATTTGGACTGGCCTTGAATTATAGGTATAACTGGATAATTTATCACTAAATAATCAAATAATTGCTTAGAAAAAAGATTGGTAAGGTAACAGTCATATAGTGACTTATATACCTGGCTACAAAATAAATCAATATCATTAAGTGTTATTATTTTATAAACCTCAGTTTTATTCAACATATCCTTCATAGCTGCAATATATTGGTCAGAATCAAAAATGACAATCCCCCTCCCATCAGCTGGTTGAACAGTTATGTTAACATCATTCATTAAATCATTTAACACTTTATATTATTTATTACTTAAATTATAAAACCGTTTCCCATGTTGATTACTTTTGCACTCAACCAAACTTTTTAATTCAACTTCACAAACGTTGCAAACAGTGTCAAGCACTGCATTTAATTCAGGAATGAAAACACTGGGCTTCTTAAAACTACTATTAACTTGCTCATTTTTAAACAGTACCTTAAGCATGATATTCTGTGAAAATTCTTTAATGTCCAACATCGTGGTAACATACTCCATTGTAGAAGCTGGTATAAATGTAAGTCCTCTCTGTAATATAACTTCTTGTTGTACTGTAAGCTTTCTCTTGGCTAAATTAAAATTTAATGTATGTCTGCTGTCCGTTGTTCCCACATCCATTTGGGTCTATATTACAAGACCAACTGTTTAGGTGATCGAACACCTAAACATCGATCTTCTAATATCAAACCACACAATGTCGAATGTCCAAGGGAAACACGTACCTCGGCCACAACACAAAAAAACATTACTTTACATCTAAATTAAGTGGGGGGCTTTGCCCCCCACACCCTCTGACGTGGGGGGCTGTGCACCCCACAACACCCCTAACTAAATATACCAACTCCAATATCGCTCAACAGTAGGGAAATAGCAAACTCCGGTGAACGGCCAAGGGAAATCTTTCCCTGCGTAAATCGGCCGTTCGCCATTTTTTGCTTTCAATATTAGAAGATCGATGCTTAGGTGTTCGATCACCTAAACATTCAGTCTTCTAATATAGACCCCATCCTTTTATGCTTTGATTTGAATTGCGTTCTCACGATGCAAGTCTCCATTTTCTTCCTCTGCTCACTGAACAATTCTGCCCGGTAACTAACTTCCATTGTGCGAATCAGAAGAGGGGGAGATGAAAAAACCTGTGACCCATTCATTTGTTATTTTTCCTCTTCTTTTCTCCTTACCACTGGTTGTACTTTAATTAGATTGATTTGTGTTGCAGTAATAGTATTAATGTAATACTAGATTGTGAATTTTGATTCTCAGTCACCGAGTTCACCTGTATGGGTATCTCTAATGGTTGACCCTGCAATTCTCCTTGTAACTGAATTTTATTTTTATTTATTTCCAGGTTGATAACCGGGGAGGTCCAGGGAGCTCAAGGAGCCCATTTTCAGTGGAGGCCTGGGGAGAAAAGCTCCATATTACATACAAGTAAATCAAACATATGAATATTTAAAACAAACGTAGAATTATATACTGAGATATAGCAAATTACAATTGAAAAAAATGAATACTCTTCATGACATATAAGTAGTTGATTAGAGAGCCATCTGCACAGCATATAGTTGAACTGAGGCAGCAGAATAATCTGAACAAAATACTAAAACTATGAAATTGTAAATCTTGTGTTAGTAGTTGCAAAGACTGAATATTTGAAAGATAAAAGTGTAGGTTTTGTAGAATGTGGAAGAAATAAAGGAGGACAGTGTGATGTGTACTAAGTATACATTCAAGATTCTGGTGAAGGAAGAGAGGGGATGTGGAGTAGTACAGAGGGAGGTGGTTGTTTAGTAGAAAAAGAATCTGGTGTAAGTAGAGAGAGGCAGGTGTACAGTGGAGAAAGAGGCAGTTGTTTAGTAGCAAACGTAGAGTACACAGAAGTCAGAGATGATTATCGTAGCTAGTTAGCATAATCTCATAGCATCAGCCTTATATGTAGGTAGAAAAGAAAGAGAAAATTTCCAGATAGGGAGAGAGAGTAGAGTTACAAAGCTATGTACAGCATTTACATTATATGCATTCAAGGTTTTGATGTTATATTACGTTAGATTCAGAGAGGGGAAGCTGTAGAGGAAAAACAGCAAGGTGTAGAGGAACATGTGGAAGTACATGTATAGGAGACAATTAGCAAGATGGGGACATTAGCAGGATTAGGTAGGTAGAGTACAATTACATTTCCTATTATGAGAGAGGTAGGAATGGAGCTGGGATTTGAAGTGTTCAAAGTTTTTAGAGATTCGTAGCAAGGGTGGAAGAGAGTTCCATTTTTTTGGCTAAGGAAAAGGATAGGAAAAACTGACCAGCAGGACATTTTGGTTTGTATACAGAAATTAGATTTTGTTGGGCAGATCTCAGGGTCTGTGAGGTGTGTAAAATGGTAAGATATTTGCTAGAGCAGGGCATGCAGTAGGTTTAAAGATTAATTTGTGGGTTGTAGTGAGTTGGAGGTAGTCAAGGAGGTTGGGAAGCTCTAGCCAGTTTAACATTTGGAGAGAGGTACAATGATGGGAGGAGTGGTTAGATTTAGTAGCGAATTTAGAGATTTTGTTGTAACAGGTTTCTAGTTTTGCAGAGATGGTGGAAGAGAGGTTTGTTAGTAGTGGAGCACCGTACAGTAGTGATGGTAGTAAGTAGGTAGTGGTGAGAGTTTGCCTTGTAGAAGGGGAGAGAAAGTGAGAGTTTCTGTATAGCATACCAAGTTTCTGATGAGTTTTCTTAATATTTAGTTGGACATGTGTATCGAACTTCAGGTGTTCATCAATGGTAATCCCAAGAAGTTTGGCAAAAGGAACAACTTCTATAGTGGAGTTGGTATGGCTGATGATATTGAAGGATTGTTTACTGAGAGAGAGGGCTTTTGAGGGGGAGAAAAGAAAGATTTTGGATTTATTGGTAGAGTACACAGAAGTCAGAGATGATTATCGTAGCTAGTTAGCATAATCTCATAGCATCAGCCTTATATGTAGGTAGAAAAGAAAGAGAAAATTTCCAGATAGGGAGAGAGAGTAGAGTTACAAAGCTATGTACAGCATTTACATTATATGCATTCAAGGTTTTGATGTTATATTACGTTAGATTCAGAGAGGGGAAGCTGTAGAGGAAAAACAGCAAGGTGTAGAGGAACATGTGGAAGTACATGTATAGGAGACAATTAGCAAGATGGGGACATTAGCAGGATTAGGTAGGTAGAGTACAATTACATTTCCTATTATGAGAGAGGTAGGAATGGAGCTGGGATTTGAAGTGTTCAAAGTTTTTAGAGATTCGTAGCAAGGGTGGAAGAGAGTTCCATTTTTTTGGCTAAGGAAAAGGATAGGAAAAACTGACCAGCAGGACATTTTGGTTTGTATACAGAAATTAGATTTTGTTGGGCAGATCTCAGGGGTCTGTGAGGTGTGTAAAATGGTAAGATATTTGCTAGAGCAGGGCATGCAGTAGGTTTAAAGATTAATTTGTGGGTTGTAGTGAGTTGGAGGTAGTCAAGGAGGTTGGGAAGCTCTAGCCAGTTTAACATTTGGAGAGAGGTACAATGATGGGAGGAGTGGTTAGATTTAGTAGCGAATTTAGAGATTTTGTTGTAACAGGTTTCTAGTTTTGCAGAGATGGTGGAAGAGAGGTTTGTTAGTAGTGGAGCACCGTACAGTAGTGATGGTAGTAAGTAGGTAGTGGTGAGAGTTTGCCTTGTAGAAGGGGAGAGAAAGTGAGAGTTTCTGTATAGCATACCAAGTTTCTGATGAGTTTTCTTAATATTTAGTTGGACATGTGTATCGAACTTCAGGTGTTCATCAATGGTAATCCCAAGAAGTTTGGCAAAAGGAACAACTTCTATAGTGGAGTTGGTATGGCTGATGATATTGAAGGATTGTTTACTGAGAGAGAGGGCTTTTGAGGGGGAGAAAAGAAAGATTTTGGATTTATTGGCATTAAGGGAGAGATGGTTTTGAAGCATCCAGTTCTCTGTAGTTGTAAAAGCCAATTGGGTTTTTGCCTGAAGCTCAGGAAGGCTATAAGCAGAGCAGACTAAAGTAGAGTCATCTGCATATTGCAGTATTTGAGTGTTTGGAATTGCAGCGTGAAAACTATTGATGAATATATTAAAGAGCATTGGTCCAAGTATAGACCCCTGGGGGACCCCGGTTGAGGTAGGTAGGAAGGTTGAGGTACCAGTTTGCCATTTCACAGCCTGGAATCTGTCAGAGAGATAACTATTAAATCATGTAAGGGATTTTTGGGAGAGATTGAGGTTAGAAAGGTGATTCAGAAGATGAGTATTTATTGACAGTGTCAAATGCCTTGGATAGATCGAGAAGGACAGTGGAGACACATTTTCCAGAGTCCCGGGCATGGTTAACTATGTCTAAAAAAGAGAGGAGAGCAGTTATTGTACTATGGCCAGAATGGAAGCCATGTTGTATAGGGATGAGGAGTTGATTATTGATGAGGTAGGGCATGAGTTGCAGGTGGATGCATTTTTCAAGGATTTTTGAAATTGGGGAAAGAATGGCTATTGGTTGGACATTAGAGATGCTATTATGAACACTATTCTTTTTATCAGTTCCAATGTTTGAATTAGATAAAGTTTGAGTTTCTGTTACCAGAGAGCTGGAACTCTGATTACCTTCAGTGACTACATTGGTATAAGTACGTGGCCATATAAAAACATGGCCATTAGAAAAATCTCTTAAGTCTCTGTCAAGTTTTTTCTTCTTTGTGACAATAAGCTGACATTCAAATGAAATCGCATTGACACAGACACTTACTAATGCTTTGTCAGAAATAGTCACTGGTACCATATTATATAGCATTGACTGTTTCTGATAAATATCTTGCAATAATGAATTTTCCATAGGTTTATGAAATTCAATTAACAAAGCAAGATATTTAAAGCTTGTCTCAAGGTTACATTTCTGCCAGCGCTTCAGGAGATCAGGATATGTATTCCCTGACACTGACGTATTAAGGATCCTCATACCCCTTGGAATGATTTTATGTGAGAGGCAGGCTTCAAAATGCAATCTTTGCCATTGTAATTTTTTATATTTATACAAGTCGTTCTGAAGTTCATGTATATTTTTATGAAATAGTTTTTTGTCAGACTGTACTTGTTCACTTCTTATTTCATCCGGTGAAATCTCATAGGCTAAGAATGGATTCATCTCCATATGCAATGGTTTTTCTAGACTTGTAGTTGAAATTCTATTATTAATTCCACTGATTTTTTCTATGCAATCCAACTCAAACTGGTTACCTTCTGCCACAGTATAACCACCAACAAAACAAGAATACAGAAAAATAAAAAGATGCCACTTGTGGATAAACTTCAGCTACACCAATTACAATGGATACTTATACATGCACAGCATAAGTATCGATTTATATACATATGTTTATACATGAATGTGTAAATTTGGTTTCCATAAAATATGCAGTTTATGGTGTGATTAAGCTGTCCAGTCACACTTTTATCATGAGTATTACCCCCTCCAGGAACAGTGAGTGTGCTATGTCTTGTCTAATCAGAGCAGGATCATGGTCAAATGGGACAGGAGAATGTACCCCCCCCCCAACAGTCATTCTGGTGTCCCATTACTCATCTTTGTCCATGCAATTACGATAAACACTGCTCAAAACTGTCAGTGTGCATAATCATTTATTCTTTACTTTTGAAATAAAAGGAAGGACATGGATTTAATTTAAAATTTTAATTTAAATATCCTTTGTTGACCAGGTTAGTCCCATTAGGCTAGCGGACACCCTTGATGGTATTTATACTACTAGGGGAAATTTGGGCAGGGCATTCGGGAACCTACTCCTACTCTTTTTGGTAGCTGAGATGGATGTAAAAGACCTCACTACACCTGTCATTAACACAGATAGATGGGGAATCAGTTTAATACCTCACCGAAAGGGCAACACACTCAGGAGTGCAGCACTCCTTCTACCCCCTTAAAGTGCACACACTCCTTCTACCTCCTTAAAGTGCACTGTACTATCAGCAATCAATATACTTGGTGTGGGAGTAGAACCCTAAACCTTCTGCACCAAAGGCAATTATGCTTCCTGTTGTGCTGCTAACATTGCTTTGAAGTTATGTAGCAAAGCACTAATGGCCATTTACTAGACAAAACAGTTGCACATGGAAAACAGATTTAGTATGAGCAACAGTAAACTTCCCTTCCCTTGAAACTCACATTTCTTGAAAATGCACTGAAACAGGCATTCACCTCTGTAGTTATGAAACTTTTTTCCATTGAGCAGTGAAACAAAATGTATGAAGCAATAGACAAACATTATCCATTTCAACACATTTCAGTGTACTCTGATCAATCTGGTAGTTAGTATAGAGGATTAAGGCTCTTGTCTCCCTGGAACCAAAGAACAGGGTTTGAGCTTGAGCAAGCTAACTAAGTAACCTCCCACATACCTCTAAAATCTCTGAGTAGTACCTGGAATGTCTCCCTATGCAGAAGCACTTTGTGCATAGTTTCAAGTTCTATGTCTAATGTGTGATGAAAGCAAAGCTAAGCCAGCCTGAAAAAGTTCTATGTACGCTGCAGAAGTGACGTTTGGAAGCAAGCAGCCTGATCTGTGTGTGTATCAAAAAATAAACATTTTGCTTTTAATTAAAAATTAAATAATGCAGCAGCCACCAGTGCCCCCCAAGCTAGCAGGCCAGGGCAGACTGGGACAAGAATTAGACTTTGGCAATATCAGAACCAGTGGCCCATTTTCACTAACTAGTGTGGGATATTGAAATTCTTAAGAAAAACAGGGAACATGGATTAAAATAAAACAAATGTTGAAACAATATTTAATATGATATTTTCGATTATTACAATTCTAAGTATTTAACAACAATTAAATAATTAACATTAAACAATTAAATTACAATTAAATAATTAAAATATTTATAAGATATTCTTTAGTCTTCGTATTAATTTTAACAAATCACAAATTAATATTATGGGACGAATAGATTTTTCAATATTTATTTAACATTTAAGTAGTAAAAAGGCAAAGATGCTGGCAATCAAACCACAGACTGTTTTAATACAATTTAGCGCTTTCGTCAGGCATTCGCCACAAGACTTCTTCAGAATAAAATCAATAATTATCCAAGTCCATTTAAATAAAATACAGCTGAACTCACATGATCAAAATATGTTGTACCATTGGTTAAAAACCCTTGAAATCAAAACGTCACAATACTCATGAATAAACATGTTATAAATGATTTTAACCTAGAACTCATGAGTAACATGATTATAACATGATTATTCATGAGTATTATGAAGTTTTGATTTTAAGGGTTTTTAACCCTTGATTTTATTCTGAAGAAGTCTTGTGGCGAATGCCTGACGAAAGCACTAAATTATATTAAAACAGTCTGTGGTTTGATTACCAGCGTCTTTGCCTTTTTACTTCTTGGTTTGTCTACATTGCTGGTTAGTGATTTATTTAACAATTGTTTACTGTGAAAGTCCAACTGGAAACAAAGCCAATTTTCAGCAGAGGCCTGGGGAGAAATGTTCCAGATACATATTACAAACATTTTTTAAACATACATTCAGTATATGCATGAACAGATATGAAATAACGTACATTAAGAGTCATAAATTTGTTAGATTGCATTCGTCTGAAAATACCGACAACTATTGCAGTCCTGCAAAGCCAGAATTGCAACAACAGTAAACAAACAGCAGGGCCAGTTGCTTCATTCACACATAACCCCAATCCCTATAGGCCACTCCACACACTGTATCTGATTGATCTTGCAAAGCTGACAAAAAAGGATAAACAACAGCACTGTTATTAATATATGTATCTTACTTCACTCAGATGCACATTACCCTTGGAAACCAAGTCAGAAGTGCAAGGGTATGGCCTGTCTTTTCATTCACACATACTAAGCATAGCCTGATTGCCTACCCACAATATCTGTTTTCAGACTACAAGGTTAAAAATAATGAAAAGAGAAGACAGTGTTTACATTACTGTGTTTATTTAGCATCATGTAGTCAAGAGCTCATAGGTGATCTTACTTCAGTTCACTCATACACACTTTAGTCAAGCAAGACTAGCGTTTCAACAAAACATTCACACACCATCCTAATCTGTCTTGACTGACCCTGGAAAAAGGTTAGGTTAAAACAAAAAATTCATCCTCAAGTAGCTTCCAAAACACACTGTGTACCTTGTATCAGTTTGACCCATGCTAGGATATTTTATTAGAAGAAAGACATCCACAGTCAAGCAGCCTCCAAAGCAGACCGCCTCTTTAGTATCTGGTTAACCCTCCCAGGATATTATATTAAAAAAAAATCAACACCTCCTAAAACCCATTACCTCCTAGTCCCTAGTATCTACTTAACCCTGCCAGGATATTATATTAAAAAAAGAAAGTCATCAACAACCCCCAAAACACATAGACCACTAGTATTTGGTTGACTATGCCAGTGTATTACATTAGAAACTTAAAATCATCATTAACAGTCTCCAAAACACATTGCCTCCCTAGTTTCTGGTTACCCTGCCAGGATACTATATTAAAAAAAAAAAAACAAGAAAGTCATCAACAGCCCCCAAAACACATAAATCACCTATTAGTATCTGGTTGACCATGCCAGGATATTGTTAGAAAGACATCACAAACAGCCCTCAAAACTCATAGCTCACTGCAGATTTGGCCTTCTACTATCTGGTAACCCTGCCTGCCTACAGGCCCAGGATGTCAGAAACAAAAAGTTATACAGGAGACTGCATCAGTACACTGAGATTTAACAAATATCTGGTCGACCCTGCCAGAAAATAATTAAATACAGAAGTTATCTGGTTGACCCTGCCGGAAAAAAAAATAAATGCAGAAAGTATCTGGTTGACCCTGCCAGGAAAAAAAAAACTCAGAACTTAACTTACGTTAAAGTTTAAACACTACTCTCCGAACAGATCACTGATTTTCTCTCTTTTCACTCGTTGCTTGTCTGTCACTGCTCCACTCTCTTGCTCTGTCCCTCAAAACTAAAGTGTGGGAAGAGAATGTGAGAATAACAAGATTAATTAGCAGCCACATCACATACTCACATTACGTGACAGGCTGCTGAGTTCACAGTCCCATCAGCTTCCTATTTCTAGCAATTAAAACTGCAATGACTTCTGGGCATCTTCATTGATGCCTATGGTCTTCCTAATGTGGACAGTTTTTTTATTTTTTTAAGTGGAACTCTAGCATGCATGCATGCTACTCTGAGTTCTGCATAGAGAATCACATTCGACTTTACACACTACCTTGCAGTTTGAACTGCTACTAGTGTGTAAAGTTTATTATACCATGACCCCCCATTAATATTCCAAAACGTGCATGCTGATTGGCCAGCGTGCATGTTGTAAATCAACTTATACTAATGGCAAAAGGTCCGGTCACCTGGACTTTTTCCATTAGTATAAGTCTTTTTTAAAACACTGTCTCGCTATGTTAAAGGAGTTTAACATAGCGACACAGGTTTTAAAAAAGCAACGGACATCTCCGTTGCTTTTTTTAAAGCTGTCTCGCTATGTTAAACTTCTTTAATATAGCAACACAGTGTGTAAAAAGCAACGGAGATCTTGCTTTCTCCGTTGCTTTTTTCAAAACTGTCTCGCTATATTAAATGGGTTTAACATAGCGAGACAGCTTTAAAATAAGCAACAGAGATTCTCCGTTGCTTTTTTTTAAAGCTGTCTCGCTATGTTAAACCCATTTAACATAGCGAAACAGTAAAAAGCAATGGAGATCTTGCTTTCTCCGTTGCTTTTGCCCTTAGCTCTGATGTACTGCGTAGGCATATGCATGCGCAGTACATCAGAACTGCAGCGGAATACCAGACAGCTGCGGAAGGGCAGCAAAGAGACATTATACAATGCCATTATTTAGGAAAAGTAATTATTTTTTTTCTTAAATAATGTCATTGTATAATAGCAATAACCCACTTCTGGGTGTGGGTAATGCTGGATTTACCCATGGTTGACTTTGTTTGCCCTCAGGACCAAACCACGCCAACCGTGGGTAAATCCAGCATTACCCACACCCAGGTGTGGGTTATTGCTATAATAATTAAACTTTTTTCTTGTTCTTTTTTTTTTACCAGCCCATGGGCCCATTTTGGCACTGGCTCTTCTGGCATTCGCAAGAAGTGACAGATGCCCAATCCACCCCTGCAACTGCCTTAGTTGCCTAGTGCTGGATCCAATTCAACATCTAATTTTTGTTTCTGAATTGCTCAATTTGTATGATGAGTAAACCTGATAAACATACCTGAGCACCTTAGGTGAGCTTTGTGCATACACAGGAAGCCCAGATGATAGGCGCTGGGAAACTGTCATGCTCATATCTCTCTCATATACCTCATTATAAGGAATGTTCATCAGTGCACATTTTAGAGACATTCCTTGTATTTTCACACTGAAAGGGTCTGACAGAAATTCAAATCTTAGCAGTCTTTTGAAATGATATTCATGGTAAATGACATTGAATGCTTTGAATTCACCATAAGAACGGTATAACTGTAGTATGACATGTTGACCTTGCTGTGATCTTCCTAATTAAAGTCATTGGTCCACACTTTATTCATTTGTTCAAAGTTTTGGGAGGTAGTGTACTACAGGGTATAGATAGAAGGCTGAGACCAGAGACCATTCCTTCTTAAACATTCTAATAATGGAGTTGCTTTTGAGCATTTATTGTCGGCAGCACATTCCAGTTTCCCATTACCCCCCCCCCCCCCCGTTACCACAAGCACTTTTCAAACCTATCAATGTGCCTACTATTGATATTTGTAGTTAATTTAAAATTTTTATTTCAAATTTCATAACACAAGCACTAATAGTCATTTGTTAAACAAAGGGGTCTTGCACTGGAAACAGACAGCATAAACAACAGTAAATTTCTCTCCCCTTATAACTCACATTCATTGAAAATGCATCTGTTCAGTGGCAGGTAAGTGTACTTTGGGCCCTAGGAAATTTTCCAGCCATGACCACCCCTCAAACATTTTTAGTTCTATGCATAAATGCATGTGTTCTCTGATTCACTTTCCTGATTATTTTAAATTATATTTCTTGTTTAATGCAGCAACATTTTTAGGTTGTATTATAAATGTATAGTTTTGAACATTTTTCCTGTATGCAGTGAAACAAAATATATGAACCAGTAATGACAAAATCATCCACTTCATAACATCTCAACCATAAAAGGCCACTCAAACTGCTGTCATTATAATACGCCAGTGTCTGTATTCAACATTTACAGGCACTGTATTGTCTCATATGCCCCTCTAGTCTGACTGTGATAAAAATGGCATCAGTCAAATCTTCCAATTTGCTTTACACATATGCACACCAGTCCATCAAAGACTAATTTTTTTTAAATTTTATCAGCTCAAAGGGGTCAGTCATTTTATCCACAGACATCCCCCAAACCTAGCGATTATAGTTACATTGTTGACTGCATCCTTTTGAGATGTCAGTGTCAAAAAATGAATAACAATAAAGACAAAGTCACATACTCAAAATTTGTTTCACACGAATGCAGAGTAACCAGAGTATTCCAACTTCATACGCATACACACATGCACACACACTAGTCCTGCAAAGCCAGACTAATGACTGTCAAAAAAATACCAGATGATAAGAACATAAGGTACATTCATGCACAGAGAGTCCTCCACCCCCACCAGCAGTTATAGCCACTTTGTAGACTGTGTATACCCCTCATTGTTGTGATGAAATAAATTAAATGCACATTATTGGCAGTTTTGGATGAATTACATGAAATTAGATAAAGATCACTAGCGTCAGACCATAAGACCTGCTCATGTGTAGCACAGTTTAAATAGAAGAGTATTTATAAGACCATAAGAAATGTTAACCACCAGCTAATATATGCTGTCAATACTCACAATTTCCACAGAAGTAAAAGTCATCTAAATAATTCTATATTAAAGGGAGCTATTACTAATGCACAGGTTGCTGCTGGCAAACAACTTTGCATTCCAGTGCTTCATCTACAAATGCGGTGCCTGCTGACCTTGAAGAATAAATTGTGCATGTTACACTAAAATTGGTGTGCTGCTGATATTGCCATAACATTTCCTGAACAAGATCACGGGATCATAGCAGGTTACTAGGCTAATGACCCTAGGGCCCTTACAAGCCTAGTCAAGTTTTACCCTTATTTCCATGATCAACACCTATGACCCCTGTCCAAGAGGGACATAATTGGAATCCCTGAGTTGAACTTACGGTTACCCATCCAATCATCCAGATTGCATTTGAAGAGGGCTAATGAGGTGCTCTGCTTGACATGAAGCAGGTGTCTGTTCCAAAGGTGTGGTAACCTCTGGGAGACAAATCTGTCCCTCCAGCAGGTTCAATTAATGTAACATACCAGGTTAAGGCCATTAGAGTGAGTATCCCGTGCACCATTTGACTTATGGCTATACAGCATTTCCAAAAAAGCAGGGCCAAAGATTGCCTAATATGCAAGGCAGAGATCACCCCTGAGCAGTCTGTATGAAACAGAATAAAGTGACAGTGATTGCAGATGGTACTCATAGGACAGATGCTGAAGACCTTGAATTTTCCTTGTGAAGAACCTTTGTGGTCTGTACAATTTCTGCAGGTGCTAATAAGGCACATACTAAAAGGAGGATTGCACTCATTTATTGGTCTGATGAGGGAAGAGTACAAGGAGGTTAGAACTTCTTTTTTTATGGAGGCAATGCCCTTGCTTCTGAGATGAGTAATATAGAATGCCCTTCTTACCACTCTGGAGACATGGTGATCAAAAGTACGATTGCTGTCAACCTGTGTGCCCAGGTCTCTCACCACTTAGTGTGTACTTAGGGTGTTGTTACTGATGTGGTAGTTAGCAGGGACATCACTCTTACTGAAAGGGATGATAATACATGTGATTTGCATTGTGTTTAAGGCCATGACTTTGGCACCAGTCATTGTTTGAGTAAGACCCTCTTGTGGGATGTTGACATCGTTTGGAGATTCGAGGATGTCTCCCAGTTTGCAGTCATCAGCAAACTTTGTCAGCCACAGACCTTTAGTTATAGCTTCCATTTTGGAGAAATAGATTCCAAACAGGAGAGGTCCCAGGACTGATCCCTGTGGATCACTACTGGTTACAGGTCTGCTTTTGGAGGTGGATTCCCCTATTTTGACTATATGGGTTCAGTCAGTGAGCCAGTTAGCGACCCATCTAATGATATATGGGTTGATACCTAGCTTGTTGAGTTTGTCAGTTATGCCTGAGTGGGGGAGAGTGTCAAAAGCCTTGGCTAAGTCTAGGTAGGCTGTGCACAGATTTCTCCTCATCAAGGGCCTTGGTGACTGTCTCAAAGAAGCCCATGAGGTCTAAGTGCCATGATCTTCCTTTGACAAATCCAAACTGAGTAGGGTAAAGTGTTTGGAGTTTACCAATGTCTTTATTGATAAGGTCCATGATGATTCTGTCCATGGCCTTGCAGATAAGGCTAGTCAGGCTAATAGGTCTATAATTCCCAGGGTCAGTGGAAGCACCACCTTTGTGCAAGGCGATAACAGTGACTTTTTTCCATTCAGCTGGGATGAAGCCAATGCTTAGACTATGATTGAAAAGAGTATCCAATGGCATTGCTAATTCTAGTTTGAGCCCATGTAAGACGCAGCCTGGTTCTCACGTCCCATGGATGGTGTATTTTTACCTTAGAGAGGGCATTCATGAACTGCTCCTTAGAGATACAGGGTAGAGGACAGGTGGTAGGGATGTCTTGGGGTAGGTGTGGCGGGGAAGGGGGAGTGACATTTTCACAGAACCTGTTGGCTAACAGGTTAGGAATGCATGCTTGGTATATGTGATACCATTAATTACCTGTTCAGCACAAATCTGAGCCTTTCCTTTTGGGTTACAGATGTAACTAAAGAGTGCCTTATGGTTGTCCTTAGTCGAGGAAGCTAATTTGGATTCGTAGTTAGCTTTGGAGGACTTCACAAGGAGTCTTATTTGCTTGTTTAAGTTGAGGAGGCAATGTTTCCAGTTTGGGGTTAGCTCCCTTTTACACTTAGACAGCAATTTCTTCCTCTTATTGTAAAGCCTGTTAATGGCAGTTGACCACAGACAGGTTTGCTCTTTCTCGAGGAGCTTGTTTTGGTCCTATCAAGTATGTTACAGTGATCCCCCATATTGGTAAGCACCAGATCCAGGATGTTGGCACCCCTTGTGGGGATGGGTGTCAACTAGTTGATCCTGGGCATTGGAGTTAATGAAATTGAGGAACCTTTGGGCAAGAGAGTTTCCACATGAGATCAGATATTGCAGTAGGAAATGGCTGGCAAACAACAACAAAAACAGGTTCATAGTTATTAGGCATGCAGTCCTGGAGACCATTAAGCAACCTATCTCATATTCCCAATTGCTACAAAGTACTGTCTCATTAAGTAACTTGCTCAATGCCACACAGTAGGTAAATGAAGGTGAAAAGATTAAAACCCTACATGCTGGCCACAGGAAGGCACTCATTAACAAGTCAGAGCTTCAGACTTCTGCACTAACTACCAGACTAACAAGTTGTAACTAAATGCTGAAATACTTTACAAACTGGTCTTGTAGAGAAGCCTGTATCACAGTAATATGCAACAATGATTGCACAATGGATGCTGAAAATCATATAGTTCTGATCATTACTCCAAATAATGCAGATTATATGACTTGACAAATGTAAATTGCTTTTGCTGGAGACTATAAAGAAGATACCCCAAAATATATTAATAAAATGCAACATATGCATGTTTGGACTACTAAAATGTAACATATTTAGACTGTATTACACAATCTAGGACTATTATTGAATTAATTCATTCTTTAGTGCAATGAATAAAGCAAAATAATTAAAGACAATATAAATACTGCAGCAGCTTTTGTTTAACACCCTAAAAGTCATACAAAAATCAGAAATATTGCTGCATGCAAGATTCTATTTTTGTGGGGGGGTTGCTTATATGCTTGAAGGATACCTACATCTACATCTCATTTTTGACCCCACCATGTCTTCTCTGTTATCAAGAATAGCCATCATCATCTGACATCACTCATTACAAGTCTGATCTCCCTGAATGGCTAATAATGCTGTATCATTGCAGCATATATTTGCAGTGCCAGCAGAGTTGGATCATGGACAAGTGGGGCCCTATGCAAGGTAATGATTTAGGCCTCTGTGAAGGCTGCCAGCCCAGCTAGATAGAATTTCGTAAATAATTCTATGTCATTGTAAATATTAATATAATACACAGGCTTGTGTAACAAATGTAAGAAAATTGTGTTATATGTTCTGAGCTTCAAAAATGTAATCAGAGTGCACCCTGCTGGAAGAAAGCTGATAATTCAATCATTTTAGGACTGTTTGTTCTCAAGCTCAGAGACAGGATATCTGGACTAAGAAATTCTTTCTATTGTCTTAGGACAAGAGTTAATTACTAGATTTTACATGTAAAATGTCTTTTTCTGCTGTGGCTTTCTGCAGGTGTAGATTACAAAAAGAAATGCAAATGTTAAGTTCTGTGAGCCCGAGAAACTAAATCAGAACTGTTAAGAATGATGTAATCTGAAATGACTCAGCAGTACTGTGTTATCAATTTAAGGACAGAAAGAAAGGAGAGCATTTTGGATTTTGTCTGAAGCTGACAACAACTCACCAGCACTTGCTTGCTCTGCAAGTAGGATCCTAGACTTTAGTATTTCTCTTAAAGTTAGATATTTGGATAACAGTAATGCTACACAGTCAAATTGGTCACCCTTTTGGAAGGGCCTTATAGTAGCTGATAATAGTGGTTGGTGGCAGTGATTTCTACCTTATAGTCTGGAGAGAAGGGGGCATAGTTGGAGAACCTGTGCCAGCATTCCCCAGGAGTGTCTGTATGTTTGTATATAACTCATATCTCAAAGTATGTGTGTGTCATCTACTTGGGCAGGGACACAAAGCACTGGTTGGACAGAGAGGGTGCTGGAGGTTTTAGCTTTACCACTAGGCTGAGATATGGACCCTATAGCTGTGCCAGTGGGGAGTCTTATTTGGGATCTGGAGAGAAAGGGAGAAACCAGCCTCAGACTGACTGTGTTCTCTGTTTGTTCTTAAGAGAAATTGTACTTTACTATGAGTGTACTTGTTATCTTCCCAATGTGCATACTCCTCACTGGTGCTAGTGGTGAGGACTGAGGCTCTTTGATTGCTGGGCAAATGTGTGGGTGTCACATATTAATTGTTTGGCAGTGGTAGGATATCCACATCAAATATTAATTGTTTGATAGTGGTGAGTTAGCCACATCACATACTAATTGGCTTGTAGTGGTATGGATAGTGAATTCCTGTAGCTTGTGTACAGTGATCACTCAAGGTGTTTTTGTACTCTAAATCAGCCATGTAGTGAATATTCAGAGTTCAGATCACAATTGTTTTATTACTTTTGTTAGCTTAGTTAGTCAGGGAGAGCAGGCAAGCATGTCAGCAGAGGAGTACGGTAAGCTGATAAGGAGCTAGTTGTCTGAGATGTGCCAGGCTAAAGGACTGGTGGATGAAAACGTGACTAAAGCAGGCATGCTTGCAGCTTTGGTCACAGCTGCATCAGAGAATAGCAACCAGGAGGCTGATCAGACTGACCGTGGAGATGTACAACACTCATAGAATGGACAGCTCAACCTTTCTGCAGAGGACTTAAAAATCCATCTGGACCCAAAGAAATTTGAGTTGGAGGCCAGGTGTTTGGAAACAGAATCAGCAGAGAGACTGAGATGTCTACAGGCTGAGGAGAATGAGAAACTGCTATGCTTGGAAGCTGAGGAGAAGGAGAGGCAGAGGCAGCACAAAAAGGAGATGCTGACTCTTCATCAGAGTCATAGAGGTAATGCAGAAGAGAGTAACTGGATCCTAGAAACACAAAAGGCCAGTAAATTTCTTCTGCAGTTTACAGAGGGGGATAATTTTGATAGTTTCATTCATATGTTTGAGAGGGTATGTAAACAATATGATGTTGACCAAAAACTCTGGGTGCAGTTCCTGACCCCTTTACTCCATGGTAAAGCTGTAACTGTGCTATCTAAATTATCTGATTGTGAATTTTTTGATTAGACTGCTCTTAAGAATTGTATGGTAGAATTTTTTAAGCTAACACCTGAAGCTTAGAGGAAAATGTTTCATGAGCAAAGACGCAAGACAGATGAAAGTGTGTGTGAATATGTTGCTGAACTAAGCACTTATTTTCATAGGTGGGTGAGTGGATGTCAGGTCAGCACTTTTGAAGGGCTGGCAGACCTTTTGGTGAGGGAACAAGCCCTTAGCACTTTGCTTGAAGACATGAAGATCTGGTTAGCTGATGCACAATGTGCTACTTCAGATGAGTTGGGGAAGAAGGAAAACCTATACCTAGCAAGCAGGGCATCACTGCACAGGAAAGGGACAACCAGTGCTGCTCATGGGTCTAAAGAACCCCATGGTGGACAGCCCAGACTGCCCCAACAGAATCTGCCAGTAGCAGGGGAAGCCACTAGTCCAGGTACACATCCAGGACCTAGGATTAAATGTTTTGAATGCAACCAGTGGGGCCATGTGGCATATAGATGTCCATGGAGGCAAGGTGGGAAACACAAGGTGAGGAAGCCAATAAGTGGGAAGGACAAAATGCCAATAGTAGGTTGTCTTGCGACAACAGGGATACCAAACTACCATCCTGCAGATGTCTTGAGAGGGAATGATTTTGATGAAGCAGTACCATGTGTTAATGCAGTTGCACGCAGTCAGACTTCAAGACAATCATGTTGGTCTGGTAGCCTGGGGGAGTCCCAGGCAGAACACATACTTGCAGCCAGGACTGGCGAGGTGGTTACTTCAGGGAGGGAGCTACTCTGTAGCAGTGAGACTGAAGGTGAACCACAGCTGCATGTGAGTACTGATGTTCCCTTGGACAGAGTGACTGCAAGGGCAGAGGTGAGTAGTAGTACCGAGGCTGACAGTGAGACACTGTTTTCAGAGGATGCCAGACTTCCTGTAGAAGAGGAGCTAGGAAGGGTTACAAAGAGAGAGTTGAGACAGGCTCAGCTCTCAGACCCACCATTACAAGGCCTGAGGCAGGCAGCTTGTGAGGTACCTAATTCTCAAGGGAAGCGGGAATCTGTATACTGGGACCAAGGGTTACTGTACAGAGAGTGGACCCCTAAGTGAGGGCCAGAAGGTGAGAGGATACAACAGTTGGTAGTCCCTAGAGCATTCCATCTGGTGTTTCTAGCCATAGCCCATGATATTCCCTAGGTCATATGGGCATAAACATAAAAAGAAGCATATTATGCAGAACTTCTATTGGCATGAAATTTCCAGAGATGGAACAGGGTAATGCGGGACCTGTGAGCAGTGCCAAAAGGTAGGCAAGGCAGGAGACAAGGTGAGAGCTCCTTTGATGCCTTTGCCTGTGATTGAGGAGCCATTTCAGAGGGTAGCTATGGATATTGTGGGGCCTCCGAATACTCCAAGTTCCACAGGGAAGAAGTATATCTGAGTGGTAGTCACTCATGCTACAAGATACCCTGAGGCAGTGGCTTTGTCCTACGTTGAGGCAGAAAAGGTGGCAAATACTTTGTTGCACATTTTCAGCAAGGTAGGTTTCCCAAAAGAAATACTGACTGACAGAGGTGTCAATTTCATGTCAGACCTGCTGGTTTTTCTGTGGAAGGACTGTGGGGTGAAGCACCTGAAGACCACCTCTACCATCCTCAGACTAATGGTCTTGTTGAGAGGTTAAACTCTACAATCAAGTACATGCTACAGGCATTTGCAGACCAGTTTAAGAGGAAGTGGGACAGATATTTGCCCCATCTGCTGTTTGCTTACAGAAAGGTTACCCAGGAATCCACAAGTTGTTCACACTTTGAATTGTTCTATGGGCATAGGGTGAGGGGGCCTCTAGATTTAACTTGTGATGAGTGGGAGGGTGAGTGTGAATCTCACAAGGAGTCTGTTGTGGCATATGTCCTAAACCTCAGAACAAGTCTCAGGGAACTCATGGGCTTGGCCAAGGAGAACCTGGCAGAAGCCCAACAACAGAAAAATGTCTGGTATGACAGGAATGCTTGAGCTAGTGAGTATGCTATAGGGCAGCAGGTAATGGTTCTCATTCCTGTCAGACACAACAAGCTGCAAGCAGCTTGGGAGGGACCCTGCAATGTGGTAAGGAAGGTCAGTGATGTTAACTACATGGTAAAACTGCTCGGCAGGAGGCAGGGGCACAAATTGTACCATGTTAACATGATGAATCCTTACCATAATAGGGAGGCCTCTGTGCTGAGTATTTGCAGTGGATTGCAAAAGGAGTCTGAGGGAGATCTGGTGACTGATCTCCTCTGTGAGGGTCAGACTGACACCTCAGTGGAAGGGATAGCAATGTCCCAGCAGATATCTCCTACCCAGGTTCGAGAAATTGAAGCAGTGTTACAGGAGTTTGGGGACATGTTCACTGGGAAACCAGGGTGCACCCACCTGGTGCAGCACCAGGTGGACACAGGACCCAAAAGGCCTATTAGGCAGGCCTCTGATAGGGTGCCTGAGAGAGTCAAACAGGCTCTGAGGGAGGAGATACATGAAATGTTGGAAATAGGGGTAATTCAAGAGTCCAACAGTCCCTGGGCCTCAACAGTGGTGCTGGTGCCAAAGAAGGATGGCAACACCAGGTTCTGTGTGGACTACAAAAAATTAAATAGTCACACAGAGTCAGATGCCTACCCCATGCCTAGGACAGATGAAGCCCTAGAGCAGCTGGGTGGGGCTATGTATCTTACCACCATTGATCTTATCAAGGGTTACTGGCAGGTGCCCTTGACTCCCAGTGCTAGAGAGAGGTCAGACTTTATGACTCCTTTTGGCTTGTATGAGTTCACAAAGATGCCCTTTGGGATGAAAAATGCCCCAGCAATTTTCTAGAGGCTGGTAAATCATATCTTATCAGGAGCAGGAGGGTTTGCCCTTGCTTACCCAGATGATATTGCCATCTACAGCCCTTCCAGGCAAGAGCACCTTCAGCATGTCAAGGAGGTGCTGGGCAGCCTACAGAGGGCAGGGTTGACAATTAAACCCAGCAAATGTCAGGTGGGTATGACAGAGGTCTCCTACCGAGGACATAGAGTGGGGAGTGGTAAGCTCAGGCCAGAACATGCCAAAGTAGAAGCCATTCAGGCATGGCCTGCACTGGTTACCAAAAAGCATGTGAGGGCATTCTTAGGGACAGCAGGGTACTACAGAAAGTTTGTCTCCAGTTATAATACCATAGCTGCTCCCCTCACAGACCTGACGAGGAAAAACAGGCCAGATAAGGTAATGTGGATGACAGCATGTGAGCAGACATTCCAGAAGCTTAAAGAAGCTTTGGGAGGACTCTCTGTGTTAGCCAGTCCAGATTACAGGAAAGAATTTGTTGTGCAGGTGGATGCTTTGAACCATGGGAAGGGGGTTGTACTTAACCAGATTTCTTCGGAGGAAGAAAAACACCCAGTGGTTTATCTCAGTCATAGAATCCAACCCAGAGAGGAATGCTATGCAGCTGTAGAAAAGGAATGTCTAACCATAGTGTGGGCACTGCAGAAACTTCAGCCTTATCTGTATGGAAGAAAATTCACTGTAGTTACAGATCACAATCCCCTAACATGATTACACTGAGCCAGCCAGTTAAAAATCCCAAGTTGCTGCAATGGACCCTAGGGTTGCATATGATATGTCAGTGCAGCATCACAGTGGGATTAGCAATGCCAATGTAGATGGGCTCTCAAGACAGAGAAGGGGGTAAGGTATACTCGGATAGACATAACCCTCTCAAGTGACATTTCTCCAGGGTCACTTGAAAAACTAGCTTTAGTTCTCGGGGGGGGGGGTTGAGATGTGTGAAGGTGCTAGCCTAGCTAGATAGAACTTTGCAAATAATTCTATATCATTGTAAATATTAATATGATTCACAGGCTTAATTAATAGGATCCACAGGCTTGTGTAACAAATGTAAGACAATTGTGTTATATGTTCTGAGCTTCAAAAATGTAACCACAGTACACCCTGCAGGAATAAAGCTAAGTCAATTATTTTAGGACTGTTTGATCTCAAGCTCAGAGACAGGATGTCTGGACTAAGGAAGTCTTTCTATTGTCTTAGGACAAGAGTTAATTACTAGATTTTACATGTAAAATGTATTTTATTGCTGTGGATTCCTGCAGGTGCAGATTACAAAAAGAAATGCAAATGTTATGTTCTGTGAGCCTAGGAAACTAAATCAGAACTCTTAAGAATGATGTAATTGGAAATGACTCAGCAGAACTGTGTTATCAATTTAAGGACAGAAAGAAAGGAGAGCATTTTGGATTTTGTCTGAAGCTGACAACAACTCACAAGCACTTGCTTTGCTCTGTAAGTAGGATCTTAGACTTTAGTATTTCTCTTAGAGTTTGATAGAAATATAGCCAGGTTAGCCTAGCTGTTTTCTATATTTATGGCAGACTATCCTACAACATTGTTTTAAAGTTTCATGTGATCTCTGAACTCTTGATTATCACTGTGTTGAGTTGATGAGATTTGTCTTGTGTTTTTATTATTTATTATTAAATATTTTAAACCTTTCAACTGTGGCTGTTTTGTGTAGAGATAATTTAAGCTCTAGAGTACTTGCATGTATTTAGTGATACTGTCCAAGCCACTCCAATAGTCTTTATGCTCAGTCACACTTACTATTTGGATAACAGTAATGTTACACAGTAAAATTGGTCACCCTTTGGGAAGGGTCTTATAGTATCTGGTAATAGTGGTCGGTGGCAGTGATTTCTACCTTATAGTCTGGAGAGAAGGGGGCATAGCTGGAGACCTTGTGCCAGCCTTCCCCAGGAGTGTCTGTATGTTTGTATATAACCCATATCTCAAAGTATGTGTGTGTCAGCTACTTGGGCAGTGACACAAAGCACTGGTTGGACAGAGAGGGTGCTGGAGGTTTTAGTTTGACCACTAGGCTGAGATCTGGACTCTATAGCTGTGCCAGTGGGGAGTATTATTGTGGATCTGGAGAGAAAGGGAGAAAGCAGTCCCAGACTGACTGTGATCTCTGTGTGCTCTTAAGGGAAATTGCACTTTATTATGTGTGTATAGCTGGAGACCTTGTGCCAGCCTTTCCCAGGAGTGTCTGTATGTTTGTAATATAACCCATATCTCAAAGTATGTGTGTGTCAGCTACTTGGGCAGGGACACAAAGCACTGGTTGGACAGAGAGGGTGCTGGAGGTTTTAGCTTGACCAGTAGGCTGAACTCTGGTCTCTATAGCTGTGCCAGTGGGGAGTATTATTGTGGATCTGGAGAGAAAGGGAGAAACCAGTCCCAGACTGACTGTGATCTCTGTGTGCTCTTAAGGGAAATTGTACTTTACTATGTGTGTACTTGTTAAACTTTCTGAAGAAGTTGCTACATTTTGGCAACGAAAAGCGCTTAAAATTAAATGCACTTAGTGTTTTTTGTCACATCTTGTGGGCTTGTTGTTCTCGGTGTTGTTGCTGGCTACTTTTTTGCTTTCCTTAGTGTTTATTTCAGTTTTTAGTTTGCACTTGTTATAGTCCCAATTTGCATGCCCCTCACTGGTGCTAGTGGTGAGGACTGTGGCTCATTGATTACTGGGCCAGTGCATGGGTGGCACAGCCTCCACCAGCCATACCAGTATTCCATTACTTGGCTTTTTCCCCCAAATTACCATAGACATTGTTCAAACCTGTCAGTGTGCATATTATTTTTTTCTTTACTGTTTTAATCATCACAGAGATATGAATTTCATTTAAAACTTTATTTTAAATTTTACAAAAAAAAACACTGATAGCTGTTTTCTACACAAAACCAAACACTCTCATGCTGAAAACAGGCTTAGCATGAAAAACAGTAATCTTGTCTTCCTCTGAAACTTACATTTAGTGAACCTACATCTGGCAATCTATTAAACTATAAAGAGATGCATTGGGATTCATCCTCAAATAGCATATAGTAAAGTACTATTGTCTATATGTAGGGTGCAGGAATTCAAAAGACAAATGTGTAATGTATTTGCTAACAGAGTGGGGCAGCCCACTGGGCACAAATGTCCCTTTTCAGGATCAGCCTGGGAGTATTGTCTGGTGACATACCTTGGCAGAATCACACAGGATATAAATGAAGGCTGAAGGAATCAAACCATGTATTACAGGAAGGAAACAGCTCTTTAGCAGCTCATAGCCTTACTCATCTGCACTAAGTGCTAGACAAATTGCTGTATACCAGTCCAAACTATAAAAATAAAATTTGATTCAGTGATTGACTTTGACAGACTGTAATTCTCAGTGATTTACAAAAAAAAAAAAAAAGAAAGTTAAACTGGTCTGGAAGGTTAAGGTCCTTGTCCCCATGGTTTCACTCTGAGTTCACTCTGAGCAAGTTACTTAACTAGATAGTGTTCCCTCAATGGGGCATTTTACACACACATTCCTTGAGCACTCTAACTCACACAACAGCACACTTAACTCATCTGTCATTCACAACAAAGGACAGTCCTGCATATCTCAGGATCCACAAATCCATCCATGTTGGAGTAATCTCTCTTCCCAAGCTGTTTGCTGTACTGTTCCTTTAAATTCAAATCTTTCAGGCACAATGTTAGATGCTGGTTGCATATTTGTTTCTAGCAAGACCCAGACAGACAATCAAACAATGAGCATTTCTTTTAAAGTCATAGTGCATAAAAGATTAATTTACAATGACTGGGAATTAAGCATTCATTTCTAGCATTGAACATTTCAGACCTGGACCTACCTGGACCTACCACACCTGCAAAGCTTGTTGCCACTCCACAGGTGGCAGGAGCAATGCTACTATCACAATCAGAGGCACCCAGCCCATACCTGGATCCCAAACTGGTCAGAGTTGCCAGCACACCTCCTTCCCTACCTGCACCACCTGCACCAGGTAGCCTTGCACTGGAGACAGGCACACTGGTACATACTTGCAGCAATGCAAGTGGAAGTGGCAATTATCAAAAGTAATAAGCCACTGGTCCAACCATTAGAATACGTTTATTAGAAAACAACAAAGCTTTCAAGCCACTCAGAGTGTTTGTTGTTTTCTAATAAACATATTCTAATGTTGGACCAGTAGTTTATTACTTTTGATATTGCTTTTATGCCATTTGGTCCTTTTCGCCACTTTTCTGCCTTTTACTTTCTTGAAGAAGTGGCAATTATGTAGGAAGATATAATGGACAGGAGGTTTGATGCCCATGTCAACCTCAGCCATACAGAGTACATGCTTCAGTAGGTCGATGAGTCATGTTCCTACCCAGTGCTACCTCCAGGTCCTGAGACAGGACCCAGTTGTGATGGCGCCCTGGGAGAGGAGTAATTTCTCATTATGTCAAAACTGAGAGACCACATCTCAGAACACCCATACTTATCCTTCCTTTTGTGTGAATGTCCACCCTGTGTGTTGTACAGTCATCCCGTTAACCTAGTTTTACTTCTGTTTATCTGGGGTGTCTTTTACCTCTGTGTTTCCCCTCCCTCATTGTGTCACCCCACACCCCACTCCCCATCAGTCATGTGTGTCTGTCTTTCCTTGACTTCAGCAATTGGCTAAGCTTTTGGTTTCATTCAAAGGGGATCCAGTATCTGTCTACCTGGAATGACATGGTCAACAGAACACAATGCTTTGTCAGATATGGCCTGCACCTGTCACCCCTGGAATTCCGGATATTGGCTAAGACTTTTGCCGCCCCTATAGTGCCTTTTTTAGGGAAGGTTCAAATGACAAACCCATCACAGTAACAGGTACAGGCATGCAAAAACTGAAGGTAATGCTACTCAACGCTAGAAGTCTAAACCTCAAAATGCACTCACTCGAGGCACTCCTTAAAATGGAGAACATCAATATCTGTGCAGTGACTGAAACCTGGTTCAGGGCTCCAGAGAGTATCCCTGCATTACCAGGCTATAACTCATACCATACCTTTTGGCCATCTAACCTGGATTGGAACACCAAAGGCGAAGGTGTGTCCATATTCATCAAGGATATCCACACCTCCAGGATAGTTGGCCAACGTAATGCATCTGAAATTATCCAAGTGCAACTAACTCTGGGCAAAACTGCAATCCAAATTGTAGTTTGCTACAGATCTCCTACCATGCCCCATGATTCCCATTCCTCTTTTCTTGATATACTGGAAAATATTAGGGTTCATCCAAACACCCTAATAATGGGAGATTTTAACTACCCCACCATTAACTGGGAAAACTACTCATGTACCAACTCCTTCACTCAACGCTTTTTAGAATTCATAAATTTCATTGCCCTGGATCAACTTATCCACACCCCAACCGGGGGCAACAATATCCTAGACCTAGTCATTACCAACATGAGTGACCGGTGTTCCACACCTGAAGTCAACTTCTCGTTGGTCAGATCTGACCATAAGCTAATCACCATAGATATCCACACACCCCCACCCCCATCAAGGAAAACACTGTAAAAAATTTCTCCAAAGCCATCTTCATGCTACTTAAGACAAAAGTGGCAAACTTCATGACACCCATGCCGATGGACAATTCAGTTATGACTACTGAATCCTACACAAATGCACTCTATAAGCACTTACATGAGTGGACGAATCATGCTATCCCCAACAGAACCAAGATGCTATCCTCAAAAAAAGGAAGCATATCTGGTGATCCCCTGCTATAAACAAACTCTACAACAGAAGGAAGGAACTGTTGCAAAACACAGTAAAATCCCATGAGTGGAGGAGCTCCCTAGTCAGCCTCCATAAGAAGCTAAGATCCCTCATAAAATCCTCAAAAGTGAACTATGAAACTAAGATTGGCACTGACTCTAAGGACAACCACAAAGCATTCTATAGCTATGTCAGGAATCTCAATGGCAACAGCCAGATCTGCTCTGAGTTACAGCACAATGGTATGAAAATCACAGAACCAAATGATATTGCCAACATCCTGGCTGATAGGTTCAGTGCTAACTTTACTACCTCTCACCCCCTAAAGGGCCCATAGCTATACCGGAAGAATGCAGAGCCCCTGCAATCACAACTGCGCAGGTAAAGACTGCACTCTCCAAAGCCAAAAACACAGCATCCATGGGACCAGACAACATCCCAGGCTGCCTTCTACATGAACTACAGAATGAACTGGCTCCCCACCTAAGCACCATGTTCAGTCATATTCTCACGTCAGGCATTGTACCCACTGAATGGCACACAGCAATTGTTATACCACTCCACAAAGGGGGGGCCACCACGGACCCTGGGAACTATTGCCTATTAGGACCACAAAACCAACCAACTCCAAACCTCCAAAATAGTAACCTTGAATACTGGAACACAACATGAACAGCAAAAAATGTTTGACAAGTTTTTTAATTCTGGTACCTTGGCCTTCGCCTTCTCCTGGAATACATTTTTAAAATCAAACAACACCCCTTTTATAACACATCCAATTAAGTGATTAAATCACCCTATTAAACAATTGATCAACTGGCATCAACCATAAATTTTCATTCTGAAGTTTCTAACTTCATTATTATAATTTCTGACTTCACTAATATGATTTCATATTCCATTGCATACAAGTGTAGTATATCATAAATTTACAAATTTTTATATAATTCCATGAATCAAATAATCCATTATATATAAATACTTTCGATACATTATATACACTCCATCTCATATGAATTTTTTGAAATAATATAATGCTCACAATTGTGTGCCTATTATAAACAAACATTGTGAAAAAACACTGAACTTATATGCATGCATTTCACTCTAAAGAATTTATAATTTTAAATTTCCATATTCATGCCATTTGGAAAAAGAGTTTTAAAATTGAGAATGAACCTGGATTCCATTTCCAATAACTTATCATGAAAACTGCCTCATCACCAAAATTCCTAGGTTTCCCCAAAACACAAAAAATAAATCCCTCAGGAACCCCCTTGTGTTGCTCACAAAAATGTTTGGCCACTGGACTTTCCATTCTTTTATGCTTTATATCTCCCAAATGTTCAAGAATTCTCAGTTTAACCCTTCTGCTAGTTTGACCTATATACCACCTCTGTTTTGCACAGCCACACCCTATGATATACACTACCCCCGTGGAATTGCAATCAAAATATTCTAGAGCCCTATACACTACATTATTGATTCTTGTGCCATCCAAGCTTTTAACCCTGGGACAAACCTTGCAATTTCCACACCTAAAGGTTCCCTTTCTAATATTCTCTTTGTATATATTCCTAACATTCAATATTTCCTTCAAATTGGAATATCTACTATAAGAAAAGGTAACTTTAGATGGAAATAGTTTTCCCACCTTGTCATCTCCAGTGATAATGGGCCACAGCTTCACTACTGACTCTCTCAAAATGCAAGAAAATTGCGAATACTTGGTGACAAAATATATGTTATCAATTGACCTTTCATCCTCTGGACTAATCATCTGTGCACCCGAGCCTTCATTCACATGTCTTTGACCCCTCCTGATGGTTTCCCTTAAACCCAATTCCTGTTCTACCTTAACTCTGGCCATTCTAATTTTTTCACTAGAATAACCCCTATCCTTAAGTTTTCTTTCAATATTATTAAATTCATTATTAATCCTTCTTTTTTCAGAAGTATTGGCTCCAATACGCTTAAACTCTCCAAATGGTAAGGAGTCAATGAGATGGTCACTATGCATGCTTGAAGCATGCAAAAAATTCTCAGCTGCTGTGACTTTATGAAAGGGTTTATGCTGTATTTTATTGTCAGAACCCAAGTATATTTCAATATCCAAATATTGAATGCTTTTGCCACCGATTACATAGGTGAAATCTAAACCCCATGGATTTTCTCTAATTCCTGAGATAAATCCTTCAAAATCTTTAGGATCACCTCTGCACAGAAACAAAAGATCATCAATAAATCTTACATATTTTATTACATTGATTTTGAAAAATTCCCTGGGGTAGATAAAACAATTTTCAAAATGGGCCATGAACAGAATTGCGTATGAGGGCGCAAATGCTGCCCCCATGGCCGTGCCTTCCTTCTGCAGAAAATGCCTCCCCTCAAATTCAAAACAATTGTGTGTCAAACAGAATTCCAACAAATTAAGAATGTAATTAGTCCTTGGTCCTTCCCCCAACATTTTACCAACAGCTTCCAATCCCCAATGCTTATTAATACTAGTGTATAAAGATTTTGCATCAACACTGGTCCAGTAAAAGTCCCGCTCCCAATTAATATTTTTTATCTTGGCACACACATCTTTTGTGTTCTTTACATGTGATTGTACCCTATCTAAGTGACATTTTAACATAGAATCCAAGAATACCCCAATGTTTTGCAAATAAGCCCCTTTACCAGAAACAATGGGATGACCCGGTGGATTCCTAATGTCCTTATGTACCTTAGGAATAATGAAAAATCTAGCATTTCTTGGGTTTTTAACGTACAATCTTTTTACATCAGCAGATGTGAAAAAGCCCAACCTTTCTCCCCTCTCCAATAATTCTAGTAGCAGTAAGTTGTATTCTTTGCACTTATTAGAAGACAATTCAGTGTATGTGTTAACATCCAGCAACAAATCTAAAGCAGTAGAATTGTATTTTTCCCTAGGTAAAATAATCCAGTTCCCACCTTAATCTGCCTGGGTGAACACATACTGTTTATTGGACTTCCTTAAGTCGGATAAGGCTTTCCACTCATCCCTGCTTAGATTGTACTTTTTCTTACCCCTGCAAAACTTTTCATGTTCCTCCTCTAACAGTTTTAACAAAGTCCTTTCAAATACACAAATAGCTGCATTCCTTTTAGGTGGAATGAAATTACTTTTGTATGGAACTTTAGGAACAGTCAACCTACCATATCCAGTGTTGAATGCAAAACCACTCCCATCAAAACAAATATCATCATGTGAAAATATATCAACCAAATCATTTTCATGCAATGTCATATTCATTAAGGAATTGTCTAAACTAACATCACCCTCATCCACATTAACAACATTAACAATACTTTTTTCATCAGAACTATTGCCTATTAGCCTGACGAGCCTGGTCTGCAAGGCCATGGAACGTATCATAATGGGACTCATAAACAAAGACATTGATAACCTCTAAACTCTGGACCCCACCCAGTTTGGGTTTGTGAAGGGCATTAGACCCATTATTGAGTACAACGCCACTTTTGAAATGTACCTTACAAGACATCTTCAACAGCTGGAAAGGCCTCAGAAGTACCTCACAAAGAGGATTATGGGACTCAAACAGATGCCCTATGCTGACCGTCTCAAAAAACTCCAGCTTTACTCTTTAGCATATCACCTACTCCAAGGTGACCTCTGCCTAACATACAAAGCTATGTCAAATCCAGAGCTAATCACCAAAATGAAAAAGACTGTTGAAAAAACGAAAAACGCCACAGGAGCAATGGCAGCATAAATCAAACAGTGTTTAATGAATGATCAACTAGCACAATGTTGCAGCGGACTGCTGCTATCCACAATGAAATATAAAATAAAGGCAAATGGAACCAACTAGTGCAGTATGAAGCGCTTTTCGTCTGTAATAATAAACAGACTTCTTCAGATACTGACACCCCGTAACATAGGGTTATTTGAAATGTAGTATAACAGTCACATGATAGGTACGCTCTTGTCATTAACCCTTAAGTGGTATAACAACTTTAACCTACTTAATAAAAAACGGTATGTGTCATTCACTAACTTGTTTATTATCACAGACAAAAAGCGCTTCATACCTCACCAGTTGGTTCCGTTTGCCTTTATTCTATTTTTCATTGTGGATAGCAGCAGTCCGCTGCAACATTGTGCTAGTTGATCATTCATTGAACACTGTTTGATTTACACTGCTGTTGCTTCTGTGGTGTTTTTTGTTTTTTCAAATCCAGAGCTGTTGAACATGCTATACCTTAAGAAATCCCAATCCCACTGAGATACACGCTCTAGGGACCTAAACCTTGTCGCCACAATAAACAGAACATGCTGGAGGGATAGATTCCTGTCTCAGAGATGTCCCGTACTCTGGAACAAGCTGCCTATCTATGTCAAGCAGAGTTCCTCATTAGCTCTTTTCAAGAAAAATCTTGATTAGTAGGTTCATAATTTCATAGGTTCATACTAGGCTATCTGCCCTGGGGCAATTATAAGCCTAGCCCGATTCTGTATGGCTTACGCCACCCCTTGATTTGAGTATACTGTGCCCTTTTTAAGGTGTAGTTTACTGAGCCTCTGTCTAATAGTGACACGGGAGTAATCCCTGGGACAAACCTACGATCTCCCATCCACTTATCGAGATTCTTCTTGAAGAGATTCAGTGAGGTGCTCTGCCTCACATGAACTGGGATTCTATTCCAGAGCGAAGGGAGCCTCTGGGTTATGAACCTGTCCCTCCAGCAAGTTCTATTTATTTCTGTGCTGAGGTTCAAGTCCCTCGAGCGTGTGGTTCTAAGGGATTTAGATTTACTGAGGTGGAGCATGTCCATTAATTCTGGATTTGACATAGCTTTGTATGTCAGGCATAGATCGCCTCGAAGTAGGCGGTATGCAACTGAGTAGCGCTGGAGTTTTTTTTAACCGAGCAACATATGGCATCTGTTTGAGACCCTTGATCCTCTTGGTGAGATACTTTTGGGGTCTTTCTAATTGCTGCAGGTGTCAGGTAAGGTACATCCCAAAAGGGGCATTGTATTCTATGATGGGCCTGATGAGGGATGAATAAAGGGGCACGATTACCTCTCTTGATCTAGATGTGAAACCCATCGTGATAAGGTGGGCTATGTAGAAGGTCTTTCTAACCACTTTGGCAATGTGGTTTTCAAAGGAGAGATTGCTATCAACTTGGGTCCCCAGGTCCCTAATAACTTTCTCTGTACGTAATGGGTTTCCGCCTATGTGGTAATTTGTGGGCACATTGTTTTTGCCAAAGGGTATGACTATACATTTTGGCATTTAGCTTTAAACCATGGCGCTGGCACCAGTTATCTGTCTCTGTGAGACCTTTTTGAAGGATGTTTGTGTCAGCTGGAGCGTTGATTATGGCGCCCAGTTTGCAGTCATCTGCGAACTTGGTGAGCCATAGTCCTCTCACGTTTGCCTGTACCTCGGAAAAGTATATACCGAACAAGAGTGGTCCCAGGACAGAACCCCGTGGGATACCACTTGTGACCGGTTTTGAGTCTGACATGGCTCCAGCAACTCTCACTCTGTGGGTTCTGTCTTTGAGCCAGTTTGCGACCCATCTTGTGACATAGGGGTTTATATTTAAGCTGGATAGCTTATCTATGATGCCCGAGTGGGGTATTGTGTCAAATGCCTTTGCAAGGTCCAGATAGGCTGTGTGGACTACCTTCCCTTCATCTATGGCTTTGGTGACTGTTTCAAAGAAGTCAACCAGGTTCAAAAGGCAGGATCTGCCCTTGTCAAAGCCGAACTGGGTAGGATCTAGTGTCTGTAGGTCCCCAATGTCTTTGTTTATGAGCTCCATGATGATCCTCTCCATAGCCTTGCAGACTAAGCTAGTCAGGCTTATGGGGCGATAGTTTCCAGGGTCTGTAGAGGCTCCACCTTTGTGGAGTGGGACCACTGTTGCTGTACGCCATTCTGTGGGCACATATCTTGTAGTGAGGCTGAGATTATATAGCTGTTTTATTTGAGGGATTAGTTCCTCTTGTAGTTCATGTAGGACGCAACCTGGGATGCCATCTGGTCCCATGGAAGCAGTGTTTTTTGCTTTGGAGAGGGCAGCCTTCACCTGAGCATCTGAGATGTTTGGGAGACAGCCCTCTGCCAGGATAGATACTTGCTCTTTTGGGGGGGAGGGGGGGAGAAGTTTGCACTGAACCTGTCTGCCAGGATATTAGCAATGTCTGTGGGTTCAGTGTATTTTTTGTTGTTTAGAATCAACTCAGAACAAGTCTGGGAGTTGCATCCCAGGTTTCTAACATAACTGAAAAAAGCCTTATGATTGTCTTTGGTGACCTGTGCAATTTTTCTCTTGAAGCTGGCCTTGGAGGATTTTATGAGGAATCATAATTTTTTGCTAGTACTGATCAGAGATGCCTTCCCTATTAGGGATTTTGCTCTATCATGTAGTAGCTTCCTCCTTCTGTTGTACAGTTTATTTATGGCAGGGGTCCACCAGACTGGATGCCTGCCTTTGGATGATTGGGTCTTGGTTTTGTTTGGGATAGCATGATCCATGCATTCCTGGAGATGTCCGTAGAATGCATTTATAATGGATTCTGCAGTTTGGGCTGTAGTTTCCACTGGCCCTGGGGCCTTGAAGGATTCCACTTCGGTTTTGAGAAGTGAGAAGTTCGCTTTTGAGAAGTTTTTCACTGTGGTTTTCTGGGCTGGGGGTGGGGTCGGGATGTGGACATCCAGTGAAATTAATTTATGGTCTAATCTTAACAATGAGGGATATACTTCTGGTGTGGAGCATAGAGTCCCCATGTTGGTAATGATCAGGTCTAGTATGTTGTCCCCTCTTGTGGGAGTGGTGACTAGTTGTTCCATAGCATTTGAGTTTATAATTTCCAGGAATCTTTGGGCTAAGGTGCTGGGGCTTGATTAGTGCTCCCAGTCAATGTTTGGGTAGTTGAAGTCGCCCAATATAATGGTGTTCGGAGAGATCTTCATGTTCTCCAATGTTTTCAGGAAAGCCGAATGGGATTCCTGACTTTGAGAGGGTGGTCTGTAGGATGCTATAAACTGAAAAGCAGTCTTGCCCACTGTTAGTTGCACATGGATGGTCTCCGATACTTTGTGCAATGCCACTAACCTGGAGGTGTGGATATCCTTGATAAATATGGAAACTCCCCCTCCTTTTGTGGTTCGGTCCGGGTTTTGGGGCCGAAAAGCATGATATGAGGTATAGCCTGGTAGTGCTGGGGTGCTCTCTGGAGGCTTGAACCAGGTTTCTGTCACTGCACAGATATCGATGTTCTCCATACCGAGGAGAGCTTCGAGTGCGTGCATCTTCAGGTTAAGACTTCTGGCGTTTAGCAACATTACCCTTAATTTCTTGTTCCTTGTGCTGTCTATGGGGGTGGGTTTGACTTTTGAGCCTTGCCTAAAAAAGGCACTATGGGGGTGGCAAGAGCCTTTGCCAATATCCGAAAGCCCAGTGGTGACAGGTGCAAGCCATCCATAGCGAAGCAAAGTGGCTTGTCGAGCATGTCATCCCAGGCTGACAGACACTGGATCCCCTTTGAATGACACCAAAACTTTAGCCAATTGTTAAAATCGATCATTTTGTCTTTGTACTGTGGCATCATTCTAGGTGAGGGTAAGATGCTGCTCAAGGTCAGGGTCATACCAGCCTGGGCTACATGATCAGAGAGCTCCTCTATGTCTCTTTTCATGTAGTCCAGGGAGGTACGTCTCAGGTCATTCACACCAGCATGTACAATGACTGAGTCATATTTGTATTTGCTTTGGAGTGACCCGAGTGCTTGCGTTATGTGTCGGATCCTAGCACCCGACAGGCAGCTCACCATGACCTTCTCTTTATTCAGCCTGGTGAGCGGGACGTCAGTGTGTCTGACAATAGAGTCACCTATAACAAGAGTATCAGGTGTGTTATTCAGCCTTAAGGGCTGTGGCTGCTTGGCACACTGACTTTGTGGGCTATGCATTGTGTGTGTTTTGTTTTGAGGTAGCGTTTGCTTGGATGTCTGCTTTGGAGGTCTCTGTTGCTTAGGTAGATTTTTATTTAAAGCCTCCAAGTATGTTTTTGTGTATTTATGTGTTTGGTTTGCTGATGTGGTGGGACTATGTGATACTGGAATTATGTTGTGTGAGGTTACCTTCTCCTCCTGACTGATTACATCAGTTTTGAAATGAGAGAGCTCAGCCTCCAGTTTGGCTAAATAATTGCATCTCTCACATATATTTGAACCTGTTTGGAGGAGGAGAGGGTTGTCCGTGTACATGAGACAGTTGTAACATTGCCTCAAAATTCCCAGATTCAACAGCTGGACTGGAGAGGAAACCATTGACTGACCTTTGGACATGCTGGAGTAATAGGGAAACTGAATTTAAGATGGACCAATAGAGGATAGGGTAATCGTAGAGAGTATAAGAGTAAGTAGTGCTTATGGTTTAATAGTGCTAACTTGTAGGATTACTTAATTGGACCAGTGAAGGGCCTTAGAATGAGAATATGGTGTTTAAATTGAGAGATAGAGCAGTTCCAAGGGAAAAAGTGAAGAGCAGACTTTGTGGAGCCAGGAATAGTTTAAACCCAATTAGGCGGCGCTGCCCGATGTTGCGCTATGCTCATAAATGCGCAAAACCGTGCAAAAGAGGGTTTTAAGAGAGGAAGATGAAGGAGTTTTGGAATTGACCCAAAATGGCCAATAAAACTACAGTTTCAAGTCAGTAACCACTCCCACAGGGGCAGGCAGGCTGCTTAATCTTTTTCACTGCCACTGATCAACAGAGAGACTTTCCTTTAGCCCAAGCAAAAAATGGCCTCACAGAAACTTACAAACAGTTCAAGAACAGCAAGCCTGTAACTGAACTTTTTTAAATCTCAGAAAAGTGGAAAAAAAGCAAGATTTTTTTTTTTTTGTTTTTCAGAGATAGCAGAGGTTAACAAGTATCAACAAGTTATAACAGTGCAGTAAATGACCCCACACAAGAGTGCTAGGCCAAAGACAGATAAAATGCAAGTTTTGAGAAAAAAACGATTTTAAAAATAAGTGCAAACAGGAAATTCAGTAAACAGCTCTAGGTTGTGCTCTAAATACAGTTACTAATGCAGAAATCAAATTTAACAAGCCAGAAAATGCTCAAAATAGGTGGCTATGCAGAAAAACTTAGCAAATAAACAGAGGAAAAATACTTAAAGTCTCAAAAGTGGCTCCTTTCTTCTCTCAGCGTTTTCTCCTCTTGTTGGGTGCTTCACCAACAGCCAACAAGCCTGAAAAGACGTCAAAACCACGAGGCAACCAGGTTTTAAGAGAGAAAGATGAAGGAGTTTTGGAATTGACCCAAAATGGCCAATAAAACTACAGTTTCAAGTCAGTAACCACTCCCACATGAGCAGGCAGGCTGTTCAATGTTTTCCACTGCCACTGATCAACAGAGAGACTTTCCATTAGCCCAAGCAAAAAATGGCCTCACAGAAACTTACAAACAGTTCAAGAACAGCAAGCCTGTAACTGAACTTTTTTAAATCTCAGAAAACTGGGAAAAAAGCAAGATTTTTTTGTTTTTTTGTTTTTTCAGAGATAGCAGAGGTTAACACGTATCAACAAGTTATAACAGTGCAGTAAATGACCCCACACAAGAGTGCTAGGCCAAAGACAGATAAAATGCAAGTTTTGAGAAAAAAACGATTTTAAAAATAAGTGCAAACAGGAAATTCAGTAAACAGCTCTAGGTTGTGCTCTAAATACAGTTACTAATGCAGAAATCAAATTTAAGTAGATGGGAAATAGGAAATTCACCCCTGTGATCACTTCTGTGGCTCTGCTCGACAGGGGCATAGGAAAATAACTTTCTTGGGTGGCAAAAGCCAGGGAACCTTGCTGGCTAGGCTTACATAGGCCCTTCAGTTGATAGCCTAGTACCTACTGTCAAAGGAAAAAACTTCAAAGACCAATTCACATTAGGTTCAAGTAAGGCACCCTTTATTACTTGCAGCAAGGAGACAAAGCATGTAGGCACAAGGTTTGTCTGAATTACTGGTGATTAGTATGTTATTTTTATACAGTTTTCTTCCTGTCACACAGAAAATGTTACTATTCTATTGCTGACATAGTTAGACACAGCTTTCTGTATGTTTTAGAAAAAATGTTACTAGCCTTATTGCTGACTAAGTTAGATTATCTGCTGTTTTGCAAAACATTTTGAGAAAAACAACCTGGCCTTGGAATTATTTTAGCCCATTTTAACTTTTCAATTCTTCAATTGTACTGTTCTAATACATGTGTTACATTTTGTCTAGATTCAAGGTACATTTCTAGCTTTGGTACAAGTAATGCTGACTATGGTTTAAACTTTCAAGCATCTATTGTTTTCTTTATCAATGCTTCTAGCAGCTGCATACTTTCTCATAGCATAAGCAGAAATGAATATCTCTTTGTTAAGTTTCATAACATTAGCAGAAATGAAATGTCCCTTGTTATTTTCTTGACATTATCAATAATGAAATGCTTCTTGTTAAATTTCTAATAGCTGTGCAGATTCATGCAGTGTGAACAGAATAAATGTATTAACCCTTTTAAACCTCGAATGCTTATACTATTACACATTTTTCTAACATTTCCCCCCTTTTAATACATTTATTCTACTTTCAAGATAAGAATAAACAGTTTTTTCTTCCCCTAACCTCTTCCTACTCAGGATTTGCAGTTAAGAGAGTCATTCAGTTTAAACTTATGAAAGCATTTTCAGTTTTTTAGCAATTCTTCAAGTTCAGAACCTTTGTATAAGGTTTCTGAAACTGAAATGTCTATAAAGTCTTTAATCAGTCTTTTTATGCAGGGGATGCAGCAGCACACACATACCACCAGTAGGATTATTCCTACACAGATGACAATCAGAATGTTCATCATGATACTGCCCCACCCCCCCAAACAATTTCTGGAAAAAGTCCATCAATGGATTTGGTCCTGGTTTGGTCATGGCTGACATCTGCTGAATTACCTCAAGATGGTTGTCTATCTCATGTTTGTGGTCAGGAATATACGAACAGCACTCCTCCTGGATTAAAGTGCACGTACCTCCTCTCGCCACTAGGGTGAAGTCAAGAGCCATGCGATTTTGAAGCACCATTGTTCTCATGGCAGTCAGTTCATCGGTCACTAGTTATAGGGCAGAAAAGGTTGTATTGCTCATTATTTCAAGAAGCTTAGACAATTTTCTTAGTTCCCAGATTGATTTTGTTGCTCCATATGCTGGCAGTACACCTGCCCACGATATAACAGTATCACTAAAGTCCATGTGTGACAGTCCATTTATCCCTAAGCCCACAGCATGATGGTTTTTCCAGCGTGCATTGATTTGTCCCACTGGATTGACAGGCTTCTTGATTTCGCGAACATTCGGAATTTTCCCTTGAGGTAAAACTGCTGTGTGTCGTATGGTCAGAGCCAGGTACCCCAAAAAACAACTGCCAGACCAATTCTCAGGTAACCATTTATATGCTTTCCTACCACATACAAAGTAACAATCTTCTACTTTGGTAGTAACTTTACTATACCCTGGCTCTGCATGAAACATTTTTTTGTCGATTATAGACAGTTGTCTATAGAGGTCAGCATTATGTTTTACTTCACCAATTGTCCTATGCATCAGTTCAACAAATGAATTATAGCTTGTGTTGCAATAGGATCCAATGTTATCAGGTTTAGTGTAGCATCTATATGGAACAGTCACATTGCAATTGCTCCAACCCACCTGAACTGTATCATTCTTGTAAAAACACACAGTTCCCTTCTGTCGAACAGACAAGTGCAATGCTACTTTATCTTGTGATGTGACATCTGATGTATCATAAATTAAGTTTTCCCAGGTCTTGTTGGCTCCTAAGGGAACTGAAGTTAACAGTAACCCCCATATGCTGTTGGCAAAGCTGTGCAAATCCAGCAATTTGAAACATTGAAGGTCTCAGCATACACATATTTGATTACCTGGTAAGTGTTAAAGTTCGGTTGCCACTCTGTGTGCCACTCTGCATGCTTGTTTAATTCAATTTGTGTGGCTGGGAAAAGGAATGGCCACAACAAAAAGATTATTGTCATTAGTACAGTCAACAGGATGATTATGCAATACTTTTGAGGAAATGGTTGCTCTGCATTTCTGTTTTCTCCGACTCTTCCAAGTAGGTGTATTTGGATCTTACTGGATTCCATCATCTTGGACACGTGCTCTTACTCTCTGCCCTAATAGGACCTTCAGCACTGATGGTTTCTTCACTGGGGTTGAGACGGATCAGTCCTATTGATCTGACCCCCCTTTTGTAGCCAGACTTTGTGCTGAGGGCCCCGATGGAGAGGTACGATTTTTGTCCAACTCAAAGTTCTTAACCAGCTTGCAGTGCGTCAGGTGTATCCATGAAGCTTGTTCTGCTATCTTGACTGCAGTGGGTGTTGAAAGAAGCACCTGGTAGGGACCTTCCCACCTTGGTGATGACCAATTCTTCCTCTTGATGTTTTTGATCCACACCCAATCTCTGGGCGTCACTGCCACTTCTGATGTATTGGTTTGTTTTCTATCTGAAACAGAATTTGACTGCAACAGATGTTTAGAACTCAACAACTTTTTCATATATTCAGCTAGTGTGAAATCAGCTTCCTGGTCTGATGACATGAGAAGTTGCCACTGGGGTGTGTAGTAAGCCCTTCCAAATAATTTTTCAAAAGTAGTCAATCATTTTGCTGTAGGGACAGTTCTCATGCTCAACAGTGCCAGGGGCAAACAGTATAACCAGTTTTTTTCCTGTCTCAGCTATTGATTTTCTCAATTTGTTTTTTAGTATACCATTATGCCTTTCAACTAACCCTGCAGATTGTGGATGGTATGCACAATGATTTTTTAAAGAAATACCAAAATGCTTACTCAACTGCTGTATGGTTTGATTTACAAAGTGTGTACCATTGTCACTGTAGATCCCTTCCGGAATACCAAACCTAGGAATGATTTCATTGACAAGTACCTTTGCCACCATAGCTGCATCTGGATTTTTGGTTGGAAAGGCTTCCACCCATCTGGAAAACATATCTACAATGACAAGACAATACTTCTTATTTTCACATTTGTTCAATTCTATGAAATCCATACAGATAGTGTGAAACGGATATAGTGGTGTAGGGAAACTCTCTTGCTTGGGCTTTATTGCCCCCTGTGCATGATGTTTGTTACAAATCTGACACATCACACAAAATTTTTTAGAATAGTTTGTAAATCCATATGTTGTGAACACCTGGTTCACCAGCTGTACCATCCTTCCTGTTGAGACATGGCACTGCCCATAGCTCAACAAAGCTGCATATCGAAACAAATTAGAGGGTAGTATCGGTTTTCTTTCTCTAGAGATGTACAGCCCCTTTTCGAGGATTGCTCCTCGTTTTATCCATCGTTGTTTTTCAGCTTGTGTAGTGAGTGTCTGCATTGTTTTAACATATCTAAATCTAAAATTTCAGAGGGTTGTAATTCCTCATTTAAAAGAAATACTTCTGTGGCTGCTTGTTTTGCAGCTGTATCAGCTCTCGTATTACCTTTTAAAATCCTATCTTGTTGCTTGGTGTGAGCTGTGCATTTACAAATGGCTACTTTCTGAGGTAACTGAATAGATTCTAAAAGATCTAAAATAAACTGTGCATGATTTATATGTTTGCCAGTAGATGTTATCATTCTCTGGTTTTTCCACTGTTGCGCAAAAACATGTACAGTAGAAAAAGCGTACTGGCTATCAGTAAAAATGTTTACACATTTACCCTTTGTTAAGGTACATGCCCATGTCAGGGCAATCAATTTTGCTGCCTGTGCATATAAGTTGTGTGGTAAAGGTTTTGCTTCTATAATCCCAGTATCAGAAACTACTAAATATCCTACTAGGTTCTGTCCTGCAGGACCCCTTCTGCACGAGCCATCCACGTAGTATGTCACCTCAGCATTATCCAAGGGGACATCCGTGAGATTTTTTCTAGGTAGTGTCTTTTGCTCAATTACCTGCAGGCAGTGGTGTGGTGTGCTGTCTGCAGAAGTCGGGAGCAGAGTAGAAGGGTTTAAAGTTGTGCAGCGCTCAATTGTCATATGAGGTTGGCTCAACAATATAGTCATACAGGAAAGATGCCTAGCAGGGGAAAGATATGCCACCTTTTCTTGTAGTAAAATAATCGTGACTGCATGAAGTACTCTCAAATTGAGAGGGTGGAACAAAACTACTGAGGCTGAAGCCTGTACTGCCATTGCAGCTGCAACTACTGCTGGCACACAGTGAGGTAAGGATCATGCCACTGGGTCTAGTTGTGATGAACAGGAAGCAATGGGGGGTTGTTTATCCCCATGCTGTTGTGTTAATACTGATGTCATGTAACCCTGCTTACAATGTACAGTTTGGAAAAAAATGTTTATGGTAATTTGGCAATCCCAGAACTAATGAGGACGCTATTAACTGCTTTAGTTTGCAGAAAGCAGATACTGCCTCTGGTGTCCATTGTAACAAATCCTGTGCTGCCATAGGCTTCTTATATATAAGGTCAGTCAGATGTGCAGATTCCAAGGCATAGTTTGGAATCCAGCTCCGGCAAAAATTGGTTGTACCCAGGAAGGACATAATTTCCTTCTTGGTAGTGGGTTTTGGTGCTTGCAAAATTGTTATTTTTCTGTCCTCATCTAATGTTCTACCTTATTACATTATATATTACATATCCCAGGTATTTGACTTGTTTTTTCCAAAGCTGCAGTTTACTTATGTCCTTCAGCGGCTAAAAATAGTAGAAGTGCTATGGTATCTTCTCTACATTCCTGCTGGGTGGGGGCTGTCAGCAAGATGTCATCAACATAAAGTAAAATCTGACTGCCTCTTGGTGGGGTGAATCCCGCCAAGTTGCTTGCCATTTCTTGTGAGAATATTGTTGGACTTTCACAATATCCCTGTGGTAGTCACGTATATGTATACCTTTTCCCCTGAAATGTGAATGCAAACCAATGCTGGCTATCAGGGTGTATCGGTATCGAAAAGAACGTATTGCTGATGTCTACCACAGAAAAATACTTCTGTTGAGGTTTCAAATCATTCAACAGGGTGTGTTGGTCTGGCACCGTAGGTGCTCTTGGTATTACTGCATCATTTACAGCTTGTAAATCTTGGACCATACGCCATTCTTCATTGGCCTTTTTAACTGAAAATAAGGGTGTGTTACATGGTGAATTGGGAGATTCTAGTAGTATCCCTCCTTTAAGTAAGGCTGCTATAATAGGCTTTATCCCTGCCGCTGCATCTTTTCTTAAGGGATACTGTCTTTTTTGTGGTCTGAATGCTGACTTTGGCGTGATAGTAACTGGTCCCGCTGTACGAATGAGTCCTACATCTGATTTTCCTGTTGACCAGAGGGTCTCTGGTATATTTCGTAAGGCATTTTCTTCCTCCTTTAACAGGAGTGTCAATCAGCTGTCCTCGCTAGACTGCAAGTGCACAGCTGGGTTGGTCTGAGTTATCCAATTCAACTTCTGTATTTGTATTCCCTGTTCTGACAGTTCTAGTTCTGTCTGTTTCTCCCATCTAGTGACTTTTTCTCCTAGGTCTGCCCATTCTATATTTCTGTTTTTCGTTATGCTAACATGTGGTAATTGATTAGATTTATAAAGTGCAAAGAACTCCTGGGGCAATGAACAGCTGGCTATACTGTTCCCTTCTGTGTCCCAGTACAGGTTACGCAATACCAATCTGTTTGCATGATTTTTAAATAATTCTTGCTCATATTCTTTATTAGGTCCTGGTGTCTTACAATAATACAGGGTACAGTGCAACAGGTGTTGCTTATCAATGTCAAGGGAAGGGAACTTGCTGATGGCTACATTTATTAACTATTTGGTCACAGTCCCTGGACCAGTTGTAACCAAGTCCTGGCTGTACCAGTAAAACATTTCACCCTCCGATTGCACTATAAAGGTATCAATTTGTCACTGTGCTTCCATACCCTGCATGGTTGGGACTACTGCTATACCAAATAGCTGCATGAGGTCTCTGCCCAAGAGGTTTACTGGGCATTTTGCAGAAACAATTTTGCTTTTTTGTGTCAATCCTGAAACTGTATCAGTTATTGCAATGTTATGGGAGAGAGGCTCCCAATACAGCTGTCCATTAGCTGCTTTGACCAGTATGTAATCAGGTGACTCTGTGTTTTCTGGCAGTTTGGAGGGATGAATCAGGGTTTGTGATGCCCCTCAGTCACACAAGAATTTGACTTCCTTCCCTTCTACCAAGAGTGTAACTTCTGGTTTCGTGTTTGCTAAATAGAGCTCCAAGCTCAATAAAGCTAGGTCTAATATTTCATTTTCTTTATTGTCACTAACTTCCTGCACTTCCTCTACTCCCTCTATTATAGGTTCATAGGTTCATAGGTTCATACTAAACTATCTGCCCTAGGGCATTTATAAGCCCAGCCAGAGTGTGTTTGGCTTTCGCCACCCATTTTAAATTAATTTTGCTATGCCCTTTTTCGAGGTTAGTATACTGTGCCTCTGTCTAACAGTGACACAGAAGTGATACCCGGGGCAAACCTACGATCTCCCATCCACTCATCAAGATTCCTCTTGAAGAGAGTCAATGAGGGACTCTGCCTAACCTGGACTGGGATTTTATTCCAGAGTGAAGGGAGCCTCTGGGTTATGAATCTGTCCCTCCAGCATGTCCTATTTATTTCAGTGCTGAGGTTCAAGTCTCTCAAGCTCGTAGCTCCATGGGATTTGGATTTTATGAGGTGCAGCATGTCCATTAATTCCAAGTTGGACATGGCTTTATACGTCAAGCATAGATCGCCTCTGAGCAGGCAGTATGCCACTGAGTAGAGCTGGAGTTTCTTTAACCTTGCAGCATATGACATCTGTTTGAGCCCTTTGATTCTCTTGGTGAGGTACTTTTGGGGTCTTTCCAGTTGCTGCAGGTGTCTGGTAAGGTACATCCCAAAAGGGGCATTGTACTCAATTATGGGCCTGATGAGGGATGAGTAAAGAGGCATGATGACCTCCCCTGATCTAGATGTGAATCCCTTCATGATTAGGTGGGCTATATAAAATGTTCTTCTAATCACTTTGGCCACGTGCTTGTCAAATGAGAGATTGCTATCAACTTGGGTCCCCAGGTCCCTAATTACTTCTTCTGTACTTAATGGATTACCACCTATGTGGTAATTTGTGGGCACTTTGTTTTTGCCAAAGGGGATGACTATACACTTTTTGGTGTTTAGCTTGAGGCCATGGCTCTGGCACCAGTTGTCTGTTTCTATGAGGCCCTTTTGGAGGATGCTTGTGTCAGCTGGAGGGTCGATTATGGCACCCAGTTTGCAGTCATCTGCGAACTTGGCCAGCCACAGTCCTTCTGTGTTGGCCTGTACCTCCGAGAAATATATACCGAACAAGAGAAGTCCCAGGACTGAGCCTTGTGGGATGCCACTTGTAACTGGTTTGGAGTCTGACATGGCTCCAGCAATTCTAACCATGTGGGTTCTGTCCTTGAGCCAGTTTGCAACCCATCTAGTGACATAGGGGTTTATATTTAAGCTGGTGAGCTTATCTATAATGCCCGAGTGGGGTATTGTATCGAAGGCTTTTGTGAAGTCCACGTAGGCTGTGTGGACCACCTTCCCCTCGTCAATGGCCTTGGTGACTGTTTCAAAGAAATCAACCAGGTTTAAGAGGCAGGATCTGCCCTTAACAAAGCCGAACTGGGTAGGATCCAGTGTCTGTAGGTCCCCAATATCTTTATTTATGAGGTCCATGATGATCCTTTCCATAGCTTTGCAGACCAAGCTAGTCAGGCTTATGGGGCGATAGTTTCCAGGATCCGTTGAGGCACCAGCTTTGTGGAGAGGGACCACTGTTGCTGTACGCCACTCTTTGGGTACATATCCTGTAGTAAGGCTGAGACTGAACAGTAGTTTTATGTTTGGGTTTAGCTCTTCTTGGAGTTCATGTAGGACACAGCCCGGGACACTGTCTGGTCCCATTGATGCTGTGTTTTTTGCTTTGGAGAGGGCGGCTCTTACCTGAGCATCTGAGATGTCAGGGGTGCAGCACTCTGCTGGGATAGATATTTGCCCTTTTGGTGGGGGGGGGGAGTTTGCGGTGAACCTGTAAGCTAGTATGTTGGGAATGTCTGTGGGTTCGGTGTATTTTTTGTCATTTTGATCTAATTCTGAGCATATCTGGGAATTCCCACCAAGGTTCCTAACATAACTAAAGAAAGCCTTGTGATTATCCTTAGTGTCCTGTGCAATTTTTCTCTTGAAGCTGGCCCTAGACGATTTTATGAGTGTCCGTAGTTTTTTGCTAATACTGATCAGAGATGCCTTCCCTTTTTGGGATTTTACTCTATCATGTAGTAGCTTCCTCCTTCTATTGTATAGTTTGTTTATGGCTGGGGTCCACCAGACAGGACGTCTGCCTTTGGAGGATTGGGTCTTGGTTTTATTTGGGATTACATGATTCATGCATTCCTGAAGGTGTTCATAGAATGCATTTATAAAGGATTCTGTGGTCTGGGCCGTATTTTCCACAGGCCCAGGGGCTTTGAAGGATTCCACCTCGGTTTTGAGGAGTGTGAAATTTGCTTTAGAGAAGTTTTTCACTGTGGTTTTCTGGGCAGGGGGTGGGGTCGGGATGTGAATATCCAGTGAGGTTAGTTTATGGTCTGATCTTACCAGTGTGGGATACACTTCTGGTCTGGAGCATAGAGTCCCTATATTGGTGATGATCAGGTCCAGTATGTTTTTCCCTCTTGTGGGAGTGGTAACAAGTTGTTCCATAGCATTTGAGTTTATAAATTCTAGGAACCTTTGGGCTAGGGTGGTGGAGCTAGAGTAATGCTCCCAGTCTATATTTGCGTAGTTGAAGTCGCCCAATATAATGGTGTTTGGAGAGACCGTCATATTTTCCAGTGTTCTCAGGAAGGCAGAGTGGGGTTCCTGGGTTTGGGATGGTGGTCTGTAGCAGGCTATAAACTGGAAGGCAATTTTACCCACTGTTAGTTGCACTTGGATAGTCTCTGATGCTTCGTGCTGGGCCACCAACCTGGAGGTGTGGGTATCTTTGACGAATATTGATACTCCCCCTCCTTTTGTGGTTTGGTCCAAGTTTTGGGGCTGAAAAGCATGATATGAGGTATAACCTGGTAGTGCTGGGGTGCTCCCGGGAGCCTTGAACCAGGTTTCTGTTACTGCACAGATATCAATGTTCTCCATGCTAAGGAGAGTTTCGAGTGCGTGCATCTTGAGGTTTAGACTTCTGGCATTGAGTAGCATTACTCTTAGTTTCTTATCCCTTGTGATACCTATGGAGGTGGGTTTGTCTTTTGAGCCTTGCCTAAAAAAGGCACTATGGGGGTAGCAAGAGCCTTTGCCAATATCCGAAAGCCCAGGGGTGACAGGTGCAAGCTGTCCTTAGCGAATCATCGTGGCTTGTCGAGCATGTCATCCCAGGCTGACAGGCATTGGATCCCCTTTGAATGACGCCAATACTTAAGCCAATTGTTGAAATTGATCATCTTGTCTTCATATTGTGGCATCATTCTTGGTGAGGGTAAGATGCTACTCAAGGTCAGGGTCATTCTGGCCTGGGTTACATGCTCAGAGAGCTCCTCTATGTCTCTTTTCATGTAGTCCAGGGAGGTACATCTCAGGTCATTCACACCAGCATGGACAATGACTGAGTCATATTTGTACTTGCCTTGGAGTGACCTGAGTGCTTGTGTTATGTGGCGGATCCTAGTACCTGACAGGCAGCTCACCGTGACCTTCTCCTTGTTCAGCCTGGTGAGCGGAACGTCAATGTGCCTGACGATAGAGTCACCTATTACAAGTGTATCAGGTGTGTTGTTTATCCTTAAGGGCTGTGACTGTTCAGCACACTGGCTTTGTGAGCTATGTGTTGCATGTGTTTTGTTTTGGGGTAGCGGTTGCTTGGGTGTCTGCTTTGGAGGTCTCTGCTGCTTAGGCAGATTTTTATTTAGAGCCTCCGAGTATGTTTTTGTGTGTTTATGTGTTTGGTTTGCTGTCGTGGTAGGTCTATGTGAGACTGGAATTGTAGTGAGTGTGGTTTCCTTCTCCTCCTGTCTTGTTACGCCAGTACTAAGTTGAGAGAGCTTAGCCTCCAGTTTGGCTATATGGTTGCATCTCTCACATGTGTTGGAATTTGTTGGGAGGAGGAGAGGGTTGTCTGTGTACATGAGGCAGTTGTAACATTGCCTCAAGATTCCCTGATTCACCAGCTGGACCGGAGAGGAAATTGACAACTGACCTTTGGACATGCTAGAATAGTATTGGGAATTCCTTTATAATTGAAAAAAAGGGCCAATGGGGAACAAGGTACTCAAGGGGAGTTTGTGAGGGTGTAGTGCTTTTAATTTTTTAGTGCTGACTTAGTGAGCAAGTGCCAGGTAACTTAAATGCAATGTGTTACAGGTAACTTAAATGCAAAAACGACAAACAGTAACTTTCTTTCATGTGAAACAAGGAAATAAGTACAGTAAGCAATGCAGATATCACTAGGGATCCACAGAAGCGCTGGAAAGCTGTGTTTTAGGTGAAATTAGCGTTTCAGGGAAATAACAAGCAAACAAACAACAAGCATACAAACAAATCTAGATTCAGCAGGCCTGGATCTAGTCTATGCTACAGCAAACAAGGTGTACCAATTTCAGTAAAAAACAGTTCAAATATGCAGGAACTATAATCCTTTAACCAGAAATTCCCAGCTCAGAAGGGCAGAGTCCAGCCTCTCCTCCCACAAGAGTGCAGACCACGAACCTTCTTAATGTAAAATGACTGGCCTGAAGCCCAAGTGCTTAAACCAGAACTAATACACTTTTAGAATAACAGACACTGAGCCCTCAATCAGCAGTTCCCAACTTAGAAGGATGTAAGCTACCTGTCCTGCCACCACAGTGCAGGCCACAAACCTTCCTAATGTAAAACACCTCTTCTGAAGCCCACGTGCTTAATCCAAATGACTTAGAATGATAGCTACACTTTAATCAAGTTACTACCAAGCAGTAATAAATATAATTGAATACTTTAAAGAATGCCTGGATTAGTGCTCAAGTTATACAAACAAAGCTAGATTCAGCAGGCCTGGATCTAGTCTATGCTACAGCAAACAAGGTGTACCAATTTCAGTAAGAAGCTGTTCAAATATGCAGGCACTATAAGCCTTTAACCAGAAATTCCCAGCTCAGAAGGGCAGAGTCCAGCCTCTCCTCCCACAAGAGTGCAGACCACAAACCCTCTTAATGTAAAATAACTGGCTTGAAGCCCAAGTGCTTAAACCAGAATTAATACACTTTTAGAATAACAGACACTGAGCCCTCAATCAGCAGTTCCCAACTTAGAAGGATGTAAGCTACCTGTTCTGCCACTACAGTGCAGACCACAAACCTTCTTAATGTAAAACAACTGGTCTGAAGCCCAAGTGCTTAAACTAAAAGGCTTAGAATGAGTTACACCAAGCAGTAATAAATACAATTGAGTACTTTTATGATGACGCAAAGCAAAATAAAGTAGGAAGAAACACAAATACAGTAAAAGAAGATCATTTTTTTTAAGTGGAAAGAGAGAAAGGAAAGAGAGAAAGGAGTAGCAGAAACTAAGCTGATTGGCCTTCTCAAATGTTCTCCTTCTACTGGGTAAAATGAGGTAATGACACTAGACTGGGAGGAGGGTCCCAGATCAAATTTACACTAGGGGTGGGCAACTGCAAAGCCACCAACTATAAAAACACTATACCAACAGGGAGGGTGGGAAACAAACTGCAGAAATGTTTCTCACAGCTGAAAAGCAGCAGTGAGCCTTTAAATGAAAGTTTTAAACAGCTAAAGGAGCCTCTAGAAAAAAGAGTTTAACTGCAACAAGTTATTAGAAACAAACAACCCAACAGATGCTTAATAAAAGTGGACAATTTCCAGTTAATACCTCACACACAGTGAAACTAGCTAGAAAAATACACAACACACAAAGTGCTATAAATAACAAAGAAATAAAGAACAAAATAAACAAAAAACAGGATGCTTAATGTTATATATTATAGCTCTGAGTTTCTGCAGTGTCCTTCCTTCGATCAAGCTCAGTGTGAAATGGAAGAACACTCACAAATGAACTTCTTAGGTAACAGAAAGTTGAAACCTGAGACAGTTTTTAAGAATGAAATCTCAAAAGAACCAATGAGGTGCTTAGTCTACGCTGTAGTCCAGGTGACCTCAGTCAGCCAATGACCTCAAACAATTCTCTCTCACTGAAATGCCTGATGGCTTTGACTAAACCAAGATGTCTCTGAATATGTGCTCAGACACACAGCCTCCACAAACACTAGGCCCAAATACAAGCCTGAATATGGAAATGCTACAAATATCCCCACTACTTAGAACAAACTGCAGAAATGTTTCTCACAGCTGAAAAGCAGCAGTGAGCCTTTAAATGAAAGTTTTAAACAGCTAAAGGAGCCTCTAGAAAAAAGAGTTTAACTGCAACAAGTTATTAGAAACAAACAACCCAACAGATGCTTAATAAAAGTGGACAATTTCCAGTTAATACCTCACACACAGTGAAACAAGCTAGAAAAATACACAGTACACAAAGTGCTATAAATAACAAAGAAATAAAGAACAAAATAAACAAAAAACTGGATACTTAATGTTAATCATTATAGCTCCGAGTTTCCTCAGTGTCCTTCCTTCGATCAAGCTCAGTGTGAAATCACATTCTCATTTGTCCTTTCCTCGCTAGCCCCTTCTAGTGATTCCTGACTATCATATAGTCAGTCCTCACCCTCCTTGTCTTCCGTTGTTGCCTTCTTGTTTTTCTTGCAATCCCTTGCCAAATGTCCCTTTATACCACATTTAAAACACTCTCTCCTTTTCTTCCGCCCTTCAAAGTCCTCTGATCGTTGATGAGATTGTTTGTTTCCCTGTGCATTTTTCTTGCCTTTTTTTCCCAGACTGTACTACATAAACATCTGCTCCATCTTCTGCAGAAAATACTTGAGCTTTCTTTTTCTTTTTGCTATTAAAATGCCTTTTGGCATGCCTAGCATATTCAAGTAATGATTGTAACCTGCTTGTATGATGGTCTACCATATGTTTTGTAATAAAACTGCTTATAGGTGCAGCACTGCCCTTTAAAAATGCATTCTTTAACTGCTGTTCATATGGGGAATCTTGTGTTTGATCTTCAGGAACCTGCATTCCACAGTGGTTATTAAAAAACTCTAATAATCTGGCATAGTACTGGTCAATTGTTTCACCTTCTTGTTGGATGCATTGATTAATGCAAGTCCAGTCTGCCCTAGGTTTCCATTTTTCAGAGATGCGGTCTGTAAGACCTTTTACTCTGGTGTCTAATTCTGCACTGCTATGTGGGAGGGGTCTTTGTGCAGCATCACGGGGATTCCAGTTCCCACTAATCATGTACCAATCTGGCCCTACAATCTGTCTAACTACTTTTTCTATCTCTTCTCTGCTTAAGTTATAACTCTACCTCATTCCTTGTAAATCTCCTGAAAATTTTCTAAAATTAACCTTTGGATGGGGAATTCCCTCGGTGGCTTTCCGGATATCTTCCGGAGTCCAAGGTCTATACACTAAGATAGTTGGGTCCTGATTGTCTTGACCCACCTGAGGATTGGGTACTTCTATAAGTGGGCATATTTCTTCTTCTTCACTTATAGATCGTGACTTCTTAACCATTTGCCATAACTCGATGCCTTCTTCTGAATTACCTGCCTTTGTTCGGGACCTGGTCCCGATGGGATCTCTAATTTTAGTCAGTTTTAGTTTCATAATATCTCTATATTCAGTGACTACAGGATATCGTGGGGGTGGACTAACCTGTTCACTTGCTTCATATTCTGGTAAGGGAGGTGGAGGTGCTGATGCTATTACTAAGTTATTGTCCTCCTTATCTAAAAACATTGGTTTTGAATTTTTGTTCTTTTGTTCCCTATGGTTTACTTCCTCAAGCCATCTGTGTGCCTGAGGATTTCCTAATCAATGTTGCTTTTTTACCCGACCTTTGGAATCGGTTTTGAGCTGCTTGATAATTTTGATAAGTGAGGATTTTTCTAATTTTCCGTCAAATTCATATTTATTAACCCATTTTGAATAATATCTAATATAGTTGGCTCACTGCGACTGCATATATTTTGCATCTTCTGTTAAAGGTGGATTTTGGGGTCTTTTTGTGCAATTATTCCCCATTTTGTTCTACCCTTTGATCGTTACGTAATTTCTCTTAATTTTTTAATGTGGTACCACGGATTTTGTTATAGTCTCTTCAGAATGACTGCCTACTTATTCTGTTTCTCCTGATCTATGACAAGACAGCAATCTTTTTTGTCCCTGACTTGTAAGAAAAATGCAGTCTGACAAAAACAATACACATCTAGTCCCTGATCTAAAACAGAAAACAGAAAAAAGTAGATTCACCTTACCTGAGCCCACGTGATTGATCACCAATTTGCGGAAAGCTGTCCTTCAGTCACAGATCAGAAAGTGGCTGGCCTCTTGTGAATGACAATATAAGAAGAACCGATTTGGTTTCTTCCCCGTACGGTTTCAACCACCTGGCCATCTGATCCGAGGTGAAGAGAGGGTTTCTGGTCCGAAGGACCAATCTGTCAAAGGAAAAAACTTCAAAGACCAATTCACGTTAGGTTCAAGCAAGGCACCCTTTATTACTTGCAGCAAGGAGACAAAGCATGCAGGCACAAGGTTTGTCTGAATTACTGGTGATTAGTATGTTATTCTTATACAGTTCTCTTCCTGTCACACAGAAAATGTTACTATTCTATTGCTGATGTAGTTAGACACAGCTTTCTGTATCTTCTACAGAAAATGTTATTAGCCTTATTGCTGACTAAGTTAGATTATCTGCTGTTTTGCAAAACATTTTGAGAAAAACAACCTGGCCTTGGGCTTATTTTAGACCATTTTTAACTTTTCAAGTCTTCAATTGTACTGTTCTAATACATGTTTTACATTTTTTCTAGATTCAAGGTACATTTCTAGCTTTGGTACAAGTAATGCTGACTATGGTTTAAACTTTCAAGCATCTATTGTTTTCCTTATCAATGCTTCTAGCAGCTGCATACTTTCTCATAGCATAAGCAGAAATGAATATCTCTTTGTTAAGTTTCATGACATTAGCAGAAATGAAATGTCTCTTGTTATTTTCATGACATTAGCAGAAATGAAATGCTTCTTGTTAAGTTTCTAATAGCTGTGCAGATTCATGCAGTGTGAACAGAATAAATGTATTAACCCTTTTAAACCTCAAATGCTTATACTATTACACATTTTTCTAACACCTACCTATGAACCTATGACCTATCATCCCTTCCTCTGTTGCTCAGATCTTATTTCCATGATTTAGTGCTACAATTTCCCTTCTCAAAATAAATAAATAAATAAAAATGACACCTGTCCCCCCCCCCAAAAAAAAAAAAGAAAAAAAAAAACCTCCCACCCATGCCTCTTAACTTCACAGATATGTGGTTAATTTATAGAAAAAGTGTTTGTGTATCACAAAGCATTGTTGATTTCATTCAATAAATAACTGAAAATGTTTTTACAATTTCACAGGACTACTGAGGTAAGAGTTGAGCAGTGTGGCTCCTATCCCACCTCCATCCTGTTCATTTCTCATTTGCTCACCTTGTGTCCTGCCTTCTGCTTGCTTTCCTTTGTCATCAATGTCCTATACTCCCATTTTAAAACATTAATCTGGTCAAAAATAGATAAGCATACCACAAAAATAGATAAACATACCCCCCCCCACACACACACACGCACGCACGCACGCACGCACACACACACACACACACACACACACACACACACACACACACACACACACACACACACAAAATCTGCCTGTTCTCATATGTTGCATGATGGCTGTCAGACCACAATTTGGCTGCTCATGTTTTTACAGAGGAAATGACAGTTATTGTTCTATGGCAAAAACTGAGAAAAATTGTTTATCTTGCCATCAGTTGTGCACATGAGATTAGCACAGGTGCATGTCAATAAGCTATAGAGAAATATGGTAATGTTAATAGTGTACCTCAGAAGGCCTCTATGGTTCAACATCTTTATGAGGTCATAGTTTACTGGGTCCAGGGTTCTAGTCCCATGGGAGGTGGTGATTGCATACACTATTATCTTTTCAGAATACTGCTGGATGTTATTCCTTTGCAATGTTTTATTTAATTTTATTTTTAATGCCTTTTCTATAAGTACTTCAGTGGCATACCTGACTAATGCTGTGTTAAAAGCAATATGAGTGTCACAGGCATGGGTTCGAATATGGTTAAGAGCATTGCTCTTTCTTTGACATTTTATACATTGTTTAACAACACCTTCCCTATGTCTGAATTTGCAGTATACCCTGCTAATGTTCTGTTTGGAAGAAAGTTAGTGAGACGTAGGTGGTTTCAGAACCATGCAGGTGCAAATATCTTGTCTTTCTAATCATGTATTCAGTTCCACTGCAATGAAAGATGCCTAACATCAGTGAGAACATTCTGCCATGGAGTTTGTCAATGTTGAAACAAATTGTAAGTATGGAGTTTCCCAACATTGTTGAACTGAAACACTGATAAGATATGCTCCTAACCAAATTCCATCCAGCTCAATCCTTCTTAGCTAACCTGGTGTGCTACCCTTTGTTTCCTACCTCTTTTAATCTCAGTTCTGTATTTCCATTTATAAACTCCTTACTGGTTCAGAAACAATAACAACACACTCAAAACCAAAATACAGTTGAGAAAATGGCTGTTTTACACTGTTGGGTATCGACTTTACAAATGAGCTACATAGCATATATACATCGGTTAATCCCAGGAATGTTACTAAGGGATGGTTTTATATTGTGCTTATCAGTTTAATGCTATGCTATGATAACTTATTCTGTACAGCTCTATATATACATTGGATTACTGTGGTTCTTTGTCTCCTGTAATCCTAGTTTCAGTTTACATTCATAAACTTTTTTTACCATCTCTCTATTGTTATAATTTGTCCATATTCTCTTGCTCTGACCTACTGTGGTCCTTCCCCATAATAAGTATTAACTTTATTGCTTCAGTATAATATAATATAACATTTTAGTAGAAGTTTACTCTTTTCTTTCCTTTCAGAGCCTGGAGAAGCTGTGCCACAAGGGCCAACTCCTACTGAGAGTTTTGTCTTTGTACAATGTAAACAAATTTAGCGTGAAGACACTTGCTTTGAATTAATTTCTTCCAGTCAGATATGTGCCTGCCTGTGCATGAAATTAGTTTTTAACATCCATCTCCCTATGGCAGAGTTGTCCTTGCACTCTAAGGACCACTTACTAAGGTGGCTGCTGTCCTTTCTCTTGACCAATAGATTTCACTGCATACACCAGTTAACAAAACTTCCTGGCTAACAGGTTTCTGCATTCAGAAAATGAATGACAATCTTTTCTACTTGGTACCACTCTACCGACTGCTTTGCACTGTCTATAAACTGATTACTTTCTATTATAATTTGACATGAGGATGGAATAATTTTGTCTTTGTACAATGTAAACAAATTTAACATGAAGAACCTTTCTGTATATTAACTTCGCCTAGTCAAATACATATTTGTTCTTGAAATTAGATTTTAACATCCCTCATGACAGACTTGTCATTGCACTCTAAGGACCACTTACTAAGTTGACCACTGTCCTTTCTCTTGACCAATAGATTACGCTGTACATGCCATTTACTTAGCCTTCCTGGTTAACAGGTTTTTGCATTCAGGAAATGAAAGAAAACCTGTCCTACTTAGTACGTCTCTGCTAATTGCTTTGTAGTGGCTATAAACTGATTACACTCTGTTATAACTTGCCTTGTCAGTGGAATCCTGCTATGCTCAGCCTCACTACACCCAGCTTCATCCTGCTCCCCTACTCTACCCCAAGTTCCCACCCACTCTTCTTACTCTACTGTTATACATCCCACACACACATTACATTTGTGAATCCTATTCCATAACCTTCCAAAATAACATTACTACTATCATACAAACATTCTTGTTTCATTTTAACTAATTCCCAACTTCCATTTAAACCTTTAACACCATTCCGAACTACCTTTCTCCCCTCCATACTGCTTTGTTCTATATACATTCATAGTAACACCTTTCCCTAACAGCATCTATCTATTGTGCATTGCATTTTCTACTTTTCCCCAAATAAATTTTTACTTTGTCCTATTTTACCTACATTCTCAATCTCTAGCCTTTTAAATCCCTATTCCTTACAGTCCAAAGATACTAGGACAACCTAACTCTTTTCCTTCATAGATAATATTTATTTCCTACTTACCTTCTATCAGCTTTCAGACTTCATCACCACTAAATATCCATCTAACTTCTTTTTCTTTCTTGATCCCTACTTCCTCACTACTGACCACCTATAACATACAGATCCCCTTACTTAATCATGCTACTCCCAGCTTATCCTCTGCTTTTGTCCTGTTACTGGCCATCTTTCATCCTACTATGACTCTAACAGCTGACAGCACATCTTCAACTCGGTCCCAATCAGCTATTCATACTTCCTCCCTACAGACTCCACACATTGCACCAAACCTGTTTTCATGATACCCCTCCCCTTTTACTCCAAATATAGACTAATTAATTCAATTTTAACTTAAACCAAAACAAAATTAGGTGGAAAAATATTTTAATATCCTTCTAGGAGGAGACATTCACCAAATTCTGGCTCCACCTATCACAATGAACATTAATACAATTCTCTTCCACAGACTACTCTAACCCTACAATGGTAAACCCCAATCCCAGTATCTAACTTTTGCTGCCATAAATATTAGAAGCATAAGAAATATAATTGCTGAACTGCATGCCTACATTACCTAGCATAAGCCTGATTTTCTCACTGAAACTGAAACGTGGCTTAAACCCAGCATGTACGACTCCAAAGTTACACTTCCCAGGTGTAATATCATCTGTAATGACCATATAAAGAGGAATGGTGGTGGTACTGCTTTAATACTTCCCAACAACTACCACATTTCTCCTTACAACAAACCAATACCAAAATTCAATTAATCAGTTTCTTATTACTTTCCTGAAAATAAACTATTATAAACAAATATGCATTACTGTTCATTACATCCATCCTGGCAACAATACAGCTATACTGGAAGACATTCTGCACTGGATACCCATAACAATTCCACAACCAAATAATACTACTAGGTGATGTGAATGTCAGCTGGTTGGACATAAACTCTAACTGCCCTGCATCTTGAGTGAACTTATTTGATTTCACATTACTAGTTAATAGCCCCATACATTATAACAAGACATCACATTCCCTATTAGACAGGATCCTAGTATCAGACCATAGCAAATATATCACCTCAGGTACAGTGTCTGACTGTCTCAGTGATTATCTCCCAAACCATACAAGCAGACATCTCATACATCTACTTAAACAGCACGTTTATAAAACAACACACAACTCTTCCAGGTTTAACGCAAAAATGTTCATTACTAACCTATCAACTATTAAAGGGAACTTCCTAAAAATTCTCCCCTTAGATGAAGTTGTAAATGAATTCAGTATGACTTTCCTGAATATCTTAAATAGACTTGCACCTCCTAGAAGGGAGAGACTAAAAACAATATAATTTGACTATGCAAAAAGAAAACTTCAGAATGCTTCACAATCATACTGAAAAGCAATTAATGAAGACAAAAACTATACTACTTACAGAAGTTTTTCAGAAAGAATGCTATAGGGACATCTGTGTGCACAGACATAGCATTGACCCACAGCATATGCTTAAAAATGTTGTAAAAGGTCAAGCACTGAGCATCTCGAGGCTGACAGCAGATGATGATACGTTTTTTGAAGAAATACATAAACTTGAGGGGAAATTTATTGATAGCTGTCAGACCACAATTTGGCTGCTCATGTTTTTACAGAGGAAATGACAGGGTTAAGGACAAGGCAGAATAGCACTGGTGACAGAGTCACCCTGGAATATCCCCCTTTGAATTTTTATCCCTAGAATAATAATTTGTCCTTTATCAGGTCAGTGTGGGGTGTATCTTATACATCATTAGCACACTTTTGTCCATGAATGTGGGATACTATCAAATGCTTTTTTGTAGTCAATCCATGCCATACTTAGATTCTTCCCCTTTTTGCAGTTCTCCACTATGACTTTATTTAACAACAAATGATCCTTTGTTCCATATGACTTTCTTTTCACTGCCCTTTTCTTCTATTGCCATAATTGAGTTTTCTTCTAAATGACTATATACTCTGTCTGCGTCAATTCCAGTGTATAGTTTATACGTCGTTGAAAGGCAAGTTATTGGTCTAGAACTTTTAGGGTAGCTTGCAGGTTCACTCTTAAGTAGGAGGATTGTTTTTCCTGTTGTTAGCCAGGTTGGTGCCTGCTCAGGATGCGCATGTAAATGGTTTTTACTTATGGCTAAATCTTCATGCAAATATGTTAATACTTTTAACCAGAAGTTAGGTTCTGAATCTGGGCCTGAGTTTTTTCCAATTAGAGGCTTTTATTAACTTTGTTTCAGTCTATATGGCTGTCACTTCATCCCATTTCATATCCTGTACCATGAAACTTCTTATTCTTTCTTTTATTTCTTGTATCCATTTAGCATCTTTGTTACATTCCAAAGGATCTTAATAGATACTTCTCCAAAATGTATCTATTTTTTTCTTTTTTTTTGGTGGTCTTTCAATTCCTTTTATCTTGTTTCCCAATTCTCTACAGAACTTTTTTGGGTCATCAATAATTGTTTATTTTGTACTTTTTCTTTATATTTGTCTGCGTATCTTCTATGTTTTTCTGCCTGTGCTGAAATTTTTAGTTTGTTATTTGCGACAGTGCATGATAGATCCTGGTCTGTTCTGATACAGCACATTGCTTTTATCACTTCTTTCTTTTTAAGTATTTTTGTTTATCTGCTCCCTCTTCTATGCTCTTTTAACAACAGCAGTTCTTGTCTTAATTGCTTTATAGTTTTCTCTATTCGATACTTCCATGATGGTATTCGATTTCTCCCATTCCTTTCCCTCACTTTCCTGTGTTCTTGTGGTAATACTTTATCAGTTATTAATTTAGCTGCACAGTAATGCATCCTGTTTTCTTCTGTTATATTGCATGAATCTCTATGGAAAGTCTTAATTATTTTGTTCATTTATTTTATAAAACTTCTTACTTTTTGGGTTTTATTGACCTTCTGCAGTCTATTTCTTTCATTGATCTTAATATGTCTATCTATCTCTATTAAATCAAGCAACTCTTCTCTTAGCTCATTTTCTTCTAAACTGAGGGCACATTTTTTGTTTTCCATTTCTTGTAGGCATTCTATAGAAATTTCTATTGCATGTTCCTGTGGCACATTCTCTTCAATTTCATTCTGTGCCATCCATTGTTCTGTCATATGGGAACTCACTGGCCTATCACTCCTCAACATTGACTGTGTCAGAGTTTCCACAGTTTCCTGTTCCTTCCCTTGCTGTCCAGCTTCAAGTGAGCAATTATACTGGTTTCCTGTCAAAGGCTCCAAAATATCTTCATATGGCACCTGACCAATTGCTTCCTGTTCCACTGGTTTCCCCTTAATTTGGAGGTCCATTGCTCTATCCTGTTGTGGTGCTTTCTGAATTAGATTTTCTACTCTAAATCCTTCACTTCGGATGTACTCCATAGCCTCAGTTTCTATTTCTTTAACTGCTCCATCACTAATCTCCTTTTCTACTTTTCCTCTTTGTCTAATTATTTTTTATATTGTAAAGTTTTCCATGTCCAGATTCCTTTGACTGTATTTCCCTTCAAATATCTTTGGTGCTGCTCTTTTTGCATTGATTAATTTTGCTTTCTCCTTTGTATAGATATTACACCATATTAAATGTATTTTTCTTTCCCATGTCCATATTTCTTCTTCAGATGTATCCTGATCTTCCTATTTCTCCTTACTCTGTGGACTTGTTCCATAATACTGTGATGTAACCAGTGTTAGACCTTTTGCACCAAGTCCTTCACTTTGCAGGCACTCCATAACTTCAACTTCTATTTTTTAACTTCTATTTTGCTAATCTTCTTTTCTACATCCTCTCTTTGTGATATTATTTTTTTATTGTGAAATTTTCCATGTCTGAATGCCTTTACCTATATTTCTCTTCAAATATCTTTGTGGGCTGCCTTCTTTACGTTGATTAATTTGGCTTTCTCCTTTGCATAAATATTGCACAATATCAAATCTCTCTTTTTTCTCATGTACTTATTTCTTTTTTATACTTTTCAAAAATCTCTAGGTTTTGTTGCTTATATTTTTACACTTCCTCAGATGCTTCTTTTTCCAAACAAATCAAAGTTTCTTGGTCTATATACTTTCACAAATCTGTTCTATTAATGACCACATTTTTTTATTTGCAGCTTCTGACAGTTTTTCTTGTGGAATTATTTTCTGTTTCTCTAAGTTCTCTCTTAATCTTTCTGTATATCTTCTGTCTGGAAATTCCAGGCTTTTTGGATAATAGTAACAATACCTAATTTAATTCTTATCCTCAATAGTCCAATCTTCTTTATGGCTCTTCTTGGCCTATCAGTTTTTGTGATTTTTGTGGACTGCTACTTCCTTCTACAACAGGGGACCCATTCTTCCCCCTAGGCCAGGCCTGGCCCTGTTGTAGGAATGTTTCCGTATTTTGAGGATGCTACACTGTCAATTTTTTCCAGTCTTGGCACCAGTGCACCTACCAGGATTGGGCACTTTTTTATCCTGGGTCTTGTGCACCCAGCTATCTTTTTTTCATTTTAACCTACTTCTGTCCATGATATATGCTATATAAATACAGTCTATATATCAGTGTCATCTTGGTGAGATTCTGTGAAAAACAGGTCCACCTCGTGAAGGTACTCACCAAGACTTGAGGATGATTCAATTTCAGGAATACTACTCTCCTTTGCTTGTTGACTTAGTAGTAGATGTATTGCCAGGATGTTTTCAAAACAGCCTGGCAAACAGGGCAAGCTGTTTTCTTTAAGAGGTTCTCATGATCTTGGTAATGGCAGTGATAACACTAACATTTCCATTTTGCAATAAAAGCAAATAAATAAATAAAAAGTATATTTTTGTTGTTTATTTCTTAATTTTTTTATGGGAAGGGGTGCAGCCCAGCAGCCACTGTTCCTCAGTTTTGCATGTTTCCCTGTCTTCCTGTAGTTATCAATGCTGCCATGGCCCATCTGATGTGCTGCCTCCACACCAGCACATTTATTTATTCAAGTATGTTTTTATTTCCATTTGTTAACCAGGATAGAGTGTTGATCACAATTGACCATTTTCAGGCTCAACTTAGAGAAAAAATATGTACATTTGTAAAAAGAAGAACATTAATGTAATAATGAGGTAGAAAAGCTGTATATAATGTAAGTTCTTTGGAGTGACAGCAAACATGGCAGTGTGAAGTGCCAAACAGCTTTTAAAACTGTTGGTTAATTGAAGATGTAGGTCACTTCTGTCCACTACTTACACATTAGTATGCAGTGTATTACAGCTTTCAAAGCTGTAAGTTTCAAGTACAGTTTTGTGGTGACTTATGTATATGTGGTACTGTGTGGTTTACTTTGTTATAGCACAGAAATTTGTAAGTATTCATCACTTTTTAGGTCTGACCGTAAAACAGTCTCCTTTGAAATAAAATTGAAGCAAGATATTCTTCCACCCAAGGTACCTTTAGAAATTTCTTTAAAGACAAATTATCTCCTCCTAAGTGATACATTGGCAGGTTTCAAATTCCCACCAAATCCAGTCAAGTCCACTGAATATGCAAAAATGTACACAACGGCACTATACCAGTATGTAAACATTTGCATAGATGCAACTGTATCCTGTAGGAACAGGTGCAGGGCAAACCCCAGAAACAAACCCAAATGGTGGAACCATAATATCCACAAGCTTTACAATAAAAGGTAAATAATTTTGACCATAAGTAAGAGGAATAATTCCCAGAATGTTAGA
>NC_056746.1:25145141-25152641 GCF_019279795.1 Protopterus annectens
GTTTTATTATCAGACGCTCAAGTGTAGAGCCTGTTTTTTTACTAAGTATTAACTAATTTGATCTTCATGCAGTCCGCAGAATTCTCAAGTGTCTTCTCTTACATCAGAGTTGAAAAGCATTGATTTTCCTCTGGACAGTCTCACTTATAGTCCAACTCTCACACCATATGCTATTACTAGGAAAACCATAGCTGTGACTATATGGAACTTTGTTGAAAATATGATGACATTACTCGTTAAAATGTTATCCAGATTTTCTGTAGCTTTTTTTCTAATTTCATGGCTGCAATCACCATTGTCAGAGAACTTTGAGCCCAGGAAAATATAGTTTGTCTCTGCTCACACTTATTTACCATCAATCTACAAATAATAGGTAAGACAATATGATATAATTTTTATTTTTTATGTTGAACTGTAGGCCACATTTTGCACTTTTTTCTTACATCTCCACCGACAGGCTTTTTAACTCTGTTGCTTTCAGTGATCAGAGTGGTATAATCCAGCATCTGATCAGTCTAATTCAGAATGTTGCATGATATATTCAATATCTATATCTATATCTATATATATATATATATATATATATATATATATATATATATATATATATATAAATAAAACTCCTTTCCCCATCTTGAATGTGTCATCTATTCTATATTTAGTTGTGACTGTTACTTCCTGTTCTGCGTACAGATTCCCGCAGACAGATAATGTGAGCTGGTATCCCATTTTGTCTAATAATATGTCATACTTTGATATGGTTCACACAGTCAAAGGCTTTAATGCAATCAATGAAACAGAAGCAAATAGTTTCTGGAATTCCATTGCTTTCTATGTTCAACCATGGATATTAGCAATTTTATATCTGGTACCTGTGCCACATCTGCATTTAACAGTTCATAGTCATATTGCTGGAGTCTAGTTTTGCATGGTCTTAAAAATGACCTTGCTAACATGTGAAATAATTACAACTGTTCAATTTGAGCTCTCTCTAGCACTACCAATTTTTGGAACTGAAATATAAACTTACTGCTTTGATTTCAGTTACTGTTATTCTGTTTTCCAAATGTGACTGAAAATTCCCAGCAACACTGTAATAGCATAATTTACAAGACTTTAAACAACTTAGTTGGAATTCTATCCCTTCTTGCATCCTTTCTTGGGACATTTTAGCATCATTCTCTAGTCTTCCCCATGTAGTATGCTGGACAGTTTCAGACCTGGTTATTTCATCTTCAGTCAATAAAAATAAAGCATATTTGTTAGAAAAGGACCTGTTTTTATTTAAAATTTAAACAAAATATAATAACAAAGAATTTTGCAAGGGGAGTGCTCCACCACTATTCACATTGTGGAAGGTTGTACTCATACACCTCTCAAACCAAATATACCAGCTAGTACAATGTTATTTGGGATTATTAAACCAGTTTGAAAGGAAGAAAATAATTCCATCAGAATCACCATCATGCTGTCCATTTGTAGCAAAATCATGCTAAAAGGCAATTTCTGTTGATTGCTCTTAGCTTAGTGACAAGGTATTGAAAAGTTACTTAACAAAGCTCATAATGACTTTAATGAATTGCTAATAGGAACATGTTGGAGAATTGTTTGTTGAAGCATGGGGCATTTGTTCAGGAACACTGATGAATCAAAATGTGCTGAAGAATTTTGTTGCACTGGGCTGCTGAGAAAAAAAAAGTCATACAGCTCAGAATTGTACGCAGTGGAAAATAATGACAGCACAGACTGCGCTAAACTGAACTTTAAACAGTGTTGGTTTGAAGAAACCTAACAAAGTGTGTGAAGTCGTCATTACTCACAAATTAGAGGTTATATGGTATGTTTTTTGTAAACAGTTAAAGCAACACTTCACAAAGATAAATCTATTAACATTTACTACATTTTTAAGGTTAACATGTGCCTATAAAAAAGTGAGAATTTTGTGGCAGGTTAAGGTGGTGCATTGACAAGAAAAGTCTGTTGAGACAGTGGTGTTGAATGTGAATAAACTGCTCACTGGAAAAGGGGAAACCAAACAAATAGGAGCATGTGCAATGTGTAAATAAGAGCATCTGTAATGTGTAAATAAGAGCATGTGTAATTCAAGAAGGAATGAATTCAGAGCAAGGCTGAATCTTAAAAAAGTTGCTGAAGGTGATTCAGAATATGGCATGTTCAGAAGCGGCCTTAATTCAACTGGTGCCCTAGGCAAAAGGGCTCCATGGTGCCCCATCACACCACCCAGTGCCCCTATCCTGGTCTACCTGCACCAAATAAATACTGGAAAAGTGCCCCTACTAGAGCAGTGCCCTCGGTGTCCACCTAGTTGGCCTATGCCTAAGGCCGGCTATGGGCATGTTGCAACAGTGAAGTTAAAATATTGCCTACCAGAACCAGGTATCACTTTTATTTCTTTTGTGAATTCTCCCATATTTAATATAAGTAAAAATCACTATCTACCAGAAATTTGATATATATCTCCAAAGCTAAAAGAACATTCACTGCTCACAAATACACTCTTTAGGAAAAGGTCTAAACCCAGTCTTTTCATACATAAAAGACTAAAATTAAATATATAGAGATCACTTACAAATGGTTGAAATTTACACAACACTGAATCATACTGAGTGCTGCCTGGATGGTAGTAGGAAACTTGTAGTGAGGTATATAAACAAAAACAATTATTTCTTAGTATCGAGTTAGTAGTACTAAGGAAGTGTTATCTCTACAAAACTGTACCCATATTGGAATATTTCATGGCAGTGAAGATGGTTACATTGAAATTGTCCAAGGTTGTTATATAGCAAAGTGATATGCTATAAACTCTGGCAAATTTTTTGTAAGCTAGAAGTTGATATGAAGCACAATGGTTGGACAAGATAAGAGTACATTGGTAACACAAGCAAGTAAGTAAATGGGTCAGCTAGTTAGTGGTGCTAATGAGAAATTGTGTTTCTGAAGCCAGAAGACATATTTAAAAAGCAAGAGCTTATGGAAAAGGTAGTAGATGTTGTGTTAGTGCAAATATATGCCTGCAAGTCAGCACTGAAGGCCTAGAGTCTAACCTGCTACAAAGTCTCACTTTGTAGGAAGAAGCAAATTGTATAGTCTGCTAGCATTCTGAAGATCAGCAAGAAGAAGTCGGGTTATTGAATAAGAGTGTACAATGGCAAAGGCTGCCTAGGGGAGAATCATCCATAAATCTGAAAGTGAATGATTTCTGAAAAGGGAAATAAAATGAATAGATCTGTGGCTGACCTTGAACAACAAAAGAGTAAAACAGAGAAATTGCTGCTTTATACAAAATACTATCACATATTTCTGTATACATTGAAATAGTGAAACAGAGCAATGAACTTGATAATTCAAAGTAAAGTGATTCAACAAGCATACATGAATAAGTAGCTATTTCAAATAGGAGTGTATTCTCTGTAGAAAGAGAATGAAAAATTAAGGAATAGTGTGAAAAGAATATTTTTTTACAATAACAGACTGAACAACTTTAAAAAAAGTTCAAAAGAGAGCCTGTTTTTAAGAGTTGGTAAATATAGTACTTAAGCTGGAAAAAGAATAAACTGACTGAAGTTAAAAGACAAAAGGGAAATAAACTTCACACCCAAACTGATATTGTGTTTTTACAGAGTAAGAAGGAAGGATTGTGGAAGGATGTGTGAACTCTAAATAATGCTCTCTAAAAGCAAAGTCATAGAACGTGCAAAATGAAAGTGAGTTGCTAAAGGCACAGCTCTGAGAGACTGACAATAAGTTCAAAGACTGCATGCAAACTCATGCTCAGAGTAACAACGTGGCCACTTTAGCCAAGCAAAAACAAGACCCTCTGGTTCAACTTGTATAACACAAGAAATGTGAAAGAATAAATGAAAGCAAACTATTGGCACTTACAAGTGAGCTACTTAAAATGTGTCAAGAAAAGCAGTGCAGAAATGTAATAAAAATGAAGTAAATACACTTGGCTAACATATAGAGGAGCTAGAAGAAAAATGACTATGGATGAAATCCATATTAATGCGCTACAAGAAGATAAAAGAAAGTTGTGTGATATTGTGGTTGAACTAAGCACTAAGTGTAAAAAAATTTGGATACAGAAAATATAAAAGCAAATGTCTAGAAGGAGGAAACAGTAAATTAAAAAAAATGCTTGCTAACCCTCACTTCTCATGCTAAGTTGTTACAAGATAGTCATACTATTGTACCAGACCTGCAAATGGAAAATAATTTCATTTCTAAAAGGAAGACAATCACACTTAACTTTATAGACAGACAGACAGAGAGCAAAAGTGAGAGATGAGACTAAAATAGAGAACAGCAAAGGCATTCTTGGCCTGAAGGCCATAGAGAGAACTGCATATAACTGTGCTAAAAGGTCAGAAACGTAATCAAGATAGTATCCTGGAACAGACAGATGTAGAGCTTGAAACTGTAGAAAAATACCTAAAATCTTCCAATGTTCAGAGTGCTTGAGGTTTGTTTTGTGTGGAATGCTGTCAAGTTATGGAACCTAAAGTAAAAGACTGTTCATATATAGTCAAGAATACAGCAGTAACAGAAGCCTGACATCTTGTTTAAGAAAGGGGCAAACTGACTGCCAAGATCGAACGTGGAAAAAAAAAAACAGTAGCAGAGAATCTGAACCTAAACGTGATGCAGTCCTGTCAAAGGAAACTTCGGCTATGCAAAATCCTGATAGAGGATAAACAATGAAAAAGGCCATTAAAGGTATGATACAGAAGGAAATGATGACAGGCTTGGCACCCAGGATGAGTCCAGCCATGAATTCTCTATGTCTCCTAAATAAAAACATATATGACAGCACAGCCCAGTAAAGTTAAAAGTCAGATGAACCACCTTGAGAATAAGATACACCAAGGAATGTTTTGTCTGAGAAAACCCCACTTTTAAACAGTATTCAAAAAGATTGTAACCCAAGACAATGTGGACCTGAAAATTCATAAAGGCAGAAAATGGCCAAATTAATGAAAATATGACATAGGTAATATCACTGCAAGAAAACAAAATGTTGTTATTTCTCCATCTACTGGCAGAAGCTGAAAACAAAGGAATTAGTGAACAGAAAGACAGAAGTTTGAATTTACTACAACAAATGTTTACTGATTTAAAATCATTTTATACCTCAAACTTTACTTCATGCAGATAACAAAACCTAAAGGAACAAGCAATGTTCCTGTAAATAAAAGAAATGCATCTGCAAATAAAAAAGTGCTGCTAAAGGAAACACTGGTATAACAGAAAGGAGCTAAGTGACAGGAGTTTTTTTCAGTAAAGCACAGAAGGATCTGAAGTCCCTCAGAAAAGAGCATAAAGAATCAATCACTGCTACAGAAGCCAAGGAAGACATGACTCTGAAAGTGGTAAAAAACTGTGAATAGTGATAACACTAGAAATAGCATTCCTACCAACTGTTTTCAAGGTCAGTGTGAATGACTGGAATAAACCCCACTGTAGTGAGGCAGGAGGCCAGCTGAAATGCATGATGCCAAGCAAGAGAAGAAGCTTATACTCCTGGGACTGTGCTGGGGAGTTTTGTGATGTAGCTCTCCTTAAGGTTTGGCTTGTGCTACAGAGAGCTCTTGCAATCCCATATTGGAGAAGTGATAACAGCCTCTTCATCTCCTACTTTAAATGGAGGCTCTCAAAGCAGAATACAGAGCTGGGAGTAGAGCTGATGTTGGAAATCTCACCAGAGAGAGAGAATGAGCACAGTAGAGCCAGGGAGGGCATTGTGACCCGAAGGCCTAAAATGAAGGAGGCAACTGAAGGCTGGTAATCCAAGGGAGCTCATGGTATGAAGATTCCAGTGTTTGAATCTTATGGAGGAAAAATGGTACAAATGGAGTCTTTAAGGAGCAACAGGCCTGATATCTGTACCTGAAGAGTGAGTTTATGAACAATTGTGTTTGCATAGAGAGTTGCCAGTGTGTGTGCATGAATTCCTACCTTTAATGCCCTGCTGAATGAGTTATGATGAAATGCTTTGTTAAGAATTTATCTGCATTTGAAATGTCAGTGAGATTATTACCTCCATTTGAACAGGCAGTGAGTTTAATGGAGTCTTTGGATGGTATTCATAGTCCAGGACTTTGCAGCTGTCTAGCTATCTGAGAAGAGTGCTGCTACTTCTGTAAACAAATTAGCTAAGTGCAAGTCATTAGTGCTGAATAAGGAAAAGCAAAGTAATTTTGAAATATGTGCCTACTTATGGCACACCTTGTTTCTTTTTTTTCAGCCTCTATATATATATATATATATATATATATATATATATATATATATATATATATATATGTATATATATAAAACTTTCCCCATTATGTTATAACATATGCCTACAATCAACCTTATCCTGAATGCTCTATATATCTAAATGTACTGCTTAGACTCTACTTTGTTCCCCGTATTCCAGTTATTTTTGTTACTGTAATGTTCGCTGGGCCACACCCATTTTCAGTGAAGGCCTGGAGAGAAAAACTCCACAAATAAGATAATACAATAGTATTATCTTATTTGCAGTGTTTTTCTCTCCAGGCCTTCACTGAAAATGGGTGTGGCCCAGCAAACTACCCTGGTAAACAAATGCCAATATATAAATAAATAAATAAATAAATAAGTAAGCAAAGTACTTAAAATTAAGCATTAATTACATACAAAGTAATATGTGAAGGCCATAGACTTCGTATTGGTCCAGATGTATTTGAATATTGCTATGTTTTCATTCAAATGCAAGGTATGAACTCATGTTAAATACCAAATGACCAGGTTTTACTAACTGTACCACTTGAAGACATTCAATGCGTGCATACTTAGGTAAACCACTTCACTAAAACTTATTGTGCAAAACAGTTAACAATGTGATTATTACTTATATGATGCCTTACAAAATCACTGAATAGAAGTCGGGCAATAATCAGGCATGACTTTTACAAACAGTAATATGAGGAACTGTTCTGAAATAATAAACAAAAATTATTTAAACATGAAAAGGAATGTCACATGAACAGTAGGGGTAGACAATGCACTACACAGCACAGTCCACAGATACCACTGCATGCATCAATTATACTCTACTGTATATTTTTCAAGAAAAGAAACACTAACCTGCATGTCATGGTCCATAGTTCTAGACTAGACACCACCACTTTACCTGTGCAGCCATGTGTCATGCATGATCTTGTCACATGAGGGTCCCTTACTACTGCTGCTGACTGGTCATTATTAGTCATAGTGAGATTAGGACTGGGAACTGCAGTGATGGCATGTATCACTTCACCACCAGACCGGCGCACGATCATGTTGTGCAGAATGTAATGCACAGTATACATCCTGCATGCAGTAGCTGGGTCATACTCAAGAGCAACCCCAGACTCATCCAGGCACCTAAAATGACTCTTCAGGAGGCTGAAGACCCTCTGAATTATGGGTCTAGGACAGGGATGTATGTGTTATATGTCTCCTCTGCAGCTC
>NC_056746.1:25157641-25292641 GCF_019279795.1 Protopterus annectens
CTTATTCAAACAATGGTCTGACTGAGACAGCCCACCTCTTGACTTTTGGAACATGAGGCCTTGAGATACCTGTTCTATGTTTCTTCCAGATTGTCTCAAAGATTCTGAACTTCAAACTTTCATACATCTATTCACTCCCACAATGTTTCACTTCACTCTTTCAGTGACAGATAAGCCAATCATCTTACATCTGTTCACTACCACAATGTTCCACTTCACTCCTTCAGTGACAGATAAGCCAATCATCTTACATCTGTTCACTCCTATAATGTTCCACTTCACTCCTTCAGTGACAGATAAGCCCAATCATCTTACATCTGTTCACGCCCACAATGTTCCACTTCTCTCCTTCAGTGACAGATAAGCCAATCATCTTCCCTCTTTCATTCTTTTCCCTTTTCCACTCCTTGATTTCTCTTAGCTTAATCTGACACTGTCCTCCCTTCTTCATTTTGCACACTTATTGTTTGCATCTTTAACTCTTTGACCTATGTGTCTTTGCCTCATCTGGATTCATAAAGAGACAACATTCAATTCCATTTGTTTTCTCTGGCACACTGCAACCCACCTCCCTGAAGCTCAGACCAGTAGGGAATACCGCTGCATGGAGGTATAAGTGGTATGTACAGTGGCAGTTTTCCCAGAACTTGACAGTCTGTAGTAGTAGTACTGTATCGCCACAAAGAGAGGCTGTAGGGACTCATAAGATTCCCGAAACCTCAGCAGCATAGCTCTGCTAGCATATTTTGCATAACACCATTGCAAGTAGGTGTCTTTCCAGCTAAATCTTGCCTTCTCAGGTGTTGATGATATATCTGTATATCTATCTACGTCTATATATATATATATATATATATATATGTGTGTACAGGTTCTTAGGCCTCCTTTTTTGGTTCATGCTTTTCTCAGTGGAGACAATAAAACAGGCATTTTCCGCCAGTTAATTGGTTAAGCGGCACATCCTTTGCAATCAGATCACACACATTAGTCTTCTGTTCAAGGAGTTATAGATTCTGCTTGTTTACAGTATTACATACCATGTCCTGGGGTATACAGTATTACATACCGTGTCCTGGGGTATACAGTATTACATACCATGTCCTGGGGTAAACAGCATTATATACCGTGTCCTGGATATACAGTATTACATACTGTGTCCTGGGGTATACAGTATTACATACCATGCCCTGTGGTATACAGTATTATATACCATGCCCTGGGGTATACAGTATTACATACCATGTCCTGGGGTATACAGTATTACATACCATGTCCTGGGTTATACAGTATTACATGCCATGTCTTGGGTATACAGTATTGCATACCATGTCCTGGGGTATACAGTATTACATGCCATGTCCTGGGGTATACAGTATTACATGCCATGTCCCGGGGTATACAGTATTACATACCATGTCCTGGGGTATACAGTATTACATTCCATGTCCTGGGGTATACAGTATTACATAGTGTGTCCTGGGGTATACAGTATTACATAGCATGTCCTGGGGTATACAGTATTGCATACCATGTCCTGGGGTATACAGTATTACATAGCATGTCCTGGGGTATACAGTATCACATAGCATGTCCTAGTGTATACAGTATTACATACCGTGTCCTGGGGTATACAGTATTACATACCATGTTATGGGGTATACAGTATTACATACAGTGTCCTGGGGTATACAGTATTACATAGTGTGTCCTGGGGTATACAGTATTACATAACATGTCCTATGGTATAGAGTATTACATACCATGTCCTGGGATATACAGTATTACATACCATGTCCTGGTGTATACAATATTATATACCATGCCCTGGGGTATACAGTATTACATAGTGTGTCCTGGGGTATACAATATTACATAGCATGTCCTGGGGTATACAGTATTACATACAGTGTCCTGGGGTATACAGTATTACATACCATGTCCTGGGGTATACAGTATCACATAGCATGTCCTGGGGTATACAGTATTACATAGTGTGTCCTGGGGTATACAGCATTACATACCGTGTCCTGGGGTATACAGTATTACATACTGTGTCCTGGGGTATACAGTATCACATAGCATGTCCTGGTGTATACAGTATTACATACCATGTCCCGGGGTATACAGTATTACATACCATGTCCTGGGGTATGCAGTATTACATAGCATGTCCTTTGGTATACAGTATTACATATGGTGTCCTGGGGTATACAGTATCACATAGCATGTCCTGGTGTATACAGTATTACATAGCGTGTTCTGGTGTATACAGTATTACATACCATGTCCTGGGGTACACACTATTACATACCATGTCCTGGGGTACAAAGTATTAAATAGTGTGTCCTGGGGTATACAGTATTACATAGCATCTCCTAGGGTATATTTCATTTGACTGAAAATCTCAATCGATTGATGACTTCTGGAATTTTTGTAGGCAGTAAAACCCCTAATTCTTCATGCAGTCAGTTTTTGCTGAATTAATTTTTACCATATTAATTGTATCTGTGTCCTGCGACTGGTGTATTTTTTCTGTCTTTGTTGATAATTTGGTAAAATCTATTGCAAGTCACTGTTCCTCACTGCAGCAAAGCTTACTGTACATTCACTTTTCTTTTTGGTTAAACTTTTACAGCTGATTCTACTGCTCATGTTAATGTTGCCTCAGCTGCACCATCTCCTTTTAGTATAGCCGCTGTTTTATCTTCTACAATTACGTCTTGCACTTCCTTAACTAGACCCATAGGCTACTGAAAAACATTATCATACTGCAGTCCTTAATCTCCTATTTGCCTTCTAGTGCATTTTCCATACTCCCTGAGCACCTTTGATGTTCACAATAGGAAGCAAGACATTGTGGCTTTTCCTTTCCTTACTGGTCAGTGGTATCATGTACTTTACTGCTAGAACAATTTTAAATTTCAGAAAAAGAAGCAAACTTTTATTCATGTTTTTTTTTATTTATTCTTTGCTTCCAGGAAATAAAGTTGTATTTACTCCATAGACTACCTGGATCCACATTTCTCAGAATCTTTTTCTCAATTACTAGTTATTTTAATCCTGGCAATCATTTAAGAATGATAGCATTCTGAAATTGTATGTAGTGCAATTACCTTTTTCTCTTTCTGGGGAACATCATACATTGGGCAGGATTCATGATGGCTTGCACGGAGTCTAAGAGTCGTGTCAGACTCCATGCAGCCATCGCGATCCAGGAACAGCCCGAAATCCCATGTAAGAGACCAGCTAAAACGACTCTTACACGGGCAGGGCGTGGATATGCTAATCACCTCACTTGCAGCCAAAAGGCATGCAAATGAGGTAGATTAGCGATCCACGAAGCTGAAACCAGCCCGTGTAAGAGTCGTGTTAGGTGCAGAAATGTACTCAGTTGACAACTGAGTATGTTACTGCAAATAACACAATGGAGCCATGACAGCTCCAAATAAAGTGTGCATATGTTGCAGTCAGCATGCCAATGGCCAAATATGTGGCCATTGGCACGGTAACCCGATGCAAACATGAAATAAAATAATTTTATTTTTCAGCGATCGGCGATGTTTAAATGCAGCGCAGCCTCGTGCAAACGGGCTGCGCTAAATAAAACATAAAAATAAAGGTTTGAAACCCATAAATGTGGGTTTTATGTAATGCATGGATTTGCAATGCAGGGACTAGCAGACCTAAAACAACATGGCCAGTGTCTAGTGGTTGCTAAGGGGGGAAGCTGAGTGTAAGACATGTAACTAAGCATTAATAGGCAATCCTATGTAAATGAGTGGTAGGATAGTGAATCACACTGTCACATAGCAAATGAGCACATTCCGTGTAGTGTAAGAGTTAGATAAGGGGGAGTAACAGAGTAGGAGATAGGTGACATCACAGGGGGGAATGTCAGGAAGAAATCAAGCTCATTGGAGCAAAGTGGTATGTAAAAGATGTCAATCACACAGCATAAAAAGAGAAGTGTCAACAGATAAGCATGGGAAAGTCAAGAAATGGAAGGTGTACACTGTGGCCAACACCAAAGTTTCTTGCTGTGCATGCATGCGCGCGTGTGCACGCTGGGAGGCGTGAGTAAGACAGAGTGTGCGCGTGTAAGGCAGAGTAAGCATGTAGGAGCTTGTGTAAAGATCTATTAACCTGTTTGCGCTGGTGTGCGCGCGTTTTAACCTGAATAAGCAGATTCTAGTCCGTATAAGCATGTGTGTGTGCGTGGTAGCCACTGTGAGCGTGTTTTCATTGGTATGCGCGCTGCTCCCCCCTGAGGAAACAGAGAGGGAAAAGGAAGCAGAAGAAATAGTAGGAAGCTAGCAGGGAATACTGGTAGAGCTAGCAGGTGAAAACAATTAGAAGCAGGCAATTACACAGGCAGAATACTAGCCCAGCCCAGCACTTAAAACACTGCAAACAGCATTGCAGTATGTTTCTCTCAAGAGACACTGCAAGACAGGAGTAAGCTAGTAGAAGTGAAAACTGAAAAAGCTGCACTCAGACCAAACATGCTAGGGGCTGCCATAGCTGTTATAAGGAGACATAGGAGACTTGCTGAGGGTGGTGACAATGCGAATGCTGCCAGACAACCCACAGTGAGGAGACGGAGAAGAGTGTACAGGCCCAGGGTCACCTACCAGGGGTTACATGAGCTGGAGATAGTGGAGCGCTATAGAGTGGACAGAGACCTCCTGCAGCAAATTGTTGAGCTGTGCAGGCCATGCCTCACACACAGAACCAACAGAGGGGAACCCATCCCAGTGGAAACCAAGGTATGTGTTGGCCTAAGAATACTAGCAACAGGTAGCTTCCAGAGACCAACTGGTGATATGATGGGGATATCACAGACATCAGCCTCCAGGGTACTGCACCAGTTCCTGAATGCCATGTTAGCACATGTCGATGAGCATGTATATTTCCCCAATGCCCGTGAGGTATTGGCCAGCAATATGCGTCTCTTCCATCAAATAGCGGAATACCCTGAGGTAGTGGGTGCAATAGACTGCACCCACATACGCATCAAAGCACCAGACGGTGAGCGGGGTAGGGCCTACATTAACCGCAAGGGCTTGCCCTCCATCAACTGCCAGGTCGTGTGTGATGCCCAGGGCATAATAATGAATGTGTGTGCTGGCTGCCCTGGGAGCTACCATGATTCCCATATCTGGCATTTGACGCAGCTGTACCAGACATTTGCCAATGGGGACATCCCACATGGTCACCTAGTGGGGGATGCAGGATATGCACTGGAGCTGTGGCTGATGACACCCATCAGAAAGGCACACACACTTGAACAAGAACGCCATAATGAGGCACACGCACAAACACGTAATGTAATAGAGCATGTGTTTGGACTGCTCAAGTCACGGTTCCGGTGCCTGGACACATCTGGTGGAGCCTTGCAGTACTCACCAACTACATGTACCCAAATTGTCATGGTATGTGCTATGCTACATAATATGATTCTGTGAAAACAGCTGCAGCAGGACCAGCATAGGGCCGGGACAAACAGCCCCCCACCATTGCCAAGGCCATCACAGGCAGAGCGTGACTCGGAAGAAGAACAACCTGAGCCTGCCCCAGTAGGCAGAAAAGAGGCGTGCCCAGTATGCCCTGGCCTTGGCAAAGAGGCAACGCATAGCACATACACTGGCTCAGTAGGAACCCTGGGAATGATACACCTCTCTGACTCGCTCATATAGTAACAGGGACGCCTAACATGACACAACCTGCTCTCAAACATGGGAGTGTAGTATGTGCATCCGACAGAGGCAGCCCTGCAGCACCACCTGAGGCATGATTGCCATGTGTTAAGCAATGTAACACCATCTAGTATATGCAAACATGAAGACCCTGCCTAACATCTCACCCTCACCAAGCATGATGCCATACTATGAAGACAACAAGATCAAGTGCAATAATTGGCTGAAGTATTGCTGTTAGCAAGGGGGAACACATGGCTGGCAGCCTGGGCTGACATGCCGAGCAAGACATGATGCCCCACCTGCTAGGGATGGCACGCACCCAGCACACCTGGCTGTGTGGATACTGGCAAAGGCTGTTGTCAGCCCTACTGTGCCTTGAATAGGTAAAGCTGGAAACACAAACCCACCACCATAGGTAGCACAAGGGATAACAACCTGGACATAATGCTACCCAATGCCAGAAGTCTAACCTGCAAGGTGCATGCAGACCAAACCCACCACAGCATGGAGAATGGTAATATCTGTTCTGTAACAGAAGCCTGGGTCAAGGCCCAGAAGAGCACCCTAATACTACCAGGTTATGCCTCATACCATGCTCTACAGCTCCAAAACATGGAACACACTACAATAGGAGTGTGGCTATCAGTAATTGTCAAGGATAACCACACCCCCAGGTTGGTACCACAGCATGAAGCAGCATGGACTATCCACGGGCAAGTAACACTGGCTCAAACTGTGTCCCTGTTTGAAGCCTGCTACAGACCACACTCACAAACCCAGGTACCCCAGCCAGCCTTCCTGAAGACACTGCAGAGTATGAATGTCTCAACAAATACCAAACAAGGCACACACAAAGTATGACACAGGTGGCAATCCATTATGTATGGAAGAAGTAATCAGGGACCTAGGGACACAAGTGGACGTTAACCTGTCATGTGACACTCACATTGCCAAAGTGGCCAGGAAGACCTGCTATATTGCCCACCTTAATATGAAAGGATGCACATGTAGATCAAGAGATGTCACTGTGCCCCCATACTCTTCCCTTATCAGGCCCATGTGTGACAACAATGTCCCAGATCGGATGTACCTTACCTTACACCTGCAACAGTTAGAAAGACCCCAAATGTACCTCACCAACAGGATAAAGGGTCCAAACATTTGACATCTGCAGCCTGGCTGAAAAAACCACAGCCCAATTCAGAAGCATACTGCCCAGTCAGAGGTGATGTATGCCTGATGTACAAGGCCATGTCCAATCCAGAATGAATGGACATGCTCCACTGCAGAAACCCCAAATCCAGCAGAGACACCACAGTGAGATATCTGAACCTCCACACATGTGCTGGAGGGACAGATCCATAACCCAGAGGCTCCTTACACTCTGGAACAGAATCCCAGTCCATGATAAGCTGAGCTCCACACTCATACTCAACAAGCGAAATCTGGTGAAGTGCATGGGAGATAGTAGGTGTACACTGGGGGCCATCTCTGTGTCACATCTAGTAAAGTAAACCCTACATGGGCATAATATGCACATTGCAAGGGGTGTCAAAACTCACACACAGTCTGTCCATGTGCAAACAAGGCCAGGGCAGATAGCCTAGTATGAACCTATGAAACTATGACGATACAAATTGTGCAGAACACAAAGGATTATCACACAGCTGTCCTACCTGATGGTAGGAACCATGGTGATAATCCACAGATATGCTCTGCAGCACTCTAATATCACAAGCAATACACCAAACCCACACACATTGCCAACATCCTACCTAACAGATTCCTTGCAAACTCCCCACCAGCACCTAACTGCCAAATATCTATCCCAGCAGAGTGCTGGCCCCCTGACATTGCAGATGCTGAGGTAACAGCCAGCATCCACAAAGCACAGCACACAGCATCAATGGTACCAGATGGTGTCCTGGGTTGTGTCCAACAAGTACTGTAAGAAGAATGGAACACCAAATAGCAGTACTACGCACTATCAGTCCTACCACAGGATATGTACCCAAAGAGCAGTGTACAGCAACAGTGGTCCCTCACCACAAAGGAGGTGCCTGAATGGATACTGCAAACTATCACCCCTCAACCCCGACTATCTAGGTTGACAAAGTAATGGAGAGGATGATCATGGATCCCAGGAATAACGAGATTGGGTACCTACAGACATTGGACCCTACCCAGTGTGGCTGTCATAGGGCAGATCCTGACCCTTACACATGTCTGACTCATGTGAAATGCGCACCAAGGCCATTGATGTGGGGAATGTGGATCACGCAGCCTATCTGGACCTTGCTAAACCCTTCCATACAATACCCTAGTTGGCAGTACAGATAAGCTCACCAGCCTAACTATAAACCCCTATGCAAGTAGATGGGTTGCAAACCAGCTCAAGGACAGAACTAACCTGGTCAGACATGCTGCAGCCATGTCAGACTGCAAACCAGGTACAACTGGCATCCCACAAGGCATGGTCCTGGGACCTCTCTTGTATGCTATATATGTCACATAGGTACAGGCCAACATGGAAGGACTCTGTCTGAACAGGTTCGCAGAGGACTACAAACTGCCCACCATATCGGACCCTCCAGCTGACACAAGCAACCTACAAAAGGCACACATAGAAACAGACAAGTGGTGCCACAGCCATGTCAACAAGCTAAATGCAGAATAGTGTATAGTCATCCCCTCTGGAAACACAGTACATGGCCAGAAATTACCACATAGGTGTTAACCCAGTAAGTACATCAGGAGTAATAAGAGACCTGGGGACACAAGGTGATAGATATCCTGCATGTGACAACCATGTGTCTGTAGTGGTTACAGAAACATACCATATACCCACCTAATCATGAAGGTAAGCACAGCTCGGTCAGGGTAGGTCAATGTGCCTCTCCAGTCATCCATCAGCAGCCTCACAATTGTGTACAATGGCCCTTCAGGGATGTACCTTAGCAGACACCTGCATCAACTGGAAAGACCCCACAAATACCCCACCAGGAGGATCGCAGAGATGTAACAGATGCCATGTGTTGCCTGATTAAACAAACTGCAGCTCCACACAGTGCCATACCGCCTGGCTGGAGGTGAACTGTGCCTGATGTATAAAGCCATGACCAAGCTGGTATCAATGGACATTTGGCACCATGTAAAATCTGAATGCTGGTGACCTATGCAGCTGACAAGCCTGAACCCCAGCACAGACATAAACAGGACATGCTGTACCGATTGGTCCATAACCCAGAAGCTCACTCCACTCACAACTAAACTCCCAGTACAGGTTATCCAGGGAGTCCCTCATTGACTGTCATCCAGAGGAATCATGATGACTGGATGGGAGATGGTAGGTGTACCCTGGATATCACCTGTATGTCATGAGTAGACAGAGGCACAGCACACTAACCTTGACATATGTCATGGCAAACACCAGTAAATGTGTGGTGAAGGACAAACACTCTCTGACTAGCATTACAAATGGACTAGGGCACATGGCCATTGTTTGTCACTGTCCACACAAGTTGTGGAATACATTAACAATGTCGGACAATCATGTACTATGCTGTCCATATCTGAACAAAATGCAACATGGTCATATCTGCACAACTGGCCCTCAACCAGTCTGGTGTGCTCACTATAAATATTACAAGCAGTGATAGGACTGAAACCGATTATACTGTCCACCACAGTGAAAGTACTGCACCAGTACACTATACGACAATACAACTGTTTGGTCAGTAGGAAAGGATGTTGACAACTGTATGCAAACTATCTCATGGCGACCCTGCAGGCAGAGCATAATGCCTGTTAGGTTCAGACACAAAGCAGTTGGGCAGTAAGAACACAACCTGATGTCCAACACTCAACTGTTCATGTGAAATATAGATGGCTTCCACACACAAACACAAATGTGGTGGTCCACAGATCCCAGCATAAGGAAAGGTCACACTGGGCATGCTCGCACACTTAGATAAATGAGACGTGTCAGTCAAGAAGCCATAGAAACTGTGAACTGGGCATGCTCACACACTTAGGCCATGTCACAGTTCAGCAGTTGCACACACATATTTGGCATTTGTATGTGTTAACACAGGAACCTCCCACAATACAGAAATCTGCCCAGTGCACACAGTGAAATTACAACAGAGACATAAGTAAAGTACTGGATTCCACTCATATGCAAACATCTTCCACAGTACACAAGTTGTTCATAGAGATAGGGAAGGCTATGGCAATAAAGACCCACAAACAGTATATGAGCAACAGATACTTGCATCTGACAGGTAAACATATGGCCGTAGAGTGCAATACTAGGCTGTTGTCCCTAGGGAATACAGAAGGCTATCCACGGTGTATTTGGCGTCTGCCTCCACAGTACAGTAGGCCACTGTGGCTGTGCAAAGTTAATGCATAGATATGCTCTCCCCTGTACTGATGGATAGTAACAGATGTACATACCTCTTCATACATAATGATGTCAGCACACTATACATATGTCAGGAGCAGAAATGATGCCCAGTAATTTGAATAGCGTGCTCTGCTACTGTGTCCCTCACAAGTGTCATAACATAGGTAGGGGTTTGAATCCTGCAAGTGCTCAGTGTGTGTGTGAATGTATGCATGTGTAAGAGAAATGTTCCTTTTGGCAACTAGTACAACACAACACATGCTGCATATTCCACTGTCTAAACACTGATGATGTCAGCACCCTATAAGTACAGCCGGAGAAAGCAATCCTCCCAGTAATGCAAATCACGTGCTCTGCTACTGCATCTCTCACAAGTGTCATAACATAGTTAGATAGGGGTTTGAATCCTGCAAGTGCTCAGTGACTGTATGGGGGGGAGTAGTGTGTGTGCAATTCTATGTGTAAGAGAAATGTCCGTTTTGGCAACTATTACTACACAACACATGCTGCATATTCCACTGTCTAAACACTGATGATGTCAGCACCCTATAAGTACAGCAGGAGAAAGCAATCCTCCCAGTAATGCAAATAGCGCACTTTGCTACTGCGTCTCTCACAAGTGTCTTAACATAGTTAAGTAGAGGTTTGAATCCTGCAAGTGCTCAGTGTGTGTGTGTGTGACTGTGTGTGTGTGGGGGGGAGTAGTGTGTGTGCAATTCTATGTGTAAGAGAAATGACCCTTTTGGCAACTATTACTACACAACACATGCTGCATATTCCACTGTCTAAACACTGATGATGTCAGCACCCTATAAGTACAGCAGGAGAAAGCAATCCTCCCAGTAATGCAAATAGCACACTCTGCTACTGTGTCTCTCACAAGTGACCTAACATAGTTCGGTAGGGGTTTGTATCCTACAAACGCCATGTGTATTTTTGTCACACAGTTTGTCCATGTGTGTGGGGTGTTGTTCCCAATATTGCATGACATACATTATATCAGTAATGTCAATGCACACATGATGTATGTGTGTGCCACCTACACATATGTACCTGTGAACTGCAATAGTTCCCATGTCCGAAGCCTGCCTCATGTGAATACATGGAATATGCATCAGACAACTGTATGACTGTGGTGTTCTGTGCAGGGGCTGCATGTGGTATGTGAATATACAGTGTGGGTTGTAGATGGTGTCATCCCACCAGCGAGGGATACATGACTGGTCTGGAGCATATAGTTCACATGTTGGTGATGAACAGGTGCAGCATGTTGTCACCTTTTGTGGGAGTGGTAACAAGTTGTTCCATAGCAATGCAGGGAATGAATGCTAAGAACCCTTCAGATAGGGTCTTGGAGCTAGAGTAATGCTCACACTCTATGTTTGGGTAGTCGCGGTCCACCCATATAATGGTGTTTGTAGAGACCGTCATATTCCCAGTGTTGTCAGGAAGGCCAAGTGGGTTTCCTGGGTATGGGAGGGTGGTGTGTCCCAGGCTATGAACCTGAAGGCAGTCTAACCCACTGTTAGTTGCACATGGATAGGCTCTGATGCTTTGTGCTGTGCCACCAACCTGGGTGTGTGTGTATCTGAGGTGCCTTTGGATACATCCCCCCTGTTCTGGTTTGGTGCATGTGTAGAGGACGACAAGCATGGTATGAGGTATGACCTGGCAGTGATGGTGTGCACCTGGGAGCCTTGTACCAGGAGTCTGTTACTGCATGGATATTGCTGTACCCCATGCTAAGGACAGTTTCCACTGCATGCATCTTGAGGTTTACACTGCTGCTGTTGAGTAGCATTTCTATTAGTGTCCTATCCCGTGTGATACCTGTGTAGGTGGCTATGTAATGTCAGCCTTGCATACAAAGGCACTATGTGTGTAGCAACAGCCTCTGCCAATATACAATGGCCCATGGGTGACAGGTGCAAGCTGTCCCAAGCAAAGCAATGTGGCTTGTCCAGCATGTAATCCCACACTGACAGGCATTGGATCCCCTTTGAATGTCACGAAACATACGTTAATTGCAGAAACTGATCATCCTGTCTACATATTGTGGCAGCATTCTTGGTGAGGGTAAGATGCTACTCAAGGTCAGGGTCATACCAGCCTGTGCCACAAGCTCAGACAGCCCCTCTATGTCCCCTAACATGTAGTCCAGGGAGGTGCGTCAGAGGTCATACACACTGGCACAGACAATGACTGAGTCATACTTCTACATGCCTTGGAGTGACCGGTATGCTTGTGTTATGTGGTGGATCATAGTGCCCAATGGGCATCTCAGCATGACCTTCACCTTGTTCAGCCTGGTGAGCAGGACCTCAGTGTATCTGATGATAGAGGTACCTCATACAACTGTCGCAGGTGTGTTGTCAAGCCGTATGGCCTGTGACTGTTTGGCACACAGGCTTTGTGAGCTATGTGTAGCACGTGCTCTGCCCTGGCTTAACGTTTGCTTGTGTGTCTGCTTTGCAGGTGTCAGCTGCTCAGGCAGGATGCTATTCTGAGAGTCCAATAATGTACCTGTGTGTTTCTGTGTTTAGATTGTGGTTGTGGCAGGTCTATGGGAGACTGGTACTGTATTCACTGTAGTATCCCACTCCACCTGACAGGGTATGCCAGTACTGAGTTAAGAGAGCTTAGCCCCCAGTTTGGCTATGTGGTTGCATCTCTCACATGTGTTGTAAGTGTATGGGAAGGGGAGAGGGTTGTCTGTGTACATGAGGCAGCTGTAACATTGCCACATGACTCACAGATTCACCAACTGGACCTGAGAGTAGATTGACAGGTGACCTTTGCACATGCTACCATAGCGTTGTGAATCCCATACTAAGTAACGACACATACGGCCAATGGGGAACAAGGTACTCAAGGTGAGTATGTGAGGGTGTAGTGCTCCTGATTTGTTAGTGCTGGCATATATGAATGCTGTCTTGAGCAAATGTGAGGTAAGTTATATGCAATGTGTTACAGGCAAGCTACATGCAAACAGGACAAACAGTGACGTTCTGTCAAGTGAGACATGGACATCAGTACAGTAAGCAATACAGATGTCACCAGGGATCCACAGAGGCACTGTAAATCTGCACTGCAGGTGGAATCAGTGTTTCAGGAACATAACAAGCAAACATGCATACAAACAAAGCTACAGTCAGCAGGCCTGTATGTAGACTATGCTACAACAAACAAGGTGTACGACTTCCAGTAGGTAACAGTGCATATATGCAGGCACTATAAGCCTGTACCCAGACATTCACAGGTCAGATGGGCTGGGTACAGCCACACACCGCCCACAAGTGTATAGACCAGGTACCTTCGTAATGTTGAATAACTGGCCTGATACCCAAGTGCTCATACCTGTAATAATACACATGTCAAATAACAGACACTGAGCCCTCACTCAGCAGTTCCAGACTTAGTATGATGTATGCTACCTGTCCTGGCACCACAGTATCCTTGACATGTATGGAGACTCTCCCTCCTGTCATAGTTAGTTTTGTGTTTTGGTGCTGTCATGCATGGTATGAGGTGTGACCTTGTAGTGCTAGTGTACTCTTGTGAGCCTTGAACCTGTTGTGTAGTACTGCACAGATATCAACATCCTCAAACATCCTCATTGCAGAGTCGAGTGTGGACAGCATGCAACTCGCAGTTGACATGACCATCATTGAGTATCAATATGTACATTGTCGTATCCCCTGTGCTACCTATGTAGGTGGCCATCTCTTGACAGCCTCACCACCAGTATGCAAAGATGTGCAGACAGTACACTATGGTAATTACTATGGGTGTACAAAACAATACAATGACATTCATACTGTAACTGCATCAGGCATGCTGGTATATACCCACAATGATATCATTACACTGTACTGTTGTCAACATCATACTATTACAACACTTCTATGTAGTCACCCTGTGCATCAGCACCATGTTAACCTGTTCCTGCACCGATGTTACAGATTGCAGGAGGTGGCACAGTTTCATCATATGCACAGGGTGTGTACCTAGTATGCCTGAGTCTGCCACTGATACAACCAATTGACATGTCTGTGTGTGTGTGTTAGTGAGGGACAGCAGTACAAGATGGGGCAATGTTGATGCAGTGTGTGCATGTATGCGGTAGCCCTAGGTGTTATCACTTTGCATGTGTGTATGCATGCACAGTCCCACCTCATGGCTGCCATATACAGGTGTTTGTGGACAACCACAGACTGTACCTACCAGGTCATACAGATCACTGTCTGTGGCTATGGACACGGTACCTGTGCCTGGCAGGGGTGCTACGGACCGTATCAGGTACTAAGTCAGACTGGGCACTGTCATCAGAAGCAGGTGGTTGGTGACTGGAGACAGGTCCCTGTTGGGACTGTCCAGCACCACGTGCACGTGGTCCCCTGGGGCGGTCTGATGACAGCACAGACCCAGCATTGCTGGGGCTGCTGCTGGCACTATGTGAGCGGCCGCGGGCCTGTTGTCATCCACGATGGCTGCCAGCTGCTGCTGTTGCTGGCATACAGCCACGTCGACTCCTCAACCGTCCACCATTGCCCTGGCTCATGGACATGTAGTTGTGGAACAGATCTAATGTGTCCCCCCAATGTCTGTCAATGACCTCGGTGAAGTTACGGATGGCAGCCGCAACATCACGCATACTGTCACTCATAGCTGTGCGACATACTCAGACCCTGTCTGGTGTACCGTTCCATACATGACTGTGCCTGTATTACAGCCCGAAACATAGCTTAGGTTGAAAGACCTCTGTGGGCATGTCTGACAGGGCGATGCCATGGATGCTCCCACGAGAACCCCTGGACGTCTGCCTGTGTGGTACCATGTCAGGATCCTGGCCATGGCTGCTGTGTGGGGATGCATGTGCCACCGATACCACATTACCCTAGTCAATGCCCACTGTATCCTGTCCATCACCTAGGGACATTGGTGACAAAGGATGTATTGGCAGGATGACTGTGCGCATTGATGGGGTCTACAGCTGTGTAGTGTCAATTGGCTGACCAATGACAGACCCTGGCACACCTACCTGTGCCATTACACAGGTATCATCATTATCACTATCCACAGCAGCTGATTCAGGTTCCCTGCTGCACAACACCAGAGCAGCACCAGAACCTGTGGGAGTAAGACAGGAAACACAGTTTACAATGTGTACACGATGTCACCACTGATACAAACATGCACACATGCACACATGGGCACATGCACACATGCACACATGCATACATGGGCACATGCACACATGCACACATGCACAAATGGGCACATGCACACATGCACACATGCACACATGGGCACATGCACACATGCACACATGGGCACATGCACACATGCACACATGCACACATGGGCACATGGGCACATGCACACATGCACACATGGGCACATGCACACATGGGCACATGCACACATGCACACATGCACACATGGGCACATGGGCACATGCACACATGCACACATGCACACATGGGCACATGCACACATGCACACATGGGCCCATGCACACATGCACACATGCACACATGCGCACATGGGCACATGCACACATGCACACATGCACACATGGGCACATGCACACATGCACACACCTCAGTATATGAGATATCAACACACAGACACAAACACACCTGCAATCAAACACATAGCACTACTGCTTCAGCCTATTATTACTGTTAGTATCAAGAGTATTGAAGGTAATGGTATTACACACTCACCAGCATGGATAGGCTGCCTTGCTGTTACACCAGAGGGACCTGCAGAAAAGAGACATTTATTGTCAGTGGGCACAACTGTGCCATTGCTACTGTGGGCATGATACAGTTCAGTAGTGCAACAGTTAGCTTCCACAGGTCTACTGCGGATATTGAGAATATCACTCTTGCACAATAATTACCAAGATTACAGCTACAAAACGAGGACACACCTCACACACGCATAACCTAACAGTGTACAGAACGGTCAACTATACACATGGCATGTTACCTGCATGCTCCGTGTCCTGCTGCTGGGTGGCTCCAGCCTCCATCATTACACATGTATGCTGATGCTGTTGCTGTTGGGCTGGAGCCACAACACTTAGGAGTAGTCCCTCCAGTCTGGTGAGGGGGGATGTCTAGACACCCCACCACCTGTGGCAATCTGCTGCCTGTGGATATCCGACACACGCTGATGGACATTTCTAATTAAATCACTGCAGTGATGGCGTACCTGCTCATATGTCCGGTTATGTGTGCCTATGTCATTTACCCGACGGACCATGTCTTCCCACAGGGCAGCCCTCTCCTGCTGGTTCTGGCTGATGCGGGAAAAGAGTATTGCGAAATCCCGCACCAGGCTCTGGTGTATCTCTTCCTCCTCTGCAGCGGAGTACACAGGGTTCCGCTGGTGAACCATAGCCCTGAAAAGGAGAAGGAAAATATGTCAGCAATATCTGTCAGCAAACTATGGCACACATAATACACATAATACTCGACTGTAGTGATATAACTTAACCACCATATATAGCATCTGTCTGTCTATTGGGGGATACACATGTAAATGACCAGATATCAGTGCTCATCCGACAACTGTGCAACAGTACCTGGCACACTCCATACGACAGACTAGTATACTGCAGCAGTCAGCACACTGGTTCAGGTACAATGCACATCCTCACACTGGGGGTTTGTACCAAGGTACTGTATGGGGAACATTATCAGCCCATGCACTGCACACAATGCACGTTACATATTTCACTGGTAATGCACACTACTCTTACTTGCCATAACCCTACCTACACCACAGTGACATACAGGGTAACACAGCACAACATATGGCAATGTAGTATGTGTTGATCGCAATACCTCACACATCTGTCTCTGGCCTCACACCAAGGACACACACTACCATGACAGACAGACAGTCATGGTGAGCAATCACACCAGTACATAACATGCACCCAGTCACTGGCACACTCATTCCACCTCACATATTTCGTTTGCAATGTGTTCATGGGTGTGCATTGTGTCTTAGGTAGGTAGTGTGCTTTTGGCCCTGGGCCTACAGCAGCATACTGTTATGCTACCCTGCCCCTTGTGACACATGTGTTATGATCGTACCTGCTCCTTACAAACAGTTACACAGGGTGACTCATATGGCATATTACCTATCTGCATAACATTCAGCAGGGGTATGTCTGACATCTACTCATGGGGAGCCTTGCTTCTTAATTCTGTGTGGTTTACTACAGGGTATGTCGTATCTGTGGGTAGGGTCCTGTACCTCCACCATGTGCTCTATACTGCAGTGACAAGGACGACAGACATAGGTAATTTGTGTTGTGGATGTTGGAGGTGTTACCATGGTTGTTAGACAACTGTCATGGGTGTGACCGAACTATGTATATCCAGCAGTGTTAACCTCTATGTAGGTAGTCTGTGTGCGCTCTGTGGTCTTGTCAGTCACTCTGCATAGGTATTGTGTTTGAGTGCATTGATACAGTTACTTGCATATGTCTGTGTCCTTCTCCATATCTGTAGCTGTCATGGGAGGTACATACTGTGTAGGACATTGTGGGGTGTAGAGGGATACAGTGACCTACATGTCCATAGCTGACACACCATGTCCGCTGACACATTCCATGTACAGGTATTACAGGACTAGTGTGCCACTGTGTACATCAATGGGAAGCCTATTGTACACTTGTTGCCCCTGTTCCCCCCTGGCACATGCAGTGGTGGGCAGGCATGCACATACGTGGTGGTTACTGGTGTCAGTGTTTTTGAATGGGGTATGGTACTCCAGTATCCACACTGGTGTTCACTCCATGCCTTTGACACCAGGCACCTGCTGCAATACATCTGCACACATGTGCCTCACACAGTATATATATATATATATATATATATATATATATATATATATATATATATATATATATATATCTGTATATATATATATATATATATATATATATATATATATATATATATATGTTTGTATATATGTATATAATATGTATATATAGATGTAGATATATACATATAGATGTGGGGAGAGAGGGGGAGAGAGTGAGAGAGAGACAGAGGGAGAGTGAGAGTGAGGGGGGTGGGACAGAGAGAGAGAGAGAGATAGTCATATACAGACATATCTGTTGTCAGTCAGATCTATCTGTATATGTATCTACATATATCTATATATGTATGTGTGTATTACATACATCTGTACGTATATACTCTACCAATCTCGATGTCTGTGCAGTAAGTGAAACCTGGTTCAAGGCTCCTGAGAGCACAACAGCGGTACCAGGCTATACCTTGTATCATGCTTTTTGGCCCCAGAACTCGGGCCAAAACAAAAAGGGAGAGGGAGTGTCCATATTCATGAAGGACACCCACACCTCCAGGTTAGTGGCAACACATGAAGCATCAAAGACCATCCAGGTGCAAATAACCGTAGGCAAACCTGCTATACAACTGGTAGCATGTTACAGACCACCCTCCCAATCTCAGGAACCACAGTCAGCCTTCCTGAAGACATTGGAGGATATGAATGTCCCACCACACACCATCATATTGTGAGACTTCAACTACCCTAACATACACTGGGTGCATTATTCTAGCCCAAACACCCTAGCCCAAAGGTTTCCGGAATTAACTAAGTCAAATGCAATGGAACAGCTAGTCACCTCTCCCACAAGGGGAGATAATATACTAGACCTGATCATCACAAACATGGGGACAATGTGCTACACACCGGAAGTATACCCCTCACTAGTCACATCTGACCACAGATTAATCACCCTGGATATACATATCCCACCTCCCCCACAACACAAAAGACTACAGTGGGAAACCTCTCACATGCTGATTTTACACTTCTTAAAACTGAGTTAGTATCCTTTAAGCCCACTGGGCCAGTGGAAACCACATCCCACAATGCAGACTCCTTCACAAATGCTTTCTACGGACATCTCCAAGAATGCATGGATCATGCAATCCCAAATAAAACCAAGACCCTCTCCACCAAGGGCAGGCGTCCTGTCTGGTGGACCCCAGCCATGAACAAATTCTATAACAATAGAAGGTAGCTACTGCACGGCAGAGCAGAATTCCATAAAGATAAGGCATCTCTGATCAGCACTAGTAGAAAGATACATTTTGTCATACAAACATGCAAGGCCAACAATGAGAGGGAAATCGCTATGGACACTACAGATAACCACAAGGCCTTCTTCTGCTATGTTAGACACCTGGGTGGAAACCCTCAGATATGTTCAGAGTTAGTTCGCAGTGACAAAAACTACACTGAACACACAGATATTGCCAACATTCTGGCAGACAGGTTCAGTGCAGATTTCTCCCCTCCCTCACCCCCACATGAGGAATTACTTATCCCAGCTGACTGTAACCTCCCTGTCATCTCAGATGTCCAGCTGAGAACCGCCCTCAGCAAAGCTGTAAACACAGCATCAATGGGACCTGACGGTATCGCAGGTTGCATGCTACATGAACTCCAAGAGGAGCTAAACCCGCACATAAAATGCTATTCAACCATAGCCTTACTACAGCATATGTACCTGGACACTGGCATACAGCAACAGTAGTCCCACTCCACAAGGGAGGCACCTCTACAGACCCTGGTAACTACCGCCCCATAAGCTTAACCAGCCTGGTCTGCAATGCTATGGAAAGAATCATTATGGAACTCATACACAGAGACATTGGGGACTTACAGACACTTGATCCCACCCAGTTCGGCTGTGTAGAGGGCAGATCCTGCCTTATGAACCTGGTTGACCTTTTCAAATCAGTCACTAGAGCCATTGACGAGGGCACAGCAGTCCATACAGCCTACCTGGACTTGCCTACGGCTTTTGACACAGTACCCCACTCTGGCATCATAGACATGATCAACAGCTTAAATGTAAATCCATATGTCACAAGATGGGTTGCAAACCAGCTAATGGATAGAAACCCTACAGTCAAACTCACTGGTGCCATGTCAGACTCAGAGCCAGTCACAAGTGGTGTCCCACAGGGCTCTGTCCTGGGACCGCTCATGTTCGGCATTTATTTCTCAGATGTGGAAGCAAACATGGGAGGGTAGTGGCTGACAATGTTCCAATGTTCAAAGATGACTGCATACTAGGCGCCATAGTCGATACACCAGCTGACACATACATCCTACAGAAAGGCCTCATAGAAACCGACAACTGGTGCCGGAGTCATGGCCTTAAACTGCATGTCAAATAATGTATAGTCATACCCTTTCGGACGGACAAGGTACCCACATATTATCACATAGACAGTAACCCACTGAGTACAGACAAAGTAATCAGAGACCTGGGGACACTAATCAATACTAACCTCTCATTTGACACCCACGTTGCCAAAGTGGTTGGATAGACTTCCTACCTTGCCCACCTTATCATGAAGGGATTCACATCCAGATCAAAAGAGGTCATTGTACCCCTCTACTCCTCCCTTATCAGGCCCATGACTGTGTACTATGCCCCATTTGGTATGTACCTCACCTGGCACTTGCAACAGCTAGGGGGACCCCATAAGTACGTCACCAGGAGGATCAAGGGTCTCCAACAAATTTCATATGCTGCCAGACTAAAGAAACTCATGCTCTATTCCATAGCATACCGCCTACTTAGGGGTGATCTGTGCCTGACGTACAAGGCCATGTCCAATCAGGTATTGATGGACATGTTCCACCTCATACAATCCAAATCCATCAGAACCACAACAGCTACAGATTTAAACCTCAGCACACATATGAATAGGACATGCTGTAGGGACAGATCCATAACTCAGAGGCTTTCCATACTGTGGAATAGGATTCCAGTTCATGTTAGGCAGAGACCCTCACTGACACTCTTCATGTGAATTCTTGACGAGTGGATGGGAGATCATAGGTTTAGACCAGGGGTCATCTCTGTGTCACTAATGGACAGAGGCACAGTAAACTAATGCTATTATGTACGGGGGTCTTCACTGTGTCACTACTATACAGAGGCGCAATTTTCTAAATCCAGTCTATACACTGTCTGCAGATAGCCTAGTACTAAACTATGACACTGTGAAACTATATATGCCTATGTATTTCTACATCCCTCTCTATCTATGTATACACATATGCATATTATATATATATATATATATATATATATATACATATCTCGATATACATACGTATACACATGAGATATATATATATATATATATATATATATATATATATACTCCTTTTTAGTTCCACATATGTATACACACAGTAATGTACTGATGAACATCCATTACTGTACAACCTACTTGTACATTGCACTACAACCTACATTGCTATGTGCACATAGCTACCTTCACATACATATGTATGTAGAGCCTTCAGTGACAGTTGCAGTATGTCCCCGGCCCTATGCACATCTTCATATACATAGATACAGACCAATAACACATCTGGAGGGTTCACAGTATGTAGACTATTATAGTAGTACTTTACATTACCTGTGTTTGTTGCAGCTGTTTGTGTAGGCTTGCAGTTACTTGGCCTGCTTTCAGCCTCTTTGTTTTGTTGTTACTTTTTTTTTTTTATTTCTTTCTCTTTCTCTTTCTCTCTCTCTCTCTCTCTCTCTCTCTCTCTGTCTCTACCTCCAGAGGGTGCAATGAAAGTATTGCATGTGTGGACTGGGAGTACAGGATGCTTTTGTAGGTATCTGCACATGTCCATGTGATGGCCTCTGCACCAATTGTTAGCCAGCATTTACTAATTGCATGCAGTCTGTTGTGGAGTGATTGCAGTTCTCACTGTGATTACAGGACAGTGCTATAAAAAGGTCTGTTAGGTAGGCATAGCCCTTTCAGATTATCAGGGTGGGGACCATGCTGGTTTGCTGTGGACACTGTTCTGTGAGTGTAAGGGTTGGTATGTCTCTCATATTTCAGGCTGTGTTGTTGACACTGCAATGCATGTTGTTCTGTAAGCTGAGTATTCCTTCCTCCAGTGTCCTCTTCTCCGTGTGTATGTAAACTGACACCTACGACTAGTAATACTGTGTATATGGGTGTGTGTGCTTTCCTGTGGGGATTGTGGTGTAACTGGTATATAGCAGTGGCTCTTGCAATCTGTTGCTATGGCTTCAGTATTTGGCCTTTACATTCACTCCTTGTATGCCTGCTAGGTGTCTTTCCTGTAATGTGTTGCTATGGCTTTCCTATTTTCCATTTACATTCACAGCTTGTAATGCTTGTTAAATCTGTTTGGACAGCAATTCCCTATGTGTTTGTTGTGGTAGGGTGTTACTGCATGCAGTGTGGTCTGGCCATGGTGTGGGCCTTGACACTTACAAGGGTATTTGATCATGCTGCTGAGCAGGCCAGAGATACTCTCAGGTGCATCTTTTATCAGCCTCATGGAATGGTACGTATCAGTGGGATACTCCAATGAAATATTCTGATATTCTGCAGTTGTGACTGTGGGTTATTTCGAGCATTTGTATTAGTATACCATTTGTGACGTGCAAGTGGTGCATACTTTCAGTCATTCATAGTTACCATTGCATGTGTAGTTACACCTTTCTGCCTACTGTTAGTACATTTGACAGGGTGTCAGTGGGGCACAGTTGACATTTGTTTTCACATCAGGGATATCCCTGTAACTCAGTCACAGTTGCTATGTCTGATCTCTTAACTATTCAACTATGGCAGTGTTTATCCTGCTCTGAGTATGTGTGTGGCTTGCCAGATGCTACTGTGACATTATTACCTAGTAGCTACCAACTAGCATGGCTGTTTCTCATCACACAGTACTATTTTACAAATCCACTAGATTAGACAGTAAATATACATGACATGCTTTGTGTACTAGACTCGCTATATTCCCTTTACATTAATTCCTACTATTTTATGATATATTTCTTTCAGCACAATGTTCTTGTATAGCAGTCATGGCTTAGTGGTAAGTTATGCTGACTAGTGTTTCCAAGGTCCTGGGTTCGAGACTCTTGAGGTATTTTATTTTGCTGCTGAGAAAACTACAGGCCTTGTCATTCAGAGTGACTAAGGCACTTTTAAGCAATTGTAAGCGGGTTAGCGCTGGTTTGCGTGGAGCTCACGCATGTGCACTGCCGCTTAGCTTCACGCACACACGCTTAGCTAAGCACACAGAAGCGCACTCCCGCTTACTACTGCTTAAAAGTGCTTACTGTCGCGCACACCCGCGCTATTTTCTTTTAAAGAAAAGAAAATGGGGAGATAGGAAAGTGGTGAAAAAGGGGACACAAAGAGGATAGGACAGTAGGAAAACAAGCTCGGGTTTTTCAGGAGGGATGTAGGAAAGGCCCATAGCTGTCCATTTCTTCGTCAGCAACAGCTGTGCATATGTTTGTAATTTGGTGTGAAATTTGAAACCTTCCACCCCTGTGAGAGGTGTGAGGACAACAATAATATTTGTTGTACAGCCAATTGTAATTGCCAGTTTACATGTCCAGCAGACATGTGTACAAAATGGGCAGCTATGTATGGGGCGTAATTTTTTTGTGGGTACAGAGTGCCCTTTTTTTTTTTTTTTCAGGTGAGAGTGGTATGTCAGGTACAGGAAGTCAGTATAGCTGAGGAGGTAGGTAGGGGAGGTTAACAGACAAGACAAACAAGATGCATACAGGGGTGGTGTATGACACATGTGGGGGGGGTTACACAATTGACGGGGACGGATGTTTGGATATCTCGAGCCCATGAGCCCACAGATGGCAACAGTGGAAATGAGATCCCCACCCATCGGCAGTTGCCACTGTGCCTTCACTGCCCAGGATGGGGCTGTGCTGGGGGCTGTGTAGGATGGGTATCAGGCACACCCATGAGTTGTGCCACCCGTGCCTCAAGCTGGTGTAGGGGCCCAAGCACAGCGTGCCGGATCTCCCTACGCACCACAGTCCGGACACTACAGAGAGCGAGTGGATGTTTTCCTCCGGCCACGCTTGCAGAGGGGAATGAGCCCCATCCCCTGCAGCACTTCCACCTGCAGGTGGCACAGGGCCACCGGAGGAGGGTCCGGCCTGGGCACTACTGCCAGGTGCACTCACCAGCTGAGGTGGGAGAGGTGGGTCCGCTGGAACCCACCTTCCCTGTCGTCCTATGTTTTGCATTATTTAATGACAGTTTGGGTTAGTAACGTGCAATACCATTCACAATTAGTTGTAACAGCATGCATTAGTATTCCCATTAACCAAACACCCATAAATTCAAGCCGTTGAACAGCAAGCATAACACATGCATAATTTGAACAACAATACACGACCCAACAACATGCAGGGTTGAGTGATGGCAACAGGCCATCAGGTTTGGATGTATGAACAGGGCACATGTATCAGCGTACATGCAAATATGTATGAACCAACAGGACAATTGTCCAGGGGAGTTAATTGTGAATACACATACCCATTTCACGTGGAATGGATTATTTGTGGTTATAGGGTAGGGTGAAGAAATATTTCATTAACAACTTCAAATACCTATACATATGCTGTACATTTCTACTAGCTGCAGATATATACACACTACAGGTCTGACTACAGTTTCCTATGTGTAAACTTATGCATGTTGGTGATAGGAATGTTACTGCTACATCAATATACATTTCATTTTTATTCAAACACATTCATATCTGGCTCTGTTCAGCTACATCATCCTGCTACATTTGCTTTATATGGCTCTAGACAACTGTGGATGTTTGGTATTTCATACAACCATACTATCTGCATATTGCAAACTGAGAGCAACATATCCAGATTTTGGGACACACATTCCAGCTTCAGTACTTTTTCCCACACATTTTGCTGTTTGGTTGTGCCTGTCACATTCATTTCATTCTGTACTGACTGCAGTATACTTTATTCAGGAGTTATTACTACTTTATTGGTGGATTCATACCTCTTTCTCACACTCTCTTACTTGTTTTATTTTTACAATTCAGGATGGTACTTAATTCTAGGCTTTATTGACACGTTTTACAATCCTTTCCAACAGTCTCACTTGTGTCATGTTTCAGAATTTAAACGGGGATATATTTCACACATGTGTTTTACTCAGCTTGTGTAGCTGTACTTTTCAGCCTGCTGCAGGTTATGTACTATTATATTACAGGTGGAACATCTTTATTTCAGACTTGTTTCATTTTTATTTTTGGATTACAAGCTGCATCACACTTATGTAATCACACAGTACTAGCAGAATCTCTCTTACACTGTTACTTGCACTTTATATTAATAGGTGACTACACTGCACTCTTTTGCAAGCTGTCATACTTTTATTTTTTAACAGTTACAGGGAGAGAATTACTAACTTGCCTGGTGGTGCAACCGCACAAGCCTATCGGCATAGGCTCGACGATTCGCAGAACGGACACCTACAGCTGCAATATAAATGAAGTAATATTGGAATAGACATCTCCATAATATCAGCTAGGTTAACTTTCTACATAAATAATTACATGCAACTTACTCAGTAGTGGGGCGTTGGGCATTTGCCGGGCCTCCTGGATCCAACGGTTCAGTTGGTCCTGCTTCCGTCTCTTCAGGTCTGCATGGTGGTGACGGACCTGTTAACCAGTCCTTAGTATTCCTGTGGCACTGGTGAGATCATGTGCCAACCGGTCCCATGCCTCAGCCCTATATGCTCCCCACAGGACCTGGCCCTGCATGAGTTGGGCCTCATGATCATGGATGAGGAGCCAAACCATATATTTGGACTCCTCAATGCCCCACCTCTGTGCTCGGAAGCAACTACCCTCTCCTACACCTGCCATCCTGACTGCAAATCAGTTCCACAATCAGTTATGCTGTGTATTCCCACCTATGGGGCTTATATATGCCGTTTTTCCCGCACTTATCTGTGATTGGCCCTTTTGGAATTGTATCAGCTTCACAAAACCTGCTTTGTCATGCTTCTCTTTCCATTCATTCCTATATATATGCTATTACTGCATTTCTAAGAGCAACTGTCATGGCTTAGTGGTTCAATACTTTGACTATGGTGCATGGTATCCTGAGTTTGAGCCTGGCCATTGCTTTTTATATTTTATGACTGTCTACACAGGCTAGGAGGTGTGTCTGTGTAAAGGCAGTTTTGATACAGCTTGCTCAACGTTGCCCGTCGGTTAGCTTGTTGGCGCTGCACAGCTCCGCGCAAACGGATCACGCTGGCTTACGTGCCGTTTGGCTGTCAGCACGCATATTACGCTCAGCTCAGCTACTGGCACACAGTTTCAGCGTGTTAGAACTCTGCTCAACCCCAGGCACTCATTTTACACCTGTTAAACCACTGCTCACCTATGGGCACTCATTTTACACCTGTTAAACCACTGCTCGCCTACGGGCAGATATACTCAGCTTGTTAGAGTGTAGCTCAGCTATGGGCACTTCTGACATTTGTTCTTTTTTTTCACACATTTCTTCATAATACATGGCCCATTTCATTACATTTTACATAAAAATAATTTTATACATGTACATATATGTCAGGGAATTGTTTCGTGCTTATTTCACTAAAAATAAAAATTGATGTTGTGGGGGCTCGAACCATGACTGCCTCCTCTTCAGCCGACGTCTCTACCGCTACGCTATTGCTTCTTGGCTTACTTTGCATATTTAGTTCTTCTATGCTTTTCCACTGACTGCTAACTGTGGCTAAGCGACGGGCACGCCCGCGCAAATGAGCGCACTCACGGGCAAACATCTTTAAAACTTATAAAAAAATATAACATGTTCATTTTTACATTTTATGTTAATAGTCTGTGGGGGCATGTGTTGTGTTGTGTTTATTGACATTTACATGGACTGTGTCATGGGGGTTTACTTTCGGGACTGTTTCTCTTCTGGGGGCGTGTCCGTTTGCAGGGCTCGCCCTACGGACACGCCCCCTACTGTCTTACATGGACCGTGTTAGCCTTAGGTGTGAGTCAGCATGCCCTCATGCATATGCATGGCATGCTGACGTCACACCGTTTAACTGCAGCCTCTGTGTAAGCCTTGTAACTCTTACACGGAGGCTTCGTGAATCCTGCCCACAATTTTTTCTAGTATAAAAATATTCAATCTCACACACTGTGAGAGAATTCTTTCTTTTCCTGCAGTACCTCAGTGTTTTCAGATTTTTATATGTCATTTCTACATAGTGTTTCTATTTACTAAACGGATTTATTTCAGCCCTTCTTGTACATCTTCAGTTGTTCAAGGTATAAAAGATCGGAACCATTTTATGTGCTTCATTCAGAGATGGAATTTACTTGGTTTCATACTCAACTGCTGTTTGTTTTTGGCATACAAATGGGCTGTAAAGTATTTTCTTTCTTTGCTTCAGAGCATACTTTTTGACTTCCAAGGAGTCAACTGGTAGTTTCTTATTTTTCCAAAAAGTATAATGGATTTTTGCTTTGTAGTGAGGAACTTGTTTTTGTCTTTAGGTCTGACGTTGTCTGTAATTATAAACTTTTGAGCTTCTCTACAAATTGCAGTCATGAGATTTTGGCTTGTCAGATTTCTATGCAATATGAAATGTCCTTGTTTTATGTCTGATTAACTCTCTTGGTTATCACTTCTGTACGTCTTCAACTATTCAGACATTATGCATATGCATTCCTCATCTATTTTTTACTCAGCTCTGTATCAGACACTGTATATTTAGAGCTCCAGGTAATGTTAATCTATAATGAAAATATCTTTTTTAATTTCTGCAAATCTTTTGGGCTTCTAATACCATGACGGAAGTGGACCCCATTCCTAAGTCAAAGTATGGTTAAAGTTCATGAAATTAGTATTGTTTCAGTCTTTGATGTCAGTCAAAAGTGCTTTTCACAGCACCCTCAATGTGCTTAGCAATGACTCCTGTAATTCATATGGAGTTACATGCATTGGTAACATATCTAAATATGATTGTAGATTAATTTTTATAAGACCCATTGCTCCTACTACTACTGGAAGTGTCTGGGTATTTTTCTTCTGCATTGCTCTCATTTCTGCCTGCAAATCCAGATATTTTATGACTTTGTCTCTCTCTGTGCACAGGACACTGTAGTCACTGGGTGTTGCAGTTTCAATGATCAGTGTTACTTTTGTCTTCTTTTCTTGGACCACACTATCTGGTTTTCAAGCATCTAGCGTTTGAACTGTTGGTAATGGATGATCCCATGTGATGTAGACTAAACCATTATCTATGATGTTTTGTGGCTTATGTTTCCAGTGTTTTTCAACCACATCAGTACCATAATGTTTGCACAATCACCAGTGCAACAGTCTCGCCACATTATTATGTCTTTCAGTATACAGTCCTTCTACCAATAGCATGTCACAGCCAGCAACAAGGTGTGCAACTGTTTTCAATTCTGTTTTGCAAAACCTCCATTTGTCTGTTTCTCCCACATGTTCAATGGACTTTGTAAACCAACGTGTACTTAGCCCACTATCTTGAGCCACCAATATTAGCCTTTTATCTCTTGGTTTAAATGTCTCCTACATGGATTTGTAACTGCGGTGGTGTTGCTGCGATAGCGTTGTCGCCTCACAGTAAGATGCTGTCTGGTTCGATTCTCAGCTAGAGCGTCTTCTGCGTGGAGACATGCATGAATGGGCGTGCCTTCATTGAAGGTTGTGCATCAGGGCTGGCAACTCGGCACGTAAAAATCCACTGCCAATCATTAGCGGACCGGAGTTCCACTGTGGCGACCCCTAACCAGGAAAAGCCGAAAGACACAATGTGAGAGAAATATAAACTGTCACACAGAGTACAATAAAGAAAGAGTCTCGTGTGTGTGTGTGTGTGTGTGTACACGCATGTGCACACGCGCACACACACACACACACACACACACACACACACACACACACACACACACACACACACACACACACAGATAAACTATAATAATCACATTTAACACATACTACATAATCTGCAATACTCACACCATCACCTTAATGGCACCTATTATGGTCTCTTGTATCTTGTAAAATATCTCACTAAAGTTTCTAGCCTACCTCACCTCCTACCTCCACCTACTTCCAAAAGAACTACCTCTCATTTTAAATCCATGTCCCGCACCATGAAGCACAAGCCATAATGGATAGGGCAGGGATATATTTTGTTCTCTTTGCTTTCTCTGTTAGATTTTACAGCCTTCACTTTTTATATCTTCTTGACTTCTTGAGCATTTACTGCAAAAAGGCAGGTGTAAACAGAACAACGTTCCCTAAAATAGGATGTTTTGAAATCTCTACATCATGACCATGGAAAGGACATTAAAAGAGACATTCATCTACCTGTCACTTAGCTGGCCAGCTGAACAGGGTCATTATCTCAGCACAATGGCACTGAAGTGACTTCACTACAAAGGCTGATCCCATGACAGAACCGTAACTCAGCCTGTCAGAAAAATGATGACAAACTCTTAGCTGACATCCTGGATTAATCGTAAGCAGGGAAAAAAATAGAACTATAACATAGCAATGAACGTACTGCCACAATAACTGAGAGCATCATAGAAGTGAGTATTTTATGTACAATGACTTGTTATTTGACAGCTTCTGAAATGGGGCACCTAATTGCAGATGATACAGAGTGATTCTTACCCTCTCCAGCAAGCCAGCTGGGCAGTTTAAGTAGTTCATCAGCTGTAAAAGGGAAAGTAAGCCTCGCAGTAGGCCAAGGGAAAACCATATAGACAAGGGGGCATTTAAATAAACAGCAGTGTGACCACAAGAATCAATCTACAGTGGTGAAATGGCATTATAAGGAACAGCATCACAAATAAATAACAATATCATGGCACTGCAAGTAGCGACTGCTGTCTTTAGTTACATCATCATCATCATCATCATCACACTTCACCTGAAGTCACTCAGAAAGAACACCAAGAAGGAATTCTTCCCACCATCTCTATTTATTTATTTATTAATTAACATTTGTTTACCAAGACTGTCCATCTGGGCATAAGTTGTCCCCTTGCAATGAAGCCCGGGGAGAAAACGGTACAAAAAGCAGATGAGAAAACAACTACAAGTGGCTTAACTTAAAAAGAAAAAAAAAAAAATCAGCATTAAGACTTGTTTACCATCACACTTTTCTGGGAAGCATGTTTTTAATCAGGTGTAACCATTACAGCTTTTAATGATAATCGTATCAGAGCAGAAGATAAAGGATTCATCCACACTAAAAGTCTTATATGTAAACCACAAAAACATACTGTCCTCACAAGAACAAAGTAATCCCTCCTACCTCCAGAAAAGTGCAAATAGAAAACATATCAGAGCTTTTTAGGCGTATGTTCTGTCACACTCACCTCCTGAGACAGAATTTTAGAAAAAAAATCATTTATTTCTCTTTTCTTATGCAGGAATCTGATACACCTCATTTTGAGCAGAAATACACAGAACTTAATAGTAGAATACAAATGCAATATTCTTGGCCATCTCTTACCTTGCAGATACATTGTAGTCTGTAGCATCATTGTACGGTTAACTTTTTGTATAGTATGAGAAAGTGACCCTTCTCTGATTTAGATGTGAGGTTGATGGACATAAGAAATGGATATCATATTTTTGCTGGTTGTTATTAATTTTCCTTATCACTGACATGTTACCTAACAGGTACAAAAGAGTGGTTAACTTCTGTGTCAGATTAAAATAAAAATCTGACACTTCTCATGTTCTGATATTGCATTGCTAGACACAATACATGGATATTAGATCTTGTCTTACAGTTAAACCCCTTTTTTGTAAAATGAAGGACAGTAGTCTAGAGGAAGTGCAAGAAATGCCACCTTTCTGCAGTCATCTAAATTTACAACAGGAGTAGTCTTAGTGTTGCTTTGTTTCTTCTGCTGCAACAGATACTGGGGCCTGAAGTGACCAAGTAGTCTGTAGACAATATGGGCTGACCAACCAGCTTGGCATTCCTTATCTTCTGCAAGTGATTGATGTTCAGATGCTAGCAGTATATTCAAACTGTAAGATTGCATAGTTCTGGATAAGGGATATACTGTATTCCTTTAGTGGACATAACCCTAAAGTTAGTAAAAATAAAAAGGGGGCATGGGGAGCACAGAGGTACCTCACCCCTAATAAAAAAGTAATATATATATATACATATATATATATATATATATATATATATATATATATATAATCGGTACTGATCCCCAAAGGAACTTTTCACCGAAGCACAAACAGCCAGGCATACTTCCGTGAAACTGCTTTTTACCGAAAAAGTACTTTCGCGGAAGTATGCCTGCAGCTAGAGGGAGTCGTGGGGGAATGACTGTGCAGACATCGTACTACGGTGCGGATAAGGGAATATTCCCTTTTCCTCACTGTAGTGTGATCTCGGAGTGAGAATATTAAAGTGGGGAGTTGTGGGGGGTGCAGGGCTGGGGGCAAGCCCCCCCTGCATAAAAGAAGATTTATTGTTTTTTTTTTTTTTTTTTTTTTAACACACTTTAACGAAAGCGTTTTTTCGGTGAAAGCGCTTTCGTTAAAGTGTATATATATATATATATATATATATATATATATATAGATATATATATATATAGATATATATATATATATATATATATATAGATATATATATATATATATGTGTGTGTGTGTGTGTGTGTATATATATATATATATATATATATATATATATATATATATATATATAGATATATATATATATATATATTTGAGAGAGAGAAAGAAGAGAGAGACAGTGAGTCTGGGCGGCTTCATTTGCTTTTTGTGTTCCATCAAGTTTGCAATTGAAATGTAACTAAATAATTAAATTAGCTGAATTTATAATCTAAGTGCATTGCTGACTTTGCCATTTTGACCTGCAGATTGCAGAATAAAAAGAGGAAAGCTATAGTCAATAGAGAAGGGCTTTGAATGGCAAACATTGACACAGCTAAAAATAGCCAATAGATGGAAGAAATCAGTACACTGAGTTAGGCCTGAATACACTAAAGGGGATAAAAAAATGATCGTGGAGTAAAAGGAGCATAGTGGTCAGGGAAAGGAAGACAGAGAAGAAAGTTATGAAGGGTGGAGACCCTCAGTGGTCTGTTTTCTAGTCATTGCCATTTAGAATATAGAGCACACTGCTGATGGGATTACTATCATGATTCATTTATTTACAGGTATCATTCATGTGGGGGGAAGTAGACAAAATGGGGAGAAAGTCAGAGGAAGGAGTTAGTAAGGATGAAAAACTGGACACAAACGTGACACCTAGATTGCATTGTGGCTAATTGTAAATTTATATGTTCTTATTTATTTTTTTGGTTACCATATCCTAAATTATAGTATTGGTATGAAAGTGATGACAGCTATGAAAAGGAAAAGTCATCAGGTTTATTATAACACCTGAAATAAATCACCATGAAAAAAGTGAAGGCATGATGTCAAATTTCAAATGCTGAGGTGCTTTGCTGACAAGCGGAATCTGAGGATGATGACATCATACTTACATGGCATTGGGATTTGGTGAAGGTGCATCTGGAATGAAAAGTAACTTATGTTGTTAGGGAAGGCACAGTGAGTAAAAATAAAAATTATAGCTGGAAAATGCATCTGGTGCTGTGGACAGGTTGAGTGCAATAATTCTGTAAAGCTTCTCTTCCTTATGAAATATAGTGGCTTTTCTGGTAAATCTGGTGATTGATGACCCTTCCATTAAATCAATTAACAATTTTGTAATGCTGATTTTTTTCACATATTTGGAATGCAATGTTTCTAAAGTTAATCGCCATGTATTCATGTTTTTTGACTACAAGAAAAGGAAGATAGTGCGCCCGTGGCATGTATTCCTGCACTTTCCTGCATAATGACTGGCAATAAAACATAAAATTTAGTAGAACTGAGAAGTGTATTACCTAGGCAATGTTTTTTTAGCTTCACTAGCAAAATTTAATAGCAAAGTTAAGCTTTTCCTTTATGTGATCACTGACATCTCTTCAATCACACAATATATATATTAAGAAAAAAAATGGACTCACTATCCTACACATAAAAGATGATTTTTTTTTTGCATGACTGGAGATGTACCTGAATTAAGTGATGAGAGGTACAGGATGTGGGAGGGTGGGTCACTGATATCAAAAAGAAAGCACAGCAAATGGATGAAGAGTTAGAGGAGCTGTAAGAATATGCAGACTGAATTGTTGAGTTTGATAACTTTGCAGCGATCATATATATAAAAGTATATGAGGCCAGCTGTACTATCCATCCAGTGATGTTTAGTCACATCTGACTCAACAGTCAATCCAATCCACAGATTCTACAAGGCAAGTAAGGAATGGAAGCAGCTTTCAAGGCTTTTCTTCTGTATCACACACACATACTGCACATAAATCTACAAACAGTCTAGAGTTCCCAGTCTGCTTACCACAGATCTTTGGGATGTGGGAGGAAGCCAGAAAACCTGGAGAAAAACAACAAAACAGACAGAGGAGAGGAAATGTAGACTTCACAAAGTCACCCCTGCCAAAAACTGAACTGGGGGTCCTCTTCTCTGAGATGCCTCTGCTTCTCAATATCTCACCTTGTTGCCCTACCATATTCTACAGGTATATTAAAATTGTAGGCATTATCTCAATCAATCAAGCAAAAAAAATATATATATTGATGGAAGAAATTTATAGGAAGTTTTAATGACAATTCCTGCTTCAAATAAGTTTCTAATCATTTCACTCTTATGATTTGAAGTATTTTTGCAAAATATGTAGTGCAAAGAAAGATAATATGCATTCTGTAAGGGAAACATATTTCTGTGTTTGGATTTGAACACTTATAAAGAGTTTCCACTGATAAAAGACTATAGACCCAGATCAATCAACACGATAAACAAAAAGTAAATAAACAAGCTTTAAGTCTGTTCCTCAGATAGAATATCCATTTCATGGCCAAGGTAAAAGTGGTAAAGTGTACTGTGTGTTAGGTAGTATGTGACATGTAAAATTAAGCAAGTGTCCAATTCCTGTATGTTGGCTTATTGCTTTCACCTCTGGTTACACTGTGCTTTTTATCAAAGCTATGGAAGTGCTTTGGGTAGCCTAGGTTGGACTATGGGTGTAACAAGGGACCTAGTGACTACAGAGTCATGCAGATACTTGTATAAGCCAATGCCTGAAGACTTTTTATGAAAAAGTAGGTGACAGGTAGGTTGCAGGGCATTTACAAGGGTCACTTTAGTTTGTATGCTGCAAAAAAATGTGTATTCTTGGCTTTCACTTGCAGTTGTTACTTTGGGTAGATGAATACTGAAAAGAAAACAGAAGAATGAGTGTGATAGACTACCAGTGTTCAGAGGCTACCAGTGGTCAGAGACTACCAGTGGTCAGAGGCTACCAGTGGTCAGAGGCTATCTCCAGTACAAATTTATGATGTTAGGAGCTAAGGATAACACAAGTGAATATAGTTAGATAACTGGAATGTGACATTTAAGAGGTGATAGGGTGATAAAAATCACTAGCTGACACATTTAGTAGGAGGCTTAGATACCTTCTTGAATGAATGTGAAAAATATTAACAGAGATGTATTATACAATGACACCCCCCATTAATATTCTAAAACGTGCACGCTGATTAGTCAGCATGCCCGTTGTAAATCAGACTTATACTAATGGAAAAAGGTCCAGTCGCCTGGACTTTTTCCATTAGTAGAAGTCTTTTCTTTTTTGTGTTTGTTGGACAGCAATGGAGAACTGAAGAGCTCTGTTGCTGTTATCGCGCTATGCTAAACGTGTTTAACATAGCGAGGTAGCTTAAAAAAAAGCAACAGAGATCTTCCTTTCTCCGTTGCTTTTTTTAAAGCTATCTCACTATGTTACATAGCGAGACAGCTTTAAGAAAAGCAATAGAGAAAGGAAAATCTCTGTTGTTTTTTTTAAGCTATCTCACTATGTTAAATGTGTTTAACATACCGAGACACTTTTAAAAAGCAATGGAGATCTTCCTTTCTCCATTGCTTCCTCTACACACAGCTCTGATGTACTGCATAAGCATATGCATGCGCAGTACATCAGAACTGCTCCAGAATACCGGACAGCTGTGGAAGGGCAGCAAGGAGGCATTATACAATGCCATTATTTAAGAAAAGTAAGTATTTTTTTTTTCTTTAATAATGTCATTGTATAATAGCAATAACCCACTTCTGGGTGTGGGTAATGCTGGATTTACATACGGTTGTCTTTGTTTGGCCACTCGGGCTTTGCCCTCATGACCAAACCATGCCAACCATGGGTAAATACAGCATTACTCACACCCAGGCGTGGGTTATTGCTTAAATAATCCAGTCTGTGGGTCTATAGCCCTCTCTTTGAAAGAATACTTTCAGAGTTCCAGGCAGCAGTTAGTACCTACAATCTTGTGACTGTGCTCCCTCTACTCCTCTTTCTTCTTCTTCTTCCTCCTTAAGATGATCAGTTTGAATTTCCATGCCATGATCTTGTGCATCAATCTCATGCCCTGACCATTCTTTCTAGTCTAAAATGAGAACATCTCTAGTTCCTATAGTCTCTAGTCATATAACTTCCCTACAGTCCCCTGGATATTTCTGGTGACTTTTCTTTGCATTTCTTCTTACTTCTGGAGTCTCCTCCCCCACAAGGATACATACCACATTTTTATCTGCTTCTGCCACTATCCTTTCACTTTGCAATTGGTGTTCAAGTCTAGGTGTGCTCAACAACTCCAGATCCTTTTCCCGCTGGCATCATTTATATTACATTCCTGCTGATACTTCACACAATGATTGTTTTAGCATTTGTTTGTAGTGAAACTCAACACCTTTCTGCTGTCTTGGTCAGTCTTTCTAAATTACCCCTTTGATCATCTGCACATACTCCCTTACTACACCAGTGTTTATATCATCAGTGGAGAGGGTGATCCTGTTTTCCTTTCTTTCAAATTTGTGCCGATCACACTGAAGAGGAGTAGACCCAGAACATACCTCTCTGGCCATAAATGCATATTGGCTGCTGCCATAAATTTTGTTATTGTTTAGAAATGTTTCTAGCTTTTCCATCAAGATGCTTTCCAAGACTGTATCTGTCACTGCCGTTAAGCTAAAAGTCCTCTAGTTCCCTAGATTTTCCTTTTCTCCCTTCTCCTGGTGCAGGGGTACAACACTTGTTTTTTAGTCTTTGGGATCACATGCAGTAGCAGTCTGTGAAAATTAGTCATACAGTCTGTCTGGAAGTAACAGTTTAGCCAACAAGTGATGTATTGTTTTTACTGTTCATAGGTTAGTACTAGGCTAAATGCCCTTGTAAGCCATTTTAAGACTAGCCAACTATCCTTTGTGAGACTCAAACCCTGCACCTTGTGTTTGTAAGGCAAACACCTTAACCATTAGGCCACCTTCCTAACCCTGTTAATTGTTAACTGTCGTCTTGTGGTTTACTCAGTTTTGACACTTTCTTTCTTTATTATTTATTTATTTCCACTGGTTTATTCCACAAGTCTAACTGAGCAAACACACCCTCTTTTCAGATGTGGCCCAGGGAGAACAGCTCCATAAGAAATATTAACAGTAATACATATACTCAGGAAGCATTTAGCAGTATTCTATAAAAGTTCCATGAGAAATATTTTTACAGCAGTACTATATGATATGCAGAATGATTAGGTAACAATTAGCAGCATTTTCTACAAAGTGAGTGTAAATAAAGCAGATAATTATGAAATAAACAAGCATTTTTGCAGCACGCAGTCAACACTGGGTAGAGTACATTATGTCAGATGCAAGGCTATAACTTCTTTCATACATTCTGACCACCCACTGAACATGAAAGAGTAAAAGGTAGAGGTGTATCTGTCTACATAAAGGATAAGTACACCTCGAGACTGGTCAAACTATATGACATCCTTAAGCTACTCTATGTCCAACTAACCATGAGAAAAATCCATTACCATACTCTTGCTAGCTACAGGTCCCCAGTATGAATCAGGAAGCCTTATACCTCATCATACCTGAAGTTACTAGAATCACTCACCATCCAACCCAATACCATACCCACGGGTGATTTTAACTACCTCTCCATTATGTGGGAGGCATAAATGACCACTAGTACGCAGGCCCAAAAACTTCTTGACTTTGTAAATTCAAATGCCCTGGAGCAGTTAGGCTGCACTCCCACTAGGAGAACAAATATCCTAGATCTGGTGCTTATAAATATGGGAGAGTGCTGCACAACCCCCCCCCCCCCCACCAATGTGATGTCCTCACTGGTGAGATCAGATCACAAAGAAGTCTCCTTTGAAATAAAAGTAAAACTAGTCCCCCCACCTAACCCCAAAAACTTTAAGAACTTCTCTAAGGTAAATTACCCCCTATTAAGGGATGGCATAGCTAGTGTACAAGCTTCTTCAGATCCAGAAAACAAAGAAAACTTTGCAGAGGCATATACAAAAGCCCTATATGACCATATAAACAACTGCATAGAAAGAGTCTGAAATAAACCCAGGTCAAACTGCAAGAACAAGCCACCCTGGTGGACCACTGGTATTAACAGGTTGTACAACAAAATAAAGAAATTTCTGTTGAGAAACAACAGGAAATGTGCATAACAGAGCAAAAGTCGCTCATTAGTCTAAACAAGTGAATCAGGGAACTAGTCAAGTCTCTGAAAGCAGACTTTGAGGTAAAAATAGACTCCAAAGCTAAGGATAACCATAAAGCATTTTTTAGTTATGTCCGCAATCTTAAAGACAACACCCATCAATGTACAGAATTAACTGTAGATAGCATCACCTCTACTTAGCCAGGAGAACTAGAAAATCTGCTGGCTAACAAATTCAGCTCAAATTTCACCTCTTCATCACCCCTAGTTATGTACAAAGAAATTCCCTGCACCTCTGCACCAGCAATTATCACCAAAGAACAGGTTGGCACTGTGCTCTCTAAAACTAAAAACACAGCTTCAATGGAGCCTGGCAATCTACTAGGTTGCCTCTTAAACAGCTTGAATCAGTAGTTATCTGGCCTGTTTGGATCTCTGTTCAACCACAGCCTCTGGATTAGCTTTGTCCTGGTAGAGTGGAGGACAGCAACAGTCATCCCTCTAAATAAAAGGGAACCACCTACTGACCCGGGAAATTATAGACCCATAAGTTTGACTAATGTTATATGTAAGGCCAAGGGAAAAATAATCATGGACCTGATAAATAATGATATAGGAAACCTCCAAACACTGGACCTGACCCAGTTTGGCTTTGTTCAGGGAAGGTCATGTCTACTGAATCAGGTGGATTTCTTTGAGAAAGTCTCTAAGGCCATGAATTAAGGTAAATCAGTACAAGCTGCCTACCTCAACCCGGTGAAGGCTTTTAAAACAGTTTCATACTCAGGTATTATAAATAAACTCACAAAACTGGGTATAAATCCCTGTATTACCAGATGGATAGCCAATTGGCTTACAGACAGGGCACATGCAGTTAAAGACGGTGAGTCCAGATCCAGCAATAGGGCAGTTGCTAGTCGTGTGCCACAGGGCTCAGTGCTGGGATCATTCCTGTTCAGAATATACTTAACTAAAGTCAAGGCTAATGTGGAAGGCCTCTGGATGACAACATTTGCTGATGACTTCAACCTGGGGGCAATCACTGAATCTCCCAGTAATGTAGATATCATTCAGGTGGGTCTAGACCTGACAAATGATTGGCGCCAGAAACCATGGTGCAAACTAAATGTGGAAAAAAGGCATTATCTTACCCTTTGGGAAGTCAGATACCCATGAAAATTACATCAATAGAACACCCCTAAGAGTAGACTCAGAGGTGATAGATACACAGATAGATCATAGCCTGAAGTTTGACTGTCATGTTTCCACAGTGGTGAGGAAGTCTTTCTATGTCACACAACATATATGTAAAGGTATGGCATTCAGATCCAAGGAACTTATAGTCCTGCTGTACTCAGCCCTCATTAGAACAAAAATCAAGTGCAATATGCCATTTGGCATGTACTTGATTAGAAAGTTACAGCAGCTGGAGTGACCTCAGAAGTTCTTCACAAAGGAAATATAGGGTGCAAACAACAAATCCTATGCGAGTAGACTAAAAGCCCTATCCCTTCCCTATCCCTTTACTCTGTCTCCTACCAACTATTAAGGGGTAACCCATGCCTAGAAGACACTCACAAATTTAGCCCTGTTGGAGCTGCTACACATCCACAAGTCAAACAGCATGAGGGTCACCCAAGCTAGGGATCTAAACTTAGTCAGTGACATAAACAAAACATGCTGGAGAGACAGATATGCATCTCAGAGATTGCCCATTCTTTGGAACAGGCTTTGTATTTGCATTAAGCAGAGCCCTTCCCTGGCCCTCTTCAAACACAGTCTGGATCAATGGATGAGAATCACAAATTTACACCTGCGGTAGTGCCTATGTCCCTTATGGACAGGGGTAATCTTTAGGATTCTGAATGCATAGGCACAAATCCATGCCATCCTCTTGCCTCTAGGAGACATATATTGGGTAAAATCGGGTTATATTGGCTAGGCTTGTAAGGGCTCTTAAGCCATTAACCTAGTAATCTCTGATGAACCTATGAACCTATAATTATATGCATTTTGTCATAAGAAGAGAAGAAGACAGAAAAATAAGTAGGAAGAGAGGAGTGAAGAGATATCACTGCTATGTATGTGTACTTAGCAGACGTAGATTACGAATGATTCGGGCTGGGGAATAGCAGAGTCATAGCTAGGACTCAAGCAGGAACAGTTTTAATTATCTTTGTTATTACATCTTATCATAAGACAGTGGATGGGTTTATAGGATTCATGTTGATTATCAGCTTTTTCACTAAATGCTGATCCTCTAAATCTAACACAAACCACTGGAGTAAGTTTTTTTTTGCAAATGGCAAGCCCTCCCTCCTGCATCCACCATGTGTGGGGTGCATCTCATATCCCTGGACTTATTTACTCCTACTCCAAGATCACACAATAGTAGAGAAAAATAAAAACAACAGCCACTGAAAGTAATTTCATTGAGTTGAATTTAGAGTGTCATCATTCACTAAAAACAATGTTTGTTCTAATATCAAGTTCCCTCTTTATAGCTCCCCAGCCAGGCAGTGCATTTCCATTTGTGCAACATATTCTCGTTCAGCACTACACTTTCAAATCCCAGTTTATGCCAGCTAACTATTATGCTGAAGTCAACCTCATCCCTTATTACCTTGGAATATAATATAAGTGGTCTTGTCTATATTTTCCTTGTATCTCTGTATCTCTCACTTTTGTAGGATTTCATTTAGCCTTACAAAGGTCTCTGTATTTAAGAATGGGGACATTTAATCCAGTCCTAGACCTCCCCATCCAAATTTTACACCCAAAGGTCTCATTGATCTTTGCTGGAAAATACAAGGAGGTCTAAGGACTGCTTAGGTTGGCACTTCAAATGCATAAAGTAAATTCTCACTTCTTCATTGCTAGTTCTGTCACTGCAAACTTAATACACCTGTGATAAGTAATATATGGTTACATCATACCTTTCATCTGTCAGATTTTCACAGACTGTACGGATTTTTGCCTCATTTTTTTTTTGGTCTTTTCCTCAAAGTTTGTGATTTTATGGATTTTTTTGTGGCAAATAAGTGAGGACTGAATTCACTAAATAATGTCAGGCATTTGAGTTTTAGACTTTATAACTTTCAGAAAATGCATGGTAATACAAGACATTTTATTCTAGCAACTTTTTAAGTTTATAAGGGTGACATTTAAAATTTGCCACTATGTTTTGGAGCTTTGTTCCGCCATTATTTTTGGTTTTGTCCAGACTTTTTGTGTCAAGAAGTTAACAGTTATGGGTTCCATCCTCCTTATATCCTTCTACTTAACTACAGCATGCACAGATGTGACAGGTCATGCCCCCATCCCCAAAATGTGGAGCACCACCGCTCATAATGTGGAAAAAATAAGGCCAAATGTGCAACACTTACTAATGCTTTACTCATACGTTCAACTAGGAAGCTCACATGATGGTTAAAATATCTTATTTAATACTCATAAAAAGTTATTTTGATGGAGTAACATAATTCAGTATTATTTACCATGAATATCAGTTAAAATTCTTAAAACTTGATGTGTGACAGACTTTTTCACTGTGGAAGTGCAAGGAATATGGACTTTGAAAGACTCAAACTGTTGAAATTTCCTCAGAATGACATACACTTGAGAGGTACGATCTGAAGTGAGTGAGGCTACATCTTTTCAATCGCATTTGTATGAAACACAACTCACAGTTGCTCTTTGATATTGCAAGTTATTGCCAACACTGTTTTTTTATAGCACTAGTAGTGATTCTCTGTTTTTTGAGTTTTTTCTTTCCACACTGCTTGCTGTGACAATTTTAGTTTTTTTTTCCTAAATGAAGCTTGAACTAGCTGTATTCATGTGGTTTTCGGTTTATCTGGATGAAGCCTGATGATTTGTACTGAAACAGCCATATTAATCCCTAAGTCCACATGAGGGCAGGAAGTTCAACAGAGGGAGAATTTTGTCTCTGGAATACTGCACACATCAATAATATTCTGTATAGCTTGGACATGGCACCTGCAATCTTATCATTAAACTGGGATTTTAATATTATTTCATTTTACTGTGGCCCAACTGATACATATGATCACTTGTTAACCAAACAATCTAATTGCAAAAAATGTGACACTGCAGTAGCTTACAATATAACTATTTATACAAACAGTTCCCTCTTCAACTAAATCAAAAATATTCACATTTTATATGTAAGGGAACTGGAAAATGCTGTGCTTATACTGTAAAATAGAAACCCAAGTTCTCATAAACTGGGTAGGACAAGCTGCACTATAAGGAAAGATTTAGATGCACCTTGCGTAAGAATATATTTATTATGCATTTAATAGTTTACTTTTATCCATTTGTGGAAATTATCAAAAAAATCTGAGCACAGTAAATTAGTTGCAGCTGTACACAACTGGGCAGAATTTCTTTTAAAAATTAACTATCACTTCTACTTTAATTGTATTTGTGGCAGGCAATATATTATGACACAGTAGATTTCACAACTTTCTAAGTTATTCATTGTAATAAAAGTGAAAACTGTTCTAAAGGACATCAAAGCAACAGAACAGGACCTCAGGCTTTCCGTGACAAAAAAAAAAAAAAAAAAAAAACAGCATGCATTAACTGTTGAAAAGATTTATGCAACATTAAACTACAATCTGTAGTTACATCAGGTCTGATTTTATAAATCTGGTTGCACTGAAGAGAAAACTGTATGTCTGATAGCAGTAGTTGACATTAGAAATGCATTTTTTTTCTAGATGGCTTGGAACATCAGCAAGTGTGGTTCATCTCAGATTATAGATTTTGCATAACAGGTCATTCTAACACGGTCTCAAAGACAGGTGTGATTACTAGATTAACAGGCCAGCCAGCACTGCAGATAATAGTTCATATACACTCATAAAATATAATATTGGAAACATTTAGTATTGCATGAATGGAGATGATATAATTGTGCACATCAAAATGCTGCTTTCTACATGCAGATTGGCACCATGCGGGGGCCATTCTGTGAGGTTTTGGTTCATCTTGCTTTGTTTTTTACTTTTAATACATACAGAATATCATTGGCAGACTCTAATATGCTGAGCATGCAATATTTATTCCTGATAACATATTGTTGGCACAGCTTGAGTTGTAGCTTTTGATGCTAGCTTGCTTTTCTTATAACCTCTTGAGTCGTTTCATGTTTTACTAGACAGAACCCTTAATTCTCACAAACTAGCATTGTATTTTACCTAATTTTCTTCTCACTGTGTATCACAGTTATGACAAAGTAGAGCTGATATTTTTGTGGGACTCATTCAAACTGTGGGGAAAAAAATCTTGTTTTTTTTTAGATCTGATGCAGAGTGGCCATCTGGCTCTCTTATACTGAGTTAAACTTAGTTTGAATATATAAAAGTGGGATTCATTAAGGAAAAAAGGAAAAAATGGCATTTCAAAAAATTATGGAAATTGTTACATGAGTTGATTAATGAATGTACTATATATATATATATATATATATATATATATATATATATATATACACACACACACACATACAAACACACACACACACACACCTTGCTTGTATATATATATATATGCACACACACACACACACACACACACACACACACACACACACACACACACACACACACACACACACACACACACACACACACACACACACACACACACACACATATACATATATACATATATAAATAAATATATATATATATATATATATGTATATGTGTGTATATATATATATATATATATATAGATATATATATATATATATATATATATATATATATGTATATGTATATATATATATATATATATATATATATATATATATATATAGATAGATATGAATTCCCTTCACAAGCTTGACATTTCAAAACTTTGAACTTCAAATGGTCAAGGCCATAAGACAGAAGTTTTGAAACTCTGAATGTTTTGAACAGAGATTGGGGTACAGTGTGGAACAGGAAAAGTATAATTTTCCTCACTGTAGTGCCTTCTTGGAGTTGGTATACTTATTTAGCAGAGAGTGTGTGGGGTACATGCCCCTATGGATGGCGCAAGGGGGCTTGCCCCCCCTGCAAAAATAATATTTGTTCTAAATTTTTTTTATTACAATTTCAAAGTTTCAAAACTTAGATCTTACTGTCTCAACCATTTGCCGTTTGAAGTTTTGAAACTTTGAGCTTGTAAAGTAGATCCATACACACACACATATACACACACACACACACTTATATATATATATATATATATATATATATATATATATATGGGTCTACTTCTTTTGACCTAACTCCCATTTGCCTGACACCCATTTGCCTGAGACCAAATGACTGAAATTTCATTTGCCTGACACTTCATTTGCCCGACACTTCATTTGCCCGACAAGTATTAATAGCAAGAAAATGGAATATGCCCCCTTCCCCACTGTAGCGCGACCCTGGAGTTAGAATATATAGTTAGGGGGGGTGTGGGGGGCGAAGCCCCCCCACTTACTTTTTTTTTACTAAGCAATATTACATCAAAAGTTAACAATATCATATGAAATGAAGTGGGGGGCTTCACCCCCACACCCCCCGTTGTGGGGGGCTGTGCCCCCCCACACCCCCCTAACTATATATTCTAACTCCAGGGTCGCACTACAGTGGGGAAGGGGGCATATTCCATTTTCTTGCTAATAATACTTGTTGGGCAAATGAAGTGTCGGGCAAATAAAGTGTCAGGCAAATGAAATTTCAGTCAAATGGGGTCAGGAAAATGAATGTCAGGCAAATGAAAGTTAGGTCAAAAGAAGTAGACCCATATATATATATATATATATATATATATATGGGTTATATTCAAGTCATCTGTCACTTTATATAATCACATGTTGTCTAATCATAGTTGAACTAATGATATTCTCCAGTATAGTGTACCAGTTATAACACTGGTAGTAAGGACAGTTTATGATTTTTGATCAATAATGTTGGTTTTCTTAAAGATTTATATATACTATTGCAGTTTGCTTACACATAAATAGTGTGTTGGATTGTGGGAGCAGGTGGTACACTTCTAGTGATTTTTTTTCCCTTTCTTCCACTCGAATGTGACAGTGGAGTTGTTATATATAATTTAGGGAGTTTGGAGTACAGAGGGGCTTGTCCCACAACATAATATTTTCTGTTAATGTTTTTTGAGTTATGCTGTTTTAGATGAAGTGCGTTTAGATCAGCTGTGCTTAGATCAGTTGTATTTGTGTGTGTGTGTGTGTGTGTGTGGGGGTTCCTTCCCAAAGACTGAGTGCATGTTTGGTTGACAGCTGTTTAGTTGACTGTTTATGATCAGCTAAGCAGCTGATCAACAGGGGTCCAAGATTACACAAACCCCAGGGTTGGGAGTATGTCTTTACCCCATATTTTTCGGATCTTTGAGTTAGTATATATAACTAGCAGGGAGTGGGGGGCTGTGCAGCACTTGCCCTGCAAAAAAATATATGTTTTCATTTGTTTTTTTTTGCATTTCACTTTTGTATACTCAGAGGCTGTTTCTTGGAGCATATGTAGTTGCTTGTTGACTTCAGCATTTTCAAGATAAAAAATGTTGATATTTAGCATATCAACACCAGTGTATCAGTGGCTACCACTACACCCATTTAGAAAGAGGGAGAGAGAGAGAGACAGAGAGACAGAGACAGAGAGAGAGAGAGAGAGAGAGAGAGAGAGAGAAAGAGAGATAAAGGTTTATTCATGAGTAATTTTGAATGGTTTATCAGGGGAGTTGCACTTATCATTATGCCAGAGAGTGCTTGGTCATCCAGCATCGCTCACACATGTGGGGACTTCCCTTCAAAGTTTACACATTATCATTTCTCGTGCAATGAATTTTGCACAGATGTCCAATTCAGTACCAAAAGACATATGGATAGATTAAGTTATAATGTTCAGATTTCCCATGAGTGTGTATGTGTGTGTGTGCATGCATGTATGTGTATGTGTGTGTACATGCATATGTGTGAGTGTGTGTGTGTGTGTGTGTGTGTGTGTGTGTGTGTGTTTGTGTGCGTCTGCATACATGCATGTGAATGCACATGTGTGTGTGTCTGTGTGTGCGTGCATGCATGTGAATGCATGTGTGTGTGTGTGTGTGTGTGTGTGTGTGTGTGTGTGTGTGTGTGTGTGTGTGTGTGTGTGTGTATGTAAGTGTGTGCATATGTGTATGTGTGTATCTACAGTATGCAGCTGAGTGCTCATATATCTTCTAATGGACTGGCATTTTACACAGGACCAGTTCTGCCCTGTACCTGGGGCTTGTTGACATAAACTCTTGCTTTTTCGTGACTGCAAATTTAATAACATGAGCATTAAGAATCAATGGATAGATTTACCTATAGTGACTTATAAGAGGAAATACTGTAGTTCAATTTTCTTTCTATATTTTATTCTTATCCAATATATACTAACTTTTTCTAAATTAGTTGTATTTGTTGTGTTTACCCCCCCCCCCCCTTTTTTTTTGCATTCTCCACTCTTTTTTTTTCCAAAAAGTGTCAAAGGGCCTATAACAAGATCAGAATAGCAAAGGATGAGTAGATGCAGAAAATTTAATTAAAACTTCAGGCAGTAGAAGGAACATCCAAATGAGAGGTACCCTAGTGCAAGTGCTGATGATAATCAGCTTTAACAAAGTTAAGACTAGCCCCTGCTGAGAGCAAGAAACACTTTCTGCAGTAATTGGTGGTCACTAACTTATCAGCCTAAATAGGGATGTTTGCTACATGCACATCTCCGTAGTACCACTTGTACATCTGTCATGCTCTGTACATCACCAGAAGCTATTCTATATGACTGTACCTCTGCAGACAACAATGATGAAGCAGCTTCTGTGCAATGTAGTAAGTCAGTGATTAATATCTTTATGTCATATGGTTCAGTCCTGATCTCTCATCACTGTCTAGATTTTCATATTCTTCAAAAAGATAAATCCATGGTATCCCTCAAAGTCTCAGAAAAAACCCAGTATGCAACCTATACTGGGTCCAAAACAAACAAAGAAGAAAGTTTGCAGTGTGGAGGGTGTGATATTCACTTCCTAAATTATGTTATGCACTTAGTTCACTTAATAAAAATTGCACTGTATAATATAACTATAAAAAACATGCTCCAAAATAATCAAATAGAATATAGTAGGTAGTCCACAGTTGAGCCTGAACTAGAATCACTTGTTTGTGTGTTTCAATAAATGATATTCTATTTTTAATTCAACTGTGGTCTACCTACTATTTTATATTTGATAATTTTGGTAGATTTTACAGTGTGATTTTTATTACGTGAACTGAATGCATAACATAATTTAAGAAGTGAACATCCCTCCCTCCACACTGCAAAGTTTCTTCTTGGTTTGATTTTCATATTCGTCTTGCATCTCTGTGGGTTTTCCAAGTCCAAGTCCATATATACTGAATTTGTCATTGTACTTGTAGCCCAGGTGGGAGCTGAAAGGTGCCCGTGATGACCAGGTCACTTTTCTGGTTAAAAAAATGAAAAAAAATTAAGTTTAAACAAGCATCTGATGTACATGTTAAATGGAAAGATACTGGAAAACACCTGCAGTATTTTGAAACTGTTCTGGTATTACTGATTTACACCACAGCATACTCTATAAGGAACATTGCAGCTATATACTTCCTGTTTTGTGAAACTTAAAATACAAAATTAACATACCATGAAATGCTGTCTTTTGATTTTGAGGCAAATGTTTCTGCTATCTCAGTTTTCACATGAGAAACTGAAACTATATTCAATATTTCAAGCAATTGAGCAGTTAAAAATCAAGCTAATTAGTTTATTGTAATTAAATGACTTCTTTATATGTTTTTTCTATGTTGTCATAGTTTAAGTCACACTGACAGCACTTCCCAATTTAGAACTGAATCTTTTTATTACAAGACAGCTGAGTAACTAAGTGTGAAGCCTGCAATGGTAAACATATGCCCCATTTTAGGAGCTAGAGAATTAGGCATTCTAAAAAAAACATTAAAATGTAAATTTAAATATATTATTCACACTACAAAATTTAAATAAATTACTTTTAACACCTAGGCTTAATTAAACTGCATTGTTATCACAAATACTGACAAGGATAGCTGCGCAGATGTACTAATTGAAAGACTGGCACAAAGATATGTTAACGATGCATAAATCCTTTATAGCCAACAGCGTGTATGCCCTAGAGACAGTGAATATGACATAAAATGCATATCACTAATAAAAATACAGATAAATTACAATAGAACAAATGGCTTCAATTTCTGATTAAAGCCAAAGTACCATTTTAAAGGGATGTTTAGTAATTATATAACAGTTGTATTATTAGCTAGTTAAGTATAAAGTGCTCATTTTAAACAGGAAGCAATATGAAAAGGACTAGGAGAGACAGAGAAAGAGACGATAGTTCCAGCTAGCTGGCATTACGGACTGGACCTTGCATATCAGACAGTTTAGGTATAAGACTTGCTTTTTGTTCTTTTATAATAAAACAGGACATTCTATCCTTTTCCTTCTCATACCTACTGGTTTAAAGAATAAAATGTCCCTTCAGTTATTGGACTATTGCATGTCATAAATTACTGAAACACAAGGTGCAAAAAAGGAAACAGAAAAACTTAGTGCTGCAAAATGGGCAGAAAGAACCCAACTTTCAAATGGTTGTGATGTGCCTGTTTTCCTGGTGTTAGACCTTAAATACAATTGCTCGTGTGTATGGATGTATCTATGATTTTACTGCTATTATCCAAAGCCTTACTATACCATTGTACTATTTTATTGTCACTTTTGTATTATACTGCTCGTGAATATTTTGTGCATCAGGACAATTTCTGACCTTGGGCTGAGACTGATATTAGTCAGATATGAAGAATGCTCTACCTTGATAAACACATTCAAAGAAGCAAATAAATATCTTTCTACTGCCCTCTCAATCAACACATGTAACTAGAGCTACTACAATGCTTACATGACTCTGCCTGGAAATTTGTAAGACAGCATCATGGCCAGTTGACTGGAAAGGCCAGTTGACTGGAAAGGGTCTGCATTTGTACCAGTCTTGTAGAAAAGTGATCTGACTCGATATGGACATTATTGCACAACTGCTCAGATCTCACAAACCAGCATTATTTTTCTCAAGATTATCCAGTGTAGATTATAACCATACTTGGAAGGAGTGTAGCCAGAAGTGCAAGCAGAATTTGGGAAAACACAATCTTGGATGTGAGATGGATACCTGAAGAGCCAAAAGAATATACATAGATATCAATATGTGTTTCATTGATTATAGGAAGGCCCTTGACTATAAAGAATATACAAAGATATCTATATGCGTTTCATTGATTATAGGAAGGCCCTTGACTATAAAGAATATACAAAGATATCTATATGTGTTTCATTGATTATAGGAAGGCCCTTGACTATAAAGAATATACAAAGATATCTATAAATGTTTAATTGATTATAGGAAGGCCCTTGACTATAAAGAATATACAAAGATATCTATATGTGTTTCATTGATTGTAGGAAAGCCCTTGCCTATAAAAAATATACAAAAATATCTATATGTGTTTCATTGATTATAGGAAGGCCCTTGCCTATAAAGAATATACAAAGATATCTATATGTGTTTCATTGATTATAGGAAGGCCCTTGACTATAAAGAATATACAAAGATATCTATAAATGTTTCATTGATTATAGGAAGGCCCTTGACTATAAAGAATATACAAAGATATCTATATGTTTCATTGATTATAGGAAGGCCCTTGACTATAAAGTATATACAAAGATATCTATATGCGTTTCATTGATTATAGGAAGGCCCTTGACTATAAAGAATATACATAGATATCTATATGTTTCATTGATTATAGGAAGGCCCTTGCCTATAAAGAATATACAAAGATATCTATAAATGTTTCATTGGTTATAGGAAGGCCCTTGCCTATAAAGAACATACAAAGATATCTATATGTGTTTCATTGATTATAGGAAGGCCCTTGACTATAAAGAATACAAAAAGATATCTATAAATGTTTCATTGATTATAGGAAGGTCCTTGACTATAAAGAATATACAAAGATATCTATAAATGTTTCATTGATTATAGGAAGGCCCTTGACTATAAATAATATACAAAGAAATCTATATGTGTTTCATTGATTATAGGAAGGCCCTTGACTATAAACAATATACAAAGATATCTACATGTGTTTCATTGATTATAGGAAGGCCCTTGCCTATAAAGAATATACAAAGATATCTATATGTGTTTAATTGATTATAGGAAGGCCCTTGCCTATAAAGAATATACAAAGATATCTATATGTGTTTCATTGATTATAGGAAGGCCCTTGACTATAAAGAATATACAAATATATCTATAAATGTTTCATTGATTATAGGAAGGCCCTTGACTATAAAGAATATACAAAGATATCTATATGTTTCATTGATTATAGGAAGGCCCTTGACTATAAAGAATATACAAAGATATCTATATGCGTTTCATTGATTATAGGAAGGCCCTTGACTATAAAGAATATACATAGATATCTATATGTTTCATTGATTATAGGAAGGCCCTTGCCTATAAAGAATATACAAAGATATCTATAAATGTTTCATTGGTTATAGGAAGGCCCTTGCCTATAAAGAACATACAAAGATATCTATATGTGTTTCATTGATTATAGGAAGGCCCTTGACTATAAAGAATATACATAGATATCTATATGTTTCATTGATTATAGGAAGGTCCTTGACTATAAAGAATATACAAAGATATCTATAAATGTTTCATTGATTATAGGAAGGCCCTTGACTATAAATAATATACAAAGAAATCTATATGTGTTTCATTGATTATAGGAAGGCCCTTGACTATAAACAATATACAAAGATATCTACATGTGTTTCATTGATTATAGGAAGGCCCTTGCCTATAAAGAATATACAAAGATATCTATATGTGTTTCATTGATTATAGGAAGGCCCTTGACTATAAACAATATACAAAGATATCTATATGTGTTTCATTGATTATAGGAAGGCCCTTGCCTATAAAGAATAAACAAATGTATCGATATGTGTTTCACTGATTATAGGAAGGCCCTTGACTATAAAGAACATACAAAGATATCTATATGTTTTTCACTGATTATAGGAAGGCCGTTGACTATAAAGAAAATACAAAGATATCTATATGTATTTCATTGATTATAGGAAGGCCGTTGACTATAAAGAATATACATAGATATCTATATGCGTTTCATTGATTATAGGAAGGCTGTTGACTATAAAGAATATACAAAGATATCTATATGCGTTTCATTGATTATAGGAAAGCCGTTGACTATAAAGAATATACAAAGATATCTATATGTGTTTCATTGATTATAGCAAGGCCCTTGACTATAAAGAATATACAAAAATATCTATATGCGTTTCATTGATTATAGGAAAGTGCTTGACTATAAACAATATACAAAGATATCTATATGCATTTTGTTAATTATAAGAAGGCCCTTGACTATAAAGAATATACATAGATATCTATATGTGTTTCATTGATTATAGGAAGGCCCTTGACTATAAAGAATATACATAGATATCTATATGCGTTTCATTGATTGTAGGAACGCCCTTGACTATAAAGAACATACAAAGATATCTATATGTGTTTCATTGATTATAGGAAGGTCCTTGACTATAAAGAATATACATAGATATCTATATGCATTTCATTGATTATAAGAAGGCCGTTGACTATAAAGAATATACAAAGATATCTATATGCATTTCATTGATTATAGGAAGGCCGTTGACTATAAAGAACATACAAAGATATCTATATGTGTTTCATTGATTATAGGAAGGCCGTTGACTATAAAGAATATACAAATATATCTATATGCATTTCAATGATTATAGGAAGGCCGTTGACTATAAAGAATATACAAAGATATCTATATGTGTTTCATTGATTATAGGAAGCTGCTTGACTATAAACAATATACAAAGATATCTATATGTGTTTCATTGATTATAGGAAGCTGCTTGACTATAAACAATATACAAAGATATCTATATGTGTTTCATTGATCATAGGAACGCCCTTGACTATAAACAATATACAAAGATATCTATATTCGTTTCATTGATTATAGGAAGGCCCTTGACTATAAACAATATACAAAGATATATATATGTGTTTCATTGATCATAGGAAGGCCCTTGACTATAAACAATATACAAAGATATCTATATGTGTTTCATTGATCATAGGAAAGCCCTTGACTATAAACAATATACAAAGATATCTATATGTGTTTCATTGATCATAGGAACGCCCTTGACTATAAACAATATACAAAGATATGTATATGTGTTTCATTGATCATAGGAACACCCTTGACTATAAACAATATACAAAGATATCTATATGTGTTTCATTGATCATAGGAACGCCCTTGACTATAAACAATATACAAAGATATGTATATGTGTTTCATTGATCATAGGAACACCCTTGACTATAAACAATATACAAAGATATCTATATGTGTTTCATTGATTATAGGAACGCCCTTGACTATAAACAATATACAAAGATATCTATATGTGTTTCATTGATCATAGGAACACCCTTGACTATGTACATACCTTTCAATCTCTAACCACAAAAATCTGGACAAAGACAAAAATAATGGGGAGAAAAGGCTCAAAATCTGGGACACTTTTTAAATATTCATCTTATAAACTTAGAAAGCTGCTAGAATAATACATTTTGCATTAGCGTGCATTTTATGAAGGATATGAAATCCAAAACTCAAATGTATGTCATTATTTACTGACTTCAGTCTACAATGAATTGCCAGAAAACCACACATTTTATGAAGAACAGGGCAAAAATGTAAGTCAAAAATATAGACATTCTACAAAAACACTAGACAGAGAGATATGAGAATATAACTCACAAAAACTCCTGGCCACAGGAAAAGCATGGATATACTATAAAACCAAATATTTCTCAAGCATAATCTTCACATTGATTAAGAAGCAGCAATTTTAACAAATTGAGGAAACAGAATTATTAGAAATTGGATGGATATTTGACAAGGCTGCATACTTTACCTATATGTGTTTCAATTTATAAGTAGAACAAATTGTTAGAAAAGCAGGATTACATGAAGAAAACTGAGGTATTAAAACTGGAGGAAGAATTATCAATGACACTTATGTACTGATGGTATGACATTACTGGCTGAAAGCGAAGATAATATGCAGTAGCTGCTTATCAAGACTGAACAACATATTCTCAGAATGACCTTATATTAATATGAAGGCAAATATCGTGATAAGTGGAAGAATTAGTACATTTCTTTTAGATGGAGAAGAAATAAAAAAGCACCGTACAGCATCAGCTTGTTTGGTTCAATAATAAATAAAGGTATGTGATGCCGTCAAGAACTATGATGACAAATCTGTCTTGACAGAATGTCCATGAAGGATCAAGATAAGGGGGATAATTTAATAAAGCCTACGCTCTCTATTTACCATGAAGGCATTGTACCATGCTGCTTACATGAAAGCAGGTGTGCGATTTTGTATGCACTGCTGGGTGGCGCGCATGCATGTGCCAACACGGGATGTTCCGTGGCATGCAAATCACCTCATAAGCAGATGAATCTCATGCAAATGAGGGAGGTAGAGCAAGCCAGCAAGCAGATAGGCATCCCTGCAGACCCCATGTCAGTGTCCATAGTGTACACGGAAAAATTCCATGTACAGGAATGTAGACAGACAAAAGGGGCTGTAACAATGTAGATAGATGGACAGAAATGGCATACCACACACAGATATGAGTGAAAATATCCTCTGTGTCTCAAACATTACATAATATGCTAAAATATATTTTTTTAAATAATCTGGGCATGTTTATGTGGTGTGCCACAGTCCACAAACATGCCTTAAAAAGTAAAAAAAAAAAGTGGGAATAACAAAATTATTATTATGAGACAGAAATGTATTACAGGACCCTGTGTGGATTATCTACAATGGTGCATTGGTGCTGTTGCTAATGTGGTAGGGCTTGGAAGCATGCAATTTCCAGGTTGTGAGCATGGATCCCTATGCAAATGAAGTGGAGTTACTGAATAGCATAATGGGGTAATTGTGTCCACATATCCCCTCCGGGTAGGCAGAGAACCATGTTGGTGTCCACACAGGAGGTAGCTGACACCAGGAGAGGGTGTGTCCAATAACTACTAAGCTGATTGGAGCTTAGCTGCACCAGTTTGAGTGGCACGCCGCCATTCTGAGTGTGGAAGTCTGGGGTGTGTGTGTGTGTCCACTGACTGCTAAGCTTTGTTTTCCTATGGGATGTGCGTTTGTGTAGCTCGCAGTATTGCTGAGAGTATCTAAGAGGCAGTGATGTATTAATTAGTTTTGACCATTGTTTAACTTAAAATACGACCATTAAAAGATGTTAATGATATACTAGGCAGGTGCAATGCATCATACATAGACAATCATGCAGGCAGCACCTACAGTAGAGCACTCTAAAGTATGCATACACCCTAGAATCTGATTTTTTCCCCCATACTCTGCACCATTGGAGTACAGACTTGGGAATTTTAACTGAAAGAATGCTAGAGACTGCTGCAGGTCTGCTACATCTGTATGTGCTAGATGCTGAGGTCAGTGCTGATGCTGATGCTGACAAAAGGCCTAGACAGAGAAAAAAAGAGTGTTCAGACCCAGGGTAACTTTCCATGAGCTACATGAGCTGGAGATTGTAGAGCACTACAGGGTGGACAGGGACATACTACAGGAACTCAGTGAGTTCTGCCACCCTTAGTTTAGACCAAGACCCAAAAGAGGACAGCCCATCCCAGTGGAAACAAAGACATGTGTATCTCTTATGATAATAGCCACAGGTACCTTACAAAGACCAACTGGGGACATTATGGGGGTCTCACAGGCCTCAGCATCCAGGGTACTCCACCAGTTTCTGGATGCCATGCTACCACATGACAGTGAGCACATTTATTTTCTCCTCACCGCTGAGGTGAGGACTAGCAATATGCAACACTTCTACCATGTAGCACACTGCCCTGAGGAACAAGGTACCATACATTGCACTCATGTACACATCAAGGCACCACCCAGTGAGGAGGGTCAAATCTACGTCAATCGCAAGGGGTACCACTCCATCAACTGCCAGGGCATGTGCAGTGCCCAGGGCATTATCATGAATGTGCATGTTGGCAGCACTGGCAGTTATAACAACTCCCATATCTGGCACACATCACAGCTGGGGGGACATCCCACAGGGCAATTTACTGGGGGATGCTGGCTACGCATTGGAACCATGGATTATGACACCCATCAGAAATGCACACACACCTACTGAAGAATGCCATAATGAGACACACATACAAACTAGGAACATCATAGAGTGTGTGTTTGGCTGCTGAAGTCATGGTTTCAGTGCCACGATACATCTGGTGGAGCCCTGCAGTACTTTACAGCCACATGTGCCTATATTTTCACAGTATGTGCCATGCTACACAATCTGATACTGTGGAAACAGCTGCAGCAGGATCAGCAAGGGGAAGGGATACACAGCCCCCTCCTACTGCCTAGGTCACCACAGCCACACTCACAGGAAGAGTCCCTGATGATGTCCCTGTAGGCAGACATAGGCGTGCCCAGTATGCCCTGGCTTTGGCTAAGAGACAACACATAGCACAGTCATTAACAACCTAGAGTCCTAGGTACTGATACCTTACTCCTACTGACATACATATATTAAAATAGCTCATGCCAGGCAACCCACGCACTCTGTACCTACCCGTGTATTTGCTGTGTACTGCTTGCATCCTACAGAGTCAGCCCTGAACTACAGGTCTGTCAGCTGCTGCATTCACAAGGTAAGTCTCTAATGTACACACTAATTTTAAGGATTACTATAATATGGTATTGTATGTATGGATTTGCTGCTGTTATGAGAGGAAATATAGTGGGCTATTTAGAAAGATGTAACATACACTTGAGACTACAGATATCCAGTACAATAGTATGTGCTCCTTAATATTCACTAGGTCTCATGGTTGGAATATTCACAATATCAGGCAAGGTAGATGTTAAGCAGTGGCCACACATGATATGTGGATAACTGTCTACCCAAACTGATCATGTGCTGTTGTTCCCCCACCCCCAACACAGTGGTCTACCCATATAACCACTTAAACAGAAAATCAACTATGGTATATCAGTGGACCAGGCAATCTCAGGGCTGTAACATAGATATTGCTCGACCACTGTATGTCTCTCTTCACACAGGATAACAATGTTAATATTTATGCTGTTGATGAATGACTGCTCTCTGTCTGGCAACCTGTGTGGCTCAATGGACTAGGGAAGCTAGATTGGGTGATGGTTTTGATGGCTCTAATCTGGAATTACTCACATCTGTGAGGTAGTACTATTTTGGTGTTTTCACAGACTGTCATACCTCTCAACCTCTTAGTGCAAGAAATCTGGACAAAGCCATAAAGACTGGGGGGACAAAGGCCCAAACACAGGGACAGCTTTTTAATATTGTTCCCATAAACTTAGAAAGTTGCTGGAATTAAAGGTGTTGAATTATTACATATTTTCTGAAGGATATAAAGTCTGAAACACAAATGTTTGTCTGTATTTAGTATAATGTAGTGACATCAATATTCAATAATTCACCAGAAGACCACAAATGCATGAGGAACAGAAAAAACGTAGGAGGCAAAACTTTGGATATTGTGTAAAAATCAGGACAGTTGAGAGGTATGTAGATTGTCGGTTGTGTAACATTACCAATCTCAGTCACATATTAAGTACAACACACAACTGGGGAATGCCATGGACATTTTGAGTGAAGTGCAGTGCTGCAAAAATAGGGGCAGATGTTAATGTCTGTAACATACAAAATCCCGGACTGGAGTACAGGTATGCATGACCTGGAGTCACTTTATCAGTACTGACAGTCCCACGGGGCATGCCCAGACATTTAGTTAAATTGAGCACAATTCTGTTGCCTCTTCATCAAAATGACCTGTTATGTATAAATGTCTATACATACAGATATATACATTATCTTTCCCTGACATGCAGAGTATATCTATCACTATGTAGTGTCTAATATATATATATACCGATATATATATATATATATATATACATATATTAAAATGATACATATACTCTCCCCATATAGCTACAAAACACATACACATAGCAAACACACACACACACAGCTACATTTATATATACACCCCTGTTATATTTAGAAATATATAGAAATATGTGTGTGGATATCTGTGTTGTCCCACATACCCTAATAATGGTGAATAAATCTGCACTATCACACAACCATACTGTTGCTCAAAGGATCCAAACTAAGGGTGCAATAGTGCATAATTCACTTACCTACAGACCCCTGTGCCTGCTGGAAGTCACCACATAGACAGACACAGATGAGCAGGTGGTGTAATGTATAATGGTGTAAATGCACGTATGGACAGGGCACACTGTCCCTGCCCACAGGTTCACCTATGTAACTGCAAGCAGCCACATATGGCCATACTGGTAACTGTACACACATAGCTAGGATAAAAACAGTTATCTCACTGCTAGGATGCTAGATGCAGATAATAGTATGAAGCAATATCACTTTGCAGGCCACAGATACTGTTCAACACAAGCCTACTTTGTGTAATGCACAAGTGATGTGCCTGCAATCAGACATATAACAGACTTAATCTGTGGTGTGTGTGCTGTCCTCTGTAGTGTATCAGACTAGAAATGTAGGGGTTGTAATCTCACTTCAGCCCACTTGGTGCATGCCTGTGTGGATGTCTATTCCCCTGCAAAACATCTTACATGCCCTCATTGACTATCCATTTGCAATGGTTATGCACTTTTGGGGCCTGTAACTTGCTGCTAGCTTCCAAACTGCCTTCTTCTACAAGGCCTGATGATGCCATCCACCTTAAGACTACCAGCTGACAGTACAGTATCATACGTAAGCTGTGGCGCATGCTATAAGTATTGTGATCTATTGTGCATAATACTAGATAGGTAGGGGTTCTACTCTTACTCTAGCCTCCTTGGTGCATGCCTGTGTGTGTGTATATTCCCCTGTAAAACAATGGACATGCCATCATGGGCTATTCACTTGCAATGATTATGCACTTTTTGGGCCTGTAACTTGCTGCTAGCTTCCAAACTGCCCTTTTCCACAAGGCCTGATGATATCAGCCATGTAAGACTACCAGCCAACAGTGCAGCATCAGGCATAAGTATTGTGGGCTATAGTATATAAGACTAGATAGGTAGGGGTTCTAATATCACTGTAGCCCACTTGGTGTGTGTGTGTGTGTGTGTGTGTGTGTGTGTATATATATATATATATATATATATATATATATATATATATATATATATATATATATATATATATATATATATATATATATATATATATATATATATATATATATATATATATATATATTGTGGCATAACCTTGGTAACCTAGACATAGGTAGGGTTTTGCAGTATTTTATTTCTAGCGTTTGATGTGGCCCCCCCCCCAAAGGACTGAGAACAACAAGGCCTGCTTATGACATCAAGCATAATATGTCCTAAACATAGTACTAGCAGACATGAGGTGTGTTGCATGCAACAGGTACTGTGATCTGTAGTAGGCACCATTACATAGGTAAGTGTTCACATCTACATACAACCAACTTGCAATACGTGTGTGCCTTGATGTGTCCTATACACAGTGATTGGAAGTGGTGCTATCCTAAACATAGCCATGTTTAAATGTGTGAGCCTGTTAGAGCATTTTACATCATGTTATGGCACCATAAGATGTTTGAATTGAACTAGAATAATGACTATACAGCCCTCATGTTCATAGACATTGTCGTACCCAGAGTTACAGGATCAGCACATATTGCCACAGTCCAAGAGGGACACAGGCAGATGCCCTGTGTTGAAATGATGGTCACCCAGTGAATCAGACAGATGGCATGTGTTGAGGTGCACTGAGGTGCTCTGTGTGCCATTAGGCAGTTTTCTGTTCCAAGGGTGTGTTTCAGTCTGCTAGACAAATCTCTCCTCAAGCATGTAGTAATAACATCACCTAATAGGTTAATGTCCTTACAGTGAGTTATCCATCTACTATGTTATACAGCCAATACATCATACAACATAAGGTACACAAATGTATGTTGTATACTCATGACAAATGCCAGCATACAGTATCTGTTGGTAACCACTATAAATGGCATGGTGAACCAACACTGCATTGCACAAGTACATGTTAACTAATATAGTCACCCTATGAATCAGACACATAGCTTCATTTCCCTGCATTGATGGCCAGGATGACAGGGATGTGGCACATATATCATCACTTGCACAGGGTGTTGTGTGGGGGTGCAGGAGGCTTAGGCTGGCCCAAACAGTAGACAGCATGTGTGTGAGTCAGGAGGAGAGCATGCAAAATGGACCATGGAGAGGTGCCATGTGTGTCTGTAGGTGACCTGCATTTGACAATGGTGTCTGAGTATGTGCATGTACACTGTCAAGTACAGTGCTAGCCCTACATGTGTGTAAGTTGGACAGCTTTGGACCGTACATGGTAGAGTTGAAAGTTCACCATCTCCTTGCCAGGTCAGGGTAAAACAGACAAGCATTGTGGGTTCTTGTTCAAGCAGCTTTATTGTATGCAAACACCTCATAAATAAGGTTAAGTAACTTTAACTTATAAACAGGTTAGTTGTCATACACAGAGATGTTAACATGCTGGCTGCACCTTCAAAATGGCACTGAAGCTAACACATGCTTGGTATTTATATGCACACACAGATCTTGGAAACGCTTCTTAAAGGTATAACACACCTGCTATTCCACATCCTCCCTCTTTGAGAAATTGCATTAGGCATTGTCACTGCAATTAATGAATATGCAATTTACATAGAAATGATTTTCATCATGCAATTATACAAAGCTAGATACATATATACAACTACGTCCAAGTTGCTGTGTATTTCCCACTAGACATTGAAATGTGACCATATTATGTGACATAAAATTTAGGATCTGATTGAACAACTGGAATATCTCTGCTGACTGTTCAGTCTTAGGAATACTGGAATCATCTGCTGGAACAATATCAGGAGTCAAGCCATGTTCTGGAACAGGGATATCATCTGGATTGATCTGAGAGTTAGAATCTTTATCACAGGTACGATGCTGTAATATCAGTTCTGCTACAGGAAGAAGATGTTTGCGATTTTTCCTGTACTCCATACCCTCGAATTTAACAAAATAGGATCTCGGCTCAGCACAAATACTCGTTACTTGACCAATCCAGTCGAAACCTTTCGCTGTTTATATCCTCACTGTCTCCTTTTTTCAATGGATGAAGAAATCTGCTTGACTTGTCATAGCTGGACTTTTAGAAAGAAAGCTTTTTAGATAACTGGGCTTTAATTGCTTGATTGTTCTTAGCTTTAGGCCTCAATAAACTAGAACTGATAGGCAATGTTCTGGTTTGCCTAGATAGAAGTCTCTGAGCAGGTGAGCCAAGTATATTGTCACGGGGTATGTTTCTGAGAATGAGTAAGTTAAAAAAAATCGGTATTATCATGCTTTGACTTCTCAAGTAATTGCTTTGCACTCTGTACTGCATGTTCAGCAAGTCCATTCGATTGCTGATAATCTGTACTACTAGTAACATGTACGAAGAGTCCCATTCTCTGGCAAATTTCTGAAACAAACTGGTAAATTGCGTACCACTGTCAGAGATTAAATTCTGTGGACTGCCATGGACTGAGAACTGGCATTTCAACTTAGTAATGAGTGTAGTAAAAGTTAGATTAGGTAGTAAATCAATCTCGAGCCAATTTGAATGAGTCTACCAGTACTAAGTAATGTTGATTGTTCCACTCAGATATGTCAGTAGCTACAATTGACCAAAATAGATCAGGAATTTGCCTTAGCTGAAGTGGCTGTCTTTGCAAATGCACTTTAGTACAACTATATACTGAACACGAAGAAATTACTCTATCAATGTCTTTCACTAGAGAAGTCCAAAATACTAGCCTTCTTGCTCTTTTCTTAGTAGATTCATAACCTGGGTGACCATGATGCAAAATCTGGATATATATTCTTGCTGTAAAGAAGCAAAAAGAACAATTTTAAGACCTTTGAAAATAATGCCATCTTCCATTAACAACTCATCTCTGTAAGGAAAGTAAGACTGCACTTCTGGTGGTACACTGGATTGCTTTGATGGCCATCCAACACTGACATAGTGACTGAGCTTCTGCAAAACTAGATTAGTCATTGTATGATCTCTCAGCTCATCAAGTCTTGTGGCAGAAAAATGATGGACTTCCATGACGTCAAAGTCAAAATTCTCTGCATGAAGCTGTTCTGTTGTATTTCTATGCGCTCTAGATATCAGCCAGAGAAAGAAGTTTGCCTTTCATATAGACCATCTTGAAGTTGGACTTTTACAATTTGAGCATCATTCTTTGTAATCTTGCTGGAGCTGACATCATAGCCTTCTTTAAAATAGTGACTAAAGATTGATAATCAGTTTCAATTTGGATTTCTCGACCATAGACATAATCAAGAAACTTGCACATACAAACACTATAGCCAAACGTTCCTTCTCAATTTGAGCATACTGCATCTCAGTCTGGGTAAGTGTTCTAGATGTGTAGGCTGCTGGCTTGCCTTATTGGAGAATAACTGCACCTAAACCAAATTTTGAACCATCACAGGAAAGAGTTACTGGTTTGCTGTCATCATAGTATCTTAATCTTGTTGGGTAGCAATTTTCTGCTTAAGAACTTCAAATGCTCTCTGGTGCTGCTTTAGCCATGACTAAGTAACATTTTTACGTGTGATATCTCTCAAAGGCACTGTCAGCTCACTGAAATCTGATATAAACTTGCCTAAGTAATTGACCATACCAAGAAAACACTGTAGAGCTTGCACATTATTTGGTGCTGCTATCTCAAGAATGGCTGCTTGCTTGGACAGGTCTGGTCTCAAGCCCATACTTGTAAACAAATGACCTACATATGTAACTTCTGGTAGTTTGAATTTGCACTTCAGAGGATTGAGCTTTAAGTTCACTTCACATGCTCTGTCTAACTCTTTTAAGATTTCTGTCATGCTCTAGGTCACCATTGCCTCTGACCAATATATCATCCACTATTATGGTACAGGGATAGCCCAAAAAAAATTGCTCCATTGCACACTGGAACACTTCACTTGCAGAATTTATTCCAAATGGCATCCTGAGGAATCTATAGCTTCCAAATGGGGTACTGAATGTAGTCTGTAATGAAGATTTGCGATCAAGCATCACTTGCCAAAATGAACTCTTTGCATCTAAGACAGAAAAAAACAGTGGTATTTGGTATCAGGGCTGCAACCTCTTTGACTGTACACATGGGATGATGCTGTCTCTTCAAAGCCTTATTCAAATCTCTTGGGTTGATACATATTCAGATTTCATCTGAGGCTTTTTTATGAGCTGCTACCATGGACAACACCCATTCAGTAGGTTCTGTAACTGGAAAAATTACACCTTGTTTCACCATTTTGTCAAACTGAGCTTTGATCTTATGCTGCATAGCTATTGGAACTCTTATTGCTGATCTGACCACTAGACTGATCTCTGGGTCTAATTTCATGGAATACACAACTGGAAGTTTGCCCAATCTGTCATCGAAAACATCAGCATACTCTGAAAAAATAGCATCAGTGAAGCTGGAACTAGGACATGTGCTATTTGATGAACTTCTTTGGTAAAAGAAAGCAGATTGATTTTTCAAACTGTCTCTGAGGCCCAATAATGACTGCACAGTTCTTTGAATCAGGGTCTATATTATAACCTCGAAGCATCAGATCTCTGAACACCTAATGGTTGACCCGTAAACAGCAAAAGCTGAAAACCATGAATGTCCACTTCCGCAATTTTTTCCACAGGGAAAAAAAATCTGCTTGACCATTGTTAGGAATTTGCCCTTTTCTCCAATGTAGAGCAATCTCAGAGTTGGTATATTTAGTCAGGGGGGTGTGGGGCTTTGAAAGATTATTTGTCTGTTTGCTGGCCAAGCAAAATTTTTCCCCTGTGAAAAAATTCATGGAGGTGGCCATTCGCAGTTTTCAGCTTTTGCTGTTTATGGATCGACCTTTAGGTGTTCGAAGAGCTGACACTTCGAGGTTATAATATAGACCCTTTGAACCACATAGAACAATAGGCTATAACAGCTCTTAGCCACATAACATGAAAGCACTACTGAGCCTTCAGTTTGAATCTCTTCACCTCCATAAGCTATAAGTTTTACACAAGTAGTCACATTAAGTTGTTCACCAGCTCTGACCCTTGCAAAACTATCGGCAGACATGAAATTATACTTTGAACCAGTGTCTACTTTAAGCTTGGTGGATTTACCATTGATCTGGACAGTACAAAACACTTCATTTCTAGTCAACAAATCTACTGCATTAAGCTTTTCACCAATTACTGATACAACATAGGTTCATAGGTTAGTACTAAGCTAACTGCTCTTACGAGCCATTTTAAGCCTAGCCAATTATCCATTGTGAGACTCAAACCCTGCACCTTCTGTTTGTAAGGCAAACACCTTAACCATTAGGCCACCCTCCCAACCCTACAAACATCTACATATAAAGCAGACTGTTGCAGGTCTATTTGATTGACTTGCTTTTTGGAGTGACCATTCTTTGCAACTGTGTGAGGCTAACTGGATTTACAAAATCTTTGAAAATGGATCCATTTCTTACACTTATGACATTGCTGACCAAATGCCATGCACTTTTCTCTTCTGGACTCATGGTTAGCACCATAATTGTGACAGTTAACAATAAAGCTTGATTTAGGATTTGCTGATTCACTCTTATGCTGTACTGAGCAACATTTGTTTTACACTAGGTATCCTTGGTTTTGCACTGAACATGCTCCTTTAACTGAACTGTTCTTGGAATGTGCTAGAAGACTACAGGCTTTACCTAGAAGACCCACAGGGGCCGCTGCTTTGACATGCTTAGGCCTGTTTGTGCCTGTTACATGTTCATGCTGTGTACATGAGCTTTGGAGCCTACTGAAACCATGCACTTATCACCAGGAAGCATATTTGTTTGCCTTTCTGTCACTTTGTGAATCTAACAAATCTCAATGGCTTTACTTAGGGTTAAATCACTGTCACAAAGCAAAATCTTTCTCATAGCATTATTATTAATACTGCTCATGAGTCTGTCTTTTATTAACTCATCCTTTAAATCACCAAACCTACATGTTCTAGCTTTATTTCTCAAATTAGTAATATAAGCTGCAAAAGTTTCCCTTTGCTTTTGAGATCTCATGTAAAACAAATATCTCTCTAGTTAACATTAGTCTGAGGGTTACACATCTCTCTGAATTTCTGCTTTAAACACTCAGTGTCTTCCCTTGATTCAGCCTGCACAACAACATGATGAGTTTCTTCTTCACCTTCATACACTGCTGGTGCATAGATAAATGAACACTCCCTTTCAATGGTTTCTGATCCTGCTAGGTTCAACAAAATGAATGCCCTGGTACTTGTATCTTTATCAGGATAAGCTGCTTGTATAAATATATTGTATTCTTACTCAAATATTCTCCAATTCTCTGCAATATTCTGATCAAACACAAGTGGTTGTGATTTGTGAAATCCATCTGCCATATTGCTATATCTCAGTGAAAACTCTTGCAAATATGTATGAACACACACACACTTGTACATAAATGTATACATGTGTTTGAAATGTATGCCAGCACTTGTAACAACACAACAAGCCTCTGTATAACTGAATTTCATGAAATAAGTTTCCTGAGCACTTCAACACTTTGAAATCTCTTTCCTGTAAAGTCACTTGCTTTAAAACTATTTATTTACCATACAAGCCATTTATCTTTTAAAGGCAAAATGCTAAAGTCATTTATCATCATTTTACTGTATGAGCCTTTGTCTTGTAATTGCTTTAATGCCAAAGCCACTTATCAACATTTTACTGCCAAAATCATTTATCATCATTTTAAAAAAAAAGATTTCAAACAACTGCACAGTGTGAATAAACTGAGCAATAGAAACTGAGAGCAAGTAATATTTCGAAGTAACTGTACTTTACAAATACACTGTCTTGCTGCAATGGCACTTTACAAATGAACTGTTTTGAAGTAATTGCGATTTGTGAATAAGCTATCATAAAGTAATGGTAATTTGAAAATGAACTATTTCGAAGTAATGGCACTTTGCGAATAAACTTTTCAAAGTTATTGCAATTTGCGAATAAACTTTATCAAAGTAATTGCAATTTGCTAAGGTATTGGGCAGAATAAGCTCAGAGTGAGAAACACCTCACGATAGCTGCACTTTGTGAATAAACAGCACACAGCACACTTGAATCTCCTCCAAATGGCTGCAGTTTGCCAAAGAGCTCTGTATATTGTGAGAGACATTCTATAATGGCAGCACTCTATGAACAGACACACCCAGGCACAAAAAACATTTTGAAATGGTTTCACTTGACTGCACTTCAAGAAACAGTTGCACTCTGCACATAACAAACTTTTCGGAATTAATACACAGCAATAAGCACACACTGTAAGCACTTCTACACACTTTGAGATATTTTGAACAACTGTAGTTGTGCTATTCAAGGTTTCAGTTGATATAAAGTAGCACTTTGTGCCAAAACACAGTAATTTGCCAAAACACATAGAGTGCCTTGGCTTTATCTATACTCAATGTCCCTTTTCTGCCCTTTCTATTATAGTCATTTCACTCATTGAATTTCTTAATGTGCCTTTTATGCCCTTTATGCCCTTGTGTTATATTTGTTTTGCTCATTTAATCTCTTTTCATGCCCATTGTACTTTTGTGCCCATTTTAACTCTAACTATGCTTGTTTTACTTTAAACATGCTCGTTATACAATTTTTAGGCAATTCTGAACCCTTTATGTACTTTTCTAATGCTCGTTTTATCAAATGACTTGGTTTCAATCATTTTGTGTGATCAGTGAGCTCTTTTCTATTTCTTGTTTGCTTAATAATATGCTTTGTGCCCTTGTAATGCTTTGTTTAACCTCTTCCAACAAATAAATCATTGGTGTGTGTTCCCTTTACCTTTAACTTGTCTATGGCCCTTTTTCGCTCTTAATTCTTTTAGTTTGCCTTCGCCATTACCTCTGCACCTCATGGCACTGAAGAGTAGTCTTTGCAATCATGGTTCTGACACCATGCCACTCGCCAGGTCAGGATGAAAAAGGCAAACATCATGGGCTCTTGTTCATGCAGCTTTATTGTATGCAAACACATCATAAATGAGATTAACAGGTTAGCTATCATGGATGCTAACATTTTGGCTGCACCTTCAAAATGGCACTGAAGCTAACACATGCTTGGTATTTATATGCACACATAGATCTTGGAAAAGATTCTTAAAGGTACAACACACCTGCTATTCTACACATGGGAACTGGCTCTGCCAGGAGTTGCACTGGCACCTCTATGCCCAAGGTTAGAAGCGATGCTAGCACCTGACGGTGACTGCTGTCTGCTGGGAAAATGCCCCCTACAGGACCACCTAGGACCACAAACCCATGGCCTGCTACATCATGGTGTAGACAGCACTCTCCCCTCTGTAGCATTGGATATACTGCCACTATGGGAGCATGAGAGTGCATGGCCCTGTGAACTCTCAACAGATGGGGTTGCTGACCTATGTCTATGGGTCCGATGCTGAAGTCCAACAACACGTTCCATCACAGACAAGGTGTGGTCCAAGACATATGGTGTCTCAGCCCACCATCTGTCCACTTCATCAGTGAACCAATCCAGGGTGTTGCCAATGCTGTGGAGACAGTCACGGATGTCAGACTGTTCTGCATCCATAACCCTAAGTATACATCTGGTGTTCCATTCAGAATGTGCCTGTGCCTCCATGATGGCCCAAAACATACGCTGAGTAACCCATGATGTGACACCTGCAACAATTGGTGGACGGACAGCAGACCTTCTACAAGCACTCCTGCCAGTCCACCTGTGTGGGACTTCACCAGCTCTCTGTCTATGGCTAGTATCTACACTCACTGGAGCTAAAGTTGCCACACTTTCCTGTTCAATGACCCAACCCTCTGACTGTCTAATATCTGTGGCCTCCATGGATGGAGTATGTGTGGGCATACAGACTATGTGCAGCAACAATGGGGGCAGAAGAGGGGTGTCTACCTCTGGGACAGATTCAGCCCCTGACACCCCTAGCTGTGCCTCACTGTGTCCACAGTCATCATCAAAGTCTGAAGAGACACTGACAACAGGTTGTGTAGGGGACAGACTCTTGCAGTAAGAAAGAAACAAGCAGTACATTAATATCTGCACTATTGTGTGTAAAAAGCCTCCAAGACTCGTAACAATGAAGACCCACAACTGGATAAGCGGTCAAACAACTTTCTTCTCTTCTTTCATCCACAAAACACCTCCTCGGAACAAAATACAAATTCAACTCAGGACCTTTATAACAATCACTTGAAGTAAATCAAGTAAAACATGACCAGTATTATTTACCTTTTATTTAGTCAGTATGACACTATACTTGAAAAAACAGCACATAAAAACTCAGTACAACTCTCTTAACAAATATATGGAAACACACATTTAATTGTCTAATGTGTTTGCTTTCAACCTGTTGTATTTTAAAAGGCATTTTAAATTCCTTGCCTCATTAAACCAAGTGCCTTATCTGATGTTAACTGTAACTGTCAAAGTGTATCTGTTTGTTGAACTACACTCCTGTGACTACCCCTTCTAGAAACCTTAGATTCCTGTTCAAGACTCGAATTTAAAAACAGCCAACACTGTTTAAACACATAGTTACATTTATGTAGGGCATTATTCTGGCCCTTAACCATACTAGACTGTAATTGTTCCGTAACAAAACAAGTGTCATGCTTACCAGGAGCAGAACCATGGCCTTGGGTAATACCTGATGAACCTGTGAAAAGTTGAGGGTGGGGTAATGTCAGTACCACTGCATGTTAAAGGTAATATGCCCATGTATGTCACATTTACAGTAGGCACTGTGTTACTTGTTGTACTGGTCACAATCTGAGTATGAGTGTATAACTGAGGTTAAACCCTCCCCAAAGAACAAAGACCTGACCCCCACATAAAAATACCTACAGCCTGATACACTGCCTGCTACAGTATTACAGTGCTGATTACAGTAATCTTATCTGCATGCTCCTCAGCTGTGGAAACTGTGGCACCCACCTCCATGATGTACGGTGTGATGGATGCCTGGGAGCTGTTGTGTGTGCCTAGGTTTGCCAGGAATTCCTCAGTGGCCGAGAGTGGTTATTCCACTGCAGGGCCTCCACCGGTGACAGCACAATCCCTGGCTACATCCCTTCTTTGTGCAGCATTTATCATGTTGGTTGCCCGGTATTGAAACTGCTCATATGTCCTGCCATGCTGCCTAATGCCATTCACATCACGGACAAGGTCTGCCCACAATGCAGCCTGCTGTTCCCTGGTATGTCTCCCCCTGGATAGTAGACTGTGATGATGTTGCCTTAGTGCTTGCAGTATAATTTCATTCTCTGCATCTGAGAAAGGTGCATGTTGTCTATGGTACATAATTCCTGAAAGACAACAAAAGGGGAACACATTACAGGATCACATATGTGGACATACACTATGTACAAATACAGCAAGGCCAAAATGGCTGGCAGTAGCCACTGCTTGCTCACACATGCCATACTCCACAGTGTGCAAAAAAGTGTGTGGATACAACTGAGATAGCAATAGTCAGGTATTCCCATGTGTGCCATGACAGATACTGCTGTATGATCATACACCCAACACTCATGTCTACTGTGGTGTGTCCCCTACAGACAACCCTCTGATAATACATCATAGGAACACTGCCACATAAATAGCAGTGTACTATTACAACCACTATAAAGGGACAGTCCAACAAGACCAGTGTGCCACAATGACAAAAGACAATGCACCCCTGATGCTTTGTACATCCTGTGTAGATGTAAGACAGCAGGAGGTCACTGACATGTCATTATCGCAGGTCTAAGACAGGCTTAATGTTGTAATCACTATTCTCCATAAGTCTATTTACCCATCTGCAACCTGCTGTACACAAAAACATTTATATACCTGATGAAGTGCAGTACTCCTCTGTTGATATGTGTTGATAGTATAGTTGTCACAATGGCATGCTATGCGTGAGGAAGGTCTCATACAGAAAGGTTCCCCATAGCGAGCTGCTTGCCTTTTATACATGCTTCCAAGCAGTAGGTGATAACCTCCAAACAAGCCTGTGGTTCTGAAATGCTAACTGCAACCAAAACAGCTGATTTGCGCTATCATCAGGCAATGACATGCAACCACTGTAGAATATATAATGCATTCATGTAGATTAGGGCCCCTTTCTGATATGTTGTGAGGGACATTACTGGGGTGAGGAGACTACATCATCACAGAGGGTAGGTCTACAGCAGACACCTTTATGTAGAGATGGGTGTGCTACAAGCTGCAGCTATTACTGCAGGTAATAGACATAGACAGAGAGCATGAAGACTTTGGAGGGCAAGCTGTAGGAGTAACTGTGTGAGCTATGTCAGTCTTGTTGTAGAGCCAGGCCCAGAGTGAGAGTACCCTCAACACTCCAATGAAGGCATGTGTTTATTACGTTAGGCAACAGTATGAATAACAGCACTAGGCAACATGTTTGGTGTGTCCTTGAGCAAGATGGGCTGTATATATATATATATATATATATATATATATATTTATATGTATATATTTATATATATACACACACATATATATATATATATATATATATATATATATATGTGTGTGTGTGTGTGTGTGTGTGTGTGTGTGTGTGTGTGTGTGTGTGTGTGTGAATATGTCCACCACTTGGTCATCTACCAGGCAATGTATTACAATCTGGTAGTAATTTGTAGTGTGTATGAGGGCAGTCAGTGTTACAAGCAGGGATTTCAAATGTGTATGTTCATTGTTCAGCTGTGGTAATCTGCACTGTGACTCTGACAGGATTGTGGAGCACACTCTGATATTAGTGTTCCTCATTCACAGTACCTGAGTTGACATTCTCTGTGAATGCATATTACTGCATGACATGACAATTTGTGCACATATACATTTGCTACAGAGATACATGAAGTGTGTTCCTACCTGCAGGCCTGTGACTTCCATAATTTAAAAGCAGTCAATGCATTTGACATGCATTGTGTGGATAAAGAGTACATGACTCTGACATTAATTGCTGGCTTCACAATACTGAAAATTCAGTGGTACACATCGTTGGATTTGAATCCAGGACTGTGTGTGGCAAAAATGTACTGTCTATGAGGCATTTAACAGACTGAGCTACTGTCACTGCTGCCACAGGTGTATTTTCAAGACATACATGCACACTTACAGGCTGTGACAATCATGTTCTACATCCATCAGTATGTACTTTATATGGATGTATTTCTGCACCAGGGTCCCAGTTTCACTTGTATTTTGTCATTAATGCCTTAGCAGGTGTCTTTCTCCATGTTGCTGATAAAAGAGCACATGTACCTGCTATCAGATGCCTCACTTACATCCATTATTATGTCTTTGGCTTTGTAGTGATGTACTATTACACCAGATTTCCAGGAACAGTCCCATGTTTTCCATTAAGTTTTATTCAAGTTTGCGATGTGCAGCGCACATCTACGTTAAAATGTGCATAATGACTGTAACTGGCAATTACTATGTTTTTTTAAAGCACCTATTTCAAGTAAGAGTTGTGTGGCATGGCATGTTAATGCACTGGACTGCAGGTGTGAAGGTTTTGGATTAGAAACATAGGGCAGGGATTTATTTTGCAAATGTGTAATACAATTTTAAGGACACAATATAGCTCTGTTTAGCTGAGCTTAGCGAAGCTGTGTGATGTGGAACACCACGCAGAATTGCACTAAAAAATGTTAAGAAAAAAATGGGGAGATAGGAAAGTGGTGAAATGGGGTGCAAGCAGGGGGACAACATAGTGGAAGGCAGGTAGGGATGTGCAGGAAGGGAGTTGGAGAGAACCATAGCTATCCATTTCTTGTACAGCAACGACTGTACACTTCAACAGAATATGTACATGGATTTGAACTCTCACCCACAGAGAGAGGGGTGAGGACAACATAATTGCATTGTCAAGCCAATTGGACCAAATTACTTGTGTCCAGCGGACATGTGGTTGAAATGGAGAGCTATGTATAGGGCAGTATATTTTTTTGGGACATGTGTTCATTTTTTTAAGGTGCAAGTAGAATGTTGGGGAAAGGAGAGAGAGAGATACGTATGGGGGAGGTAAGTTGGGAAGGTGAGGATACATTTGCAGACAGACAAGAATGACAAGACAGCAGACAGGAGTGGTGTGTGACACATGAGTGGGGTGAACACCTTGGAGAGGGAGGGTGTTGTGGCATTCCAAGTCCCATGTACCTTCTGACACCAGCAGCATGACTCACATCCCCACATATGGGACTGTTGGCACTGCTCCTTCACTGACCCGATAGTGGCAGTGCTGGAGGCTGGGCACTGGGGCGAGGCTGCCCCACCAGTTCAGCCAGCATGCCCTCAATCTGTCGCAGGCAGCAGTCAAAGTCATGGTAGTGTATCCTGCGCACCAAGACTGGCAACTCACCCTGGGTGACAACACCTCCTCCACCACTGCTCCCAGAGGGGCCCCATCCAGTGGGGTGGTACTACCCAATGCCACAGTTAGTTTAGGGGCAGCAGCGGGAGCACCACTGGTCTTGGTCCCAGATGTGCTGGGACCTGGTGCCATGGCTGTTTGAGGCAAGGTAGGATGATTAGCCAGAACTGGCCTACCTTGACATGCTGTGATGATAGAGGTATAGCAATAGGTTAAGGTTAGTAATAGCCAAACCCTTGTTAGTAGTAACAGAATGGAGCATCATTTTAATTCCTACAAATACATATGTATAATATGTATAACACAAAAGTAAATAACATAACAGTCAGTATGGTAACAGCATGCCAGTAAGAGGTAAGCCACAAGGGCAACAAATTAGTTACTTTAACAAAGTATGTTAATAGCGAATCATAATAACACATAACAATATTACATCACATTTTGCAAAAATATAGTTAAACAACATGTTAATATTAAATCACAATAATAAATAACAATAATAAATAAATGAAGATAAGGGGAGAGAGAAAAACATTCCATTAGTGGCATTGCAGATTATATTCCTGAAAACACTGATAATACATACTCTACAGGTGTGTCATGCCAGTTTTGGTACAGTTACTACAATTCTGCTATAGCTGATGTAGCACATGCATACCTGTCAAGTTGGGTCAGTTTGGGTCAAGCAATAACAAATGCAGGTACACAACTTCAGAGAACAGCTTCACATAATGTGGACTTATATAACCACCAAGATATTCTGTAAGTGGATTTGGTAATACATTGCATTCCAGGTAGTCTTTCTTTGGCAATCCTGTGACAGATAGATTAGGCAGTTTTAATTACATTATGAGAAATTGTGACACTTGACAGGCATGTTTGTGTACAATAAATAAATGAGACAGTCATCTTGGCTTAGTTGGGTGGCATGGGGATAAAGCCCAATAGCAGTGACTGCAGGAGACATCTGCAAATAATGTAATAATTGACGGCAGCAACTAGTACAGACATGCAAGGAATGCAGCCATACTGCAAATAAACAGATTTATTTATGAATCAGCAATTCTCATGAATACTTTCTTGTTATTGATTTTAAAATTCTGTGAAATCTAAACACAATATCTGTTACGGGACTTTTTTTTTGCATTCTAGAACTATTACAATGTTATAATTGACTGCAGTGGCTGTAGAACATAGACTCATGCAATACAACCACAGTGTATATATTAATACAGCTTTATTTTAGAAACAACAATGCTGGTGAACACTTTTTATTGGTACTGCTTGAAATATCTATGAAGTCCACACAATATCTGCCCATGGAGTGGGTTATCTCACCCATATACCTTTATTACCTGAAGTAGGAGGACCAGAAAGCATTATGTGATCAATATTGGCCAGAAGACAGCCTTAGGCAGTACTATGAGTTAAGCAATACAGTTTGCAGGCCATTAGTTTTGCATTCTACAGCTGTTACAGTGTTACACTTGACTACAGTAACCTTACCATAGACTATCAATGCATACACCTCTACTGCAATGGTTATGACAACACAATCCTGTTGTACACCATTTTGCTTACTGTTATTGGTATTGTTTATTGTTTATTGCACTACAGTTGTTATTGTTCATTTATTGCACTACAGATCTAATTGCCCATTAATTGCACTACAGTTGTATATGCCCATTTATTGCACTACAGTTTTTCTTGTGTATATTTTATTGCAGTAAATGCTTTACTCTTTCTTGTTTATTGCACTAAAATTAGCATAATATATCCTTACTTACCACACTCACAGCAAAACCTGGCCAGACACCCAGCAAGGGACTCAACATTGTGAGCTCTCTCAGCTGCAGTTGTTGGAAGAGAAGCACACCATTATGCATACCAGTTTTGCAGACATTCAGCTTGCATATTGGTAAAACAAAGGAAAAATTACTTCTTGGACCCAGGTGTCCAAGGTTCCCCTCTTTCTCCTCTTCAGGTTGACATAATGGTAACAGCATTGCTTACTTGTGCAGGGGATACCAGTAAAGCTGTTAACTTCCCCAGCCAAATGGTCTCAGGTCTCTGCCTTACACTTCAAGCCCTAGAAACTGCCCGGCAGCAGCCTAGGTTCATGTTTTTTTTACCAGGAGCCCAACCATTACCCTGGATTCCAGAATACTCCTCTTCTGCACCCAAAAGTGTGCCCCTTCACCAGCACCACCTGCTATATCAACAGTCAATTGAACTCCAATGAATGGTGCAGAATTTCCATCTATTGCAGTGAATATAGGCTGTTTTCCCACCCTTACATGTCATTGAGCAACATTCAAAAAAGCACCATGTCACTTAGTAGCATGGAAAACAGCTAAGCAAAGTTGAGCAGCACAAAAACTCACACAATCGTTTTAGTGAAGCTTAGCACCACAGAAACATTGGTAGCCGTTAGTGTGTTTATGCAGTGGGCGGCTGCGGTGGTGCAGCGGTTAGCATTGTCACCTCACAGCAAGAGGTTTTCTGGTTTGATCCTTAGCTGGGGTGCCTTCTGTGTGGAGTCTGCATGTCCTCCCTGTGGTCACATGGGTTTCTTCTGTGTGCTCTGGTTTCCTCCCACATCTCAAAGACATGCTGTAGGTGGCTTGGAGACTCTAAATTGGCCCTAGGTGTGAGTGCGTGTGTGTGCCTTCTGTGGAAGGTTAGGTGCCAAGCTGGCAACTCAACTGCATAAAACTTCACTGCCAATCATGAGTGGACAGGTGATCCACTGTGGCAATCTCTAACAAGGAAAAAGCCGAAAGAAGAAATATGTTTATGCAGTACTTAGCATGGTTGAGCAAAGCTTAGCAGAGCGCAGCAGTGCCATATTTCACAATTTTATTACATTAAACAAAAATTGTACATTAAATTGCAAACATGTTTTGCCTGTTATGGACTTGAACCTAGGACCTACTAAACATAAGGCCGTAACTTTACCCATTTAGCTACTTGGATATTATGAATGCTAATATACCATTACATATACTACTGGACTACCTGTTAGCTCTGCTAAGCACAGCACAGTGACACACAAAGATGCAAAAACAAACCAATAAATAAATAAATAAATAAATTACATCTGGTTTCTATTTTTAGATGTCTGGCAAGTGTCAGTTATGTATGTATAAGCCGTGCTCGGGTCTGCCATACTCTGCGCTGTGCCATGCAAACATCAATTACAAAAATAAAAATTACAATGGAAAAATAAAATAATTAATTATAATAATTGATAACATCTGGTTTCTATTTTTACATGTGTAGCAGATGACAGCTGTCTACATGTGAGTGCGGCTTGGCATTGCTGTGCTCCGCGCTGAGCAAACATGCAGACAAATAAAAAAAAAAATATATATGTTATATAGTCCACATTTAACACAATTCACAGCGTTTCAACAGTGGTGGGGTGCATTACAGGGAGCCTCACCCTGTGCATAACATCTGACCAGGTATCCACAACCATGGGTAGCCTCTACACATCTCCCTACACTGACGCAATATCCCTGTCCTATTATCTCCCTTGGCAGTGTGCCATTATTAATATGCATGGCACACTGCTGAGGGGGAACCATGGTCATGTGCATGGATACATTCCATGGAGGCTCTACACGGTACCTACATGGAGTTTATTACTTCCTGGGAAAGATCTTTCACTGTTGACCAGTATCTTTAGATATGAAAATTCAGTTTGCCCAAGATATGATATTTTAATAACAGGACAGATGAAGAAACATAGCAAGAAGAAAAGTTATACCTCTGAATGATGTAGCTGTTGAAGAGTACTGTATAATGTGCAAAAACTGAAAAACAAATATGTCATGTATTGGACAGGATAAAATGTATACTTTCACTGGAAATTCAGATGATAAAACTAATCATGCAAAAGCAAAACTCATTAGGAAAAAGACATCAGGCTTACCAAAATTGAAAATCAATGTAAAAGAAGACCCCCAATATGATGGATGAACTCACACAATAATTGCAACAATAGATGCCCCTCTCTCAGTCATTAGTCACCTGAATGAAGAATGAACACAGCTCCGAACAATTAGCAATTGCGTCGGCAGCATGCAATGACAACGTACAATGTATAACCTCAAACCTCCTTCAATGAGAAAATTATGAGACAGATACACTGGCTACCCCTTAAGAACATACAAGTGTTCCATCTCACTTGCTTCTGAATGAGCAATAATGCTTTACTTATTTTTACAGCTGTTTATTAAAGCATTCATAATAAAGGTTTGTAAAGCATGTAAAGAAGTATTTGTACATTCAGAAAATAGTTAGATAGAAATGCATGCATATTCTCCATATTGCAATCATAAAGAGATTTGTGGTTGTCTTTTTGAAATGGTTTGTGTTCTGTTTTATCAGATGCTGTTTGTTTTGGTCCTTTGAGACTTTTGTACTTACAGAATGCAAAGTGACTGATAATTGTTTTCCATAGCCTGGTTTAATTTCTTAGTTTTTTAGTGTATGCTAGCAGTGATTGTTTTTGTTTTGTGAATGTCTTTTGTTTTTATCTTATATAACTGTGGAGTTGAGATTTGTACTTTCAGGGTGTGTAGGACTGGATTCAGTTCCCCTAGGTGGTGTGACAATTTCCTGTGGACAGATAGATGTGAACATATGGCTGGATGGCAGTCTAGCTGCTGTGACATATGGCTGTAGACATTTTCCTGTGGGCATAGGAGATCCCCCTGTACCATACCATTAGATGGCAGAATCAAAACTACAGAGTGAGAGTATATGCATGTCTCCAGGAGCACAAAGGCATAACTGTCTGTGGTACAGGCTGCAGCATCCAGATGCTAGGTGGGCATGAATGTGGCACTGTGAAAAAAGTGTACAATGGGCAAAGGCTTTATTAATACAGCAGTGGAAGTGATGTGTGGGGTGCTTGGTTATCACTATATGCAAATATAATCACAACTTGTAAAAATGTGCCGTAGCAGGTTAAGAAATCATGAATATTGCTGTAGTCACACTTATGTTAGAGGATGCTCCCCTACAACAATAGCTTTTCTATGAGGCATCACTGGCATCCTCCTGAGCAGTGATTCTCTTCCGTTATCAGTTAAGTTTTGTTCTTGATGCAGAATGGACAGAAGGTCAGAAAAATGAACAGTAGGCCGTCCAAATAACACCTTTAGCTGGCAGTGCCATGCTTCCACCAGATTATTGGTTCATGGAAGATCCATGCCAGAGACATCACAGACATTCTATAATTTCAGAGGATAAGATGTTGACAGTCATTGAGGTGCAGGATGGTGGGATGCATACTTCCTTGGACAGCCATGCACATAATGATGGTCAAGAAATGTTGATACAGACTTATCAGTGTGGAATCCCCAAATGTGGGCACAACATCCTCTACTGGTAAGAAAGTCAGTGCAATCAATTTGTGGCTAGCTATAAAAAATGCAGTGACTGTGCCATAAATAGCTACAAGGTAATGGTGCTGCAGTTGCCACCAATCTGGGCAAAATGGAACAATAAATCCTTTAGGATACTCTTGGGCAATGCCCTACAGTTGGCACAAATTGACATCTTCTCAAAATCAGTCACTCTGGATGAAAGGTGCATCTGAAATCTGCAGCCATTCCCTTAAGTATATCTCACATACTGATATATGATGCTTCTGTTTTCTGAGTCATTAGGTAGTAAACCAGGGGAATAATCCTAGTGTTAGTGGAAGTGCCAATGGATTAACACGCTGTACAGTTGGTGTCACACTTCTGCTTGTATTGGGAATGTGCCATCCCCAAGTATGATGTGTGACCTGCACAGATCTTCCAGATTTCATGCTGTAGATAGCAAAACAAAGGAGTCCTTGGAATCTGTGTTTGGCTTTCTTTGTAGGAGGAAGGAAGTGGGTATAAGCTGTAATCAATGTCCTCTATGGTTGGAGGAGGTATGGAAAGGGATGTGCATGCCCTCTGCCATATTTTGGTAATGGTGTGACAAACTGTAGCATGACAAGGCATCTCTTATAGGTTATTGCCATCTGCCTTTCCAAGGAAACAGAGTAAGTAGCCATTTATTCTTACTATTGCTTGCCACATTGGCTGGCCTCTGTCCAATATCTGCTGGCAAGATGTCATGGTCTGTACTCATAGTCATTATCCATCATGTTTATACTACTTGTAGTGGGCTTCTTGGCATTCATCGTGCATAGTTTAGTAAGACTGTGCAACTGGATGCCAGTGAAATCAGCTATAGGTTACTCTGTGACTGAGGGAACTGTGGAGTGTTTCACCTTGACATATGTAGATTCTGATCTAGCTTGCTATAACTAACAGCATAGGCAGTGGCTTCCAGGTGCTCTCTTTCAAACATGGTAGTTTATAGCTCTCTTTCATCCACCATGCTACCATATACCTGTCTGAATCTTGGACAGTTATGGTGTATTCTCAACCTACATAGCACTAGGATATTCACAGTATAAGAGCAACGCACATGTCTGCACTCAATGTAATTTACTAATGTCACTGTCCTTAGAGAAAACTTCCCCTTTAACAGCCTGCCTTATGTCTTGACCAATCAAACTTCCTTGCCTAATTCTCATTTCCAGATACAGACTTTACTTAAGGATCCTTTCCTGTATTGCTCCCTTTTTTGCATGTGTGCCTCTGATTTTGTGTTTGTCCTGTCTGCAGCTATTGTAGGATGATTGTGTTGGACCTCCATGTGTGACACATGCTGTTCTGGTAGACTGAAGTATGCAAAGATAGGTAAGAAAAACATAAATAACCTACTTGCTATACATAATTGCATACTTCTCTGATGATTTACTATGTTTGGATCATGCTCATGTCTCCCATGTCCCTTGTGTGTGTCTACTATTCTGTCTATTTGCATGGTGATTCATGAAGGTAGTTGTCACTACATTTTGTTAGGATACATCTCTAATAAGCAGTTTTAGCTGTGCCTCACTCACATCAATGTAGTTAGGTGCATCTGTCCCTTCCCATTAGTACTGAACTCTCATGTTGTTCTATTTCTTGGGGTACATCTTCCGCAGAACTACATCTATTAAGTATTTGATTATATGTGCAAAGCTCTACACAAACTAAACCTCCCTTCCTGTTCTGTAATGGAAAATATTCAGTCTATCTGTGATCTTGCAGTTGGTTTGAAGGGAAGGAATATTCCCTTATGCTATAGGATATGCTGGGTGTATTGTTTATTTTACTGTACAGTGCATCTCTACTTCTGATACAGCTGTCCCTATGGACAGACTTTGGAGTTACTGTCATGTAACGGTGGGGTGGAATTAACTGATGATATATCTAGTAAGGATGCCTTACTATGCATTTATACTAAGAGTGAGGCATACCTCTCAAATGCCAAGATTCTTGCCGAATGTCTAGAATTTTGCTGCAAAGATTGGATCCCTTCCTTATAACATTTGTAGCATTTTGGTATGTCACGGAGGATTGAAGTCACTAATAAATAACATGCATTTGAGTTTCTGACTTCATAATCCTGCTGTAGATACATGCCAACACAATTCCTGATATTCTAGCTACTTTCTAAACTTATAGGAGCAATATTTATACTTGGACCTATTTTGGGCTTTTATCCACCTATTATTTTAAACTTTGTTCAGTTTTCTTGCACTTGTTTACATCGCAACAATAAGTCTTCTACTGCATCTGTCTTTGCTGTTAAAATACAGCTGTGTAGCTTTCCTTAGGGATCATCTCAATGTGCTAGGTTTCTCATCAGCATGTAATGCTGTAGTGATTGTACTTTTTTGCCAGACTGCTGAACATTGAAATGGTGCTGAAGCCTTCTGGTTTCATGTTGTAGCTTTTGGGGAAATGTCTCACAACCTAAATGCTGGAATCCTGTGGAGCTCCATCATCCCATGGGAGTGCAAGGCGGTGTCTGCCTGCATAAAAAAAAAAAAAAAAAAAACTCTGTGATTTTTCCATTGGATTGAGTTTCTGAGAAGTGTAAATCAGTGTTGAATTGGAAATTGGGGACTAATAAATTAACAAATCAATATCTATATCTCTATATATCTCTCTCTATATATATATATGTGTGTGTGTGTGTGTGTGTGTGTGTGTGTGTGTGTGTGTCTGTGTGTGTGTGTATGTAAACTTATTGAACAAACAACTGTCAACATTATATGTACTGCAAAACAAATCTCAAAATTACCCCTCATTGAGTTAACATTACATGGTTAACAATTTATTGATTGCAATAAACCAATTAACCAACAAAATAATCAACATTAAGAGCTATTTCTCTAAATACATTAAAAATACATGTTTTGTGAAGGAGGCTTATAATTTCTGATCTCAGTTTAAATCCTACTTAGCCAAGCCAAGCCAATGCAAATATCATTCTTCCAACTGTTTCACCTAGCAACTTTCATACCTTAGTAAAGACAAAATAATTTACTTTTTATTATGTTAACAGTTACTTGTAACACTGTTCTTCATTAGGTTGGAAATTTTGTACCTAGTATAGTGATACAATATATTCAAACATACTCTGATTCATTGTATATTAGCAATATAATTGCAGTATTTCACTATTTTTGACAGTGTCCTTTGTTTTGCAACTTTGCAGTGTTCTAAGTTTCTTTGTTGTTGTATACTGTGCATTTGTACTTTTATATTATGTTTCAATTTCATTATTATCTCTGGGGCTGGGCAAGACATTGATCACATTTGATTAGTGTCCTACCCCAACATATACATTTTATATATATATATATATATATATATATATATATATATATATATATATATATATATGGATCTCCTTAGAAGCTCGACATTTCAAAACGTAGAATTTCAAAAGGATGAGATCATAAGATCGAAGTTTTGAAACTTTGAACGTTTTGCATTGAGATCTTTGCACAGCGCAGAACTGGATAATTACCGTTTTCCTCACTGTAATGCGATCTCAGAGTTGGTATATTTATTTAGCAGGGGGTGTGAGGGGTGCAGGGAGGTTTGCCCCCACTGCAAAAATGTAAAAAAATTCTTTTATTAAGTTCTTGAAGTTTCAAATCTTCGATCTTATGGTCTTGGCCGCTTAAGCCACGAAGTTTTGAAACTTTGAGCTTCTGAAGATCTCTCTCTCTCTCTCTCTCTCTATATATATATATATATATATATTTATATATATAGATATACACACAAACACACACACACACACACACATATATATATATATATATATATATATATATATATATATATATATATATATAGATATATATATATATATATATATATATATATATATATATATATATATACATACACATACGGGTCTACTTCAGAATGTCGACCGATCAGAATGCCGACTTTCATATGGCCAGCACCATATGATTGACATTCCAAAAGACCGATATCCTAAAATAGCACCATTTACCTACCTGTAAACACAGTAAAACTGCACCCACCACACCCCCTGCTACTTAAATATTCTCACTCCGAGATCGCACTACAGTACAGGAAAGGGGAATCTCCCAGTCCCTATCATTTGAAAGTTTGAACAAATGAAGGGCTCCTTTATATATATATATATATATATATATATATATATATATATATATATATATGCAGCCATGCTCACATCAAGAGGTTCTCCGGTTCGATCCTCAGCTGGGGTGCCTTCTGTGCGGAGTCTGAATGTCCCTCCCTGTGGTCGTGTGGGTTTCCTCCGGGTGCTCCACTTTCCTCCCACATCCCAAAGACATGCTGTTGGTGGATTGGACACTCTAAATTGGCCCTAGGTGTGAGTGCGTGCATGTGTGTGCCTTCTGTGGAAGGTTGGGTGCCAGGCTGGCAACTCGACACTGTAAAACTCCACTGCCAATCATGAGCAGACATGTGATCCGCTGTGGCGACCCCTAACCGGGAAAAGCCGAAAGAAGAAGATATATATATATATATATATATATATATATATATATATATATATATATATATATATATATATATATATATATATATATATATATATATATACACACACACACACACACACACACACACACACACACACACACATATGTATGAACTCACAACTGCATGCTTGCTCACACACATCTACATATGTGCATGTATTTAAAAGTCTAATTGCAGTAAAAACAGCACCAAATTGGGGGTGGGTAAATATACAACTGAGTGTGTTACCTTTTCTAATTGGTTTTACTTTGTTATTAAAAATACCAAAAAGCAAAAATATAGAGATGTAATATATTCTCATAATTTGTTCTTAGATTAAAATATTTAAGAAACAAAACAAGGTTTTAACAAACCATTTTCATGCAAATGGCAAGACCTGCATTTTATATCCTACATCTTTTAGCACCCGAATTATTAAAATAAAATGACAGGATACATAATGGCTCAGTATTAAGGTATCAGTCCGATATGTCCAGGGTGCAAGCCTCACTTTTAATCTGTGTGTATAGCTCACATGTTTCCTCGTGTGTTTTCATGAATTTTTTCTGGGCACTGCAGGATCTTCCTACTTTGCAAAAAATATTATTTGATTGTTTGCACTAATCTGAAAAAAGTAACTATGATCTACATCTGTCAATATATACCAAAAAACATAGCAAGAACCGATCAAAAAATGAAACCAGATAGTTTTAATTTCTGATTGATCAACCCCTACCACAAACTTCAGCCTACCTTGTCTGAACAGCTGTGTTACGGAAAGTTTTTTTTTTTTAAAGAAAAGTGTAATTATGACAAGGGGCAAAGTTAGGGTTTGCATTAATTAGTATGGTAAGCAGCAGGACTTCACTCCACTTCTGGTAAAGTCAACAGCAATATTTATGTTTGGACAATAAAATGCCTTTTTTTATACTAAAAGAGTACCTGTTATGCAAATGTTACTGCATGCATATATATGTATATATAACTGCAGTCAATAAGAGTGAATGTTCAGAAGAGTTAATGCTCATTTATACTTGTTTTTAGCCTGCTGGCTGATTTATATGCAAGATTGCATTACAACGGGGTCTGGGAATCTACCTATTTATCATTGTTATGCCATCTCAGAGTTGGTATATATAATTAGTAGGGGTTATAGGGGTGCAGGGGAGCCCCCTTGAAAAAAAAAATATATTTTTTGTGTTCAGTCATTTGCTTTAATATGATTGCTCTTTTTTGCTCCCTCTTTGAGGAATTCAATATTTCATATGTGTATAAATGGGTATTTGTGTATGCATGCATATTGTTTTATGTGTGTGTGTTCATAAGTTCATAGGTTCATAGGTAGGTACTATGCTATCGGCCCAAGGGCATAAGTAAGCCTAGCCAACAAGGTTCCCTGGTTTATGCCACCCAAAGTTATTTTCCTGTGCCACTGTCAAGCAGAGCCACAGAAGTGATCCCGGGGTGTATTTCCTATTTCCCATCCACTCATCAAGATTTTTCTTGAAAAGTGCTAATGAGGAACTTTGCCTGACATAGATGTGTAGCTTGTTCCAGAGTATGGGAAGTCTCTGGGACAGGAATCTATCCCTCCAGCAAGTCCTGTTTATTGTGGTGACAAGGTTTAGGTCCCTAAAGTGTGTAGCTCAGAGGGATTGGGTTTCCTTTAGGTGTAGCATGTCCAACAGCTCTGGGTTTGACATAGCTTTATATGTTAGGCAGAGATCACCTCGGAGTAGGCGATATGCTATGGAGTAAAGCTGGAGTTTTATGAGACAGTCAGTGTAGGGCATCTGTTTGAGGCCAGTAATCCTCTTTGTGAGGTACTTCTGTGCCTTTTCCAGCTGCTGCAGATGTCTTGTAAGGTACATTCCAAAAAGGGTGTTGTACTCTATAATGGGTCTAATGAATGTCGAGTAGAGGGGAGCAAAGACCTCTTTTTTCCTGGATGAGAACCCTTTTGTGATGAGGTGTGTCATGTAGAATGACTTCCTGATTACTGTGGCGATGTGATTATCAAAGGAGAGACTACTGTCCACCTGGGTCCCAAAGTCTCTTATCAATCATTTGGTATCAAGTAGACTGCTGCCTATGTGATAGTTCATGGGTACAGAGTTTTTAACCAAAGGGGAAGACAATGCACTTTTTGGCATTGAGCTTGAGACCATGGCTCTGACACCAGGCATCTGTCTCATTGAGGCCCTTCTGTAGGATGTCCACATCATTTGGGTACTCAACTATGGCTCCTAGTTTGCAGCCATCTGTGAACTTCATTAGCCAGAGGCCTTCTGTGTTAGCCTGTACTTCAGAAAAGTAGATACCAAGCAGGAGAGGTACCAGGACTGAACCCTGTGGCACTCCACTTGTCACTGATTTGAAGTCAGATTTGGAGTCTGCAACATTTACAGTGTGGGTTCTGTCAGTGAGCCAGTTGGCAATCCATCTTGTGATGTAGGGATTTATACCTAGTTTAGTGAGTTTAGCTATAATTCCACAATGCAGGATGGTGTTGAAAGACTTGGTGAGGTCAAGATAGGCTGTGTGAACCACCTTACCTTCATCTACGGCTTTGGTGACTGCCTCAAAGAAGTCGATCAGATTCAGGATACATGATCTACCTTTCACAAACCCGAACTGGGTGGGGTCCAGAATTTGGAGATTACCACTGTCTTTGTTTATGAGTTCCATGATGATAAATTCCATGGCCTTGCAGTCCAGGCTCATCAGGCTAATAGGGCAATAGTTCCCGGGATCAGTGGTGACTCCCCCTTTGTGGAGTGGGATAACTGTTGCTGCGTGCCATTTACTGGGCACAAAGCCTGATGTGAGGCTATGATTGAACATGGTGCTTAGGTGGGGAGCCAGTTTGTTCTGAAGTTCATGTAAAATGCAGCCTTGGATGTTGTCTGGTCTCATGGATGCTGTGTTTTTGGCTTTAGAGAGTGCAGCTTTTACCTGCGTAGTTGTGATTACAGGGACTCTGCATTCTTCCTCTATAGATATGGGCCCTTTAGGGGGTGAGAGCAAGGTAAAGTTAGCACTGAACCTATCTGCCAGGATGTTGGCAATATCAGTTGGTTCTGGAATTTTCATGCCATTGTGCTGTAACTTAGAGCAGATTTTGGTGTTGCCATTGAGATTCTTGACATAGCTATAGAATGCTTTGTAATTGTCCTTAGAATCAGTGGCAATTTTGTTTTCATAGCTAACTTTGGAGGATCTTATAGAGGATCTCAGCTTCTTACTGAGGCTGACCAAGGAGTTCCTCCACTCATGGGATTTTACTCTCTTTTGCAATAGTTTCTTCCTTCTGTTGTACATTTTGTTTATGGCAGGGGACCACCAGATTGGCTTCCTTTTTTGGAGGATAGCGTCTTGCTTCTGTTTGGGATAGTATGATCCATGCACTTGTGTAAGTGCTTATAGAGTGCATTTGTGTAGGATTCAGCAGTCATAACTGTATTGTCCATCTGCATGGGTGCCATGAAGTTCACCACTTCTGTCTTAATTAGCATGAAGCTGGCTTTGGAGAAATTTTTTACCGTGGTTTCCTTAATGGGGGGTAGGGGCAGGATGTGGATATTTAGGGTGATTAGCTTATGGTCGGATCGGAGCGGACCAATGAGGAGTTGACTTCAGGTGTGGAACACCAGTCACTCATGTTGGTAATGACTAGGTCTAGGATATTGTTGCCCCTGGTGTGGGTGTGGATAAGTTGACCCAGAGCATTGGAATTTATGAATTCCAGAAAGTGTTGAGTGAAGGAGTTGGTACAGGAGTAGTTTTCCCAGTTAATGGCGGGGTAGTTGAAATCGCCCATTATTAGAGTGTTTGGTTGAACCCTAATATTTTTCAATATATCAAGAAAAGAGGAGTTGGAGTCCTGGGGCATGGTGGGGGATCTGTAGCAAGCAACAATTTGGACTGCAGTTTTGCCGAGAGTTTGTTGCACTTGGATAACCTTGCATGCATTATGCTGAGCAACTAGCTTGGAGGTGTGGATATCCTTAATGAATATGGATACACCTCCACCTTTGGTGTTCATGTCCAGGTTACATGGTTGAAAAGTGTGGTATGAGTTATAGCCTGGTAGTGCAGGTCTGCTCTCTGGAGCCTTGGACCAGGTCTCAGTCACTGCACAGAAACTGATGTTCTCCATTTTAAGTGCCTTGAGTGAGTGCATTTTGAGATTTAGACTTCTGGCATTGAGTAGCATTGCCCTCAGTTTTTGCTTGCCTGCTCCTGTTACAGTGGTGAATTTGTCATTTGTACCTTGCCTAAAAAAGGCACTATAGGGGTGGCAAGAGCCTTAGCCAGTATCCGGAATCCCAGGGGCGACAGGTGCAGGCCATCTCTTGCAAAGCATCGTGGTCTGTCGACCATGTCATTCCAGGTACACAGATACTGAATCCACTTAGAATGACACCAGAAGCTTAGCCAATTGTTGAAGTCAATCATTTTGTCCTTGTACTGCGGTATCATTCTGGGCGATGGCAGAATGCTACTCAGGGTTAGAGTCATACCTGCCTGGGCTACAAGATCGGAGAGCTCTTCCATGTCTCTTTTCATATAGTCCAGGGAGGTATGTCTCGGGTCGTTCACACCAACATGGATAATGACAGAGTCATATTTGTACTTGTTGTGAAGTGACCTGAGTGCATGGGTTATGTGGCATATCCTGGGACCCGACAGGCAGCTGACAGTAACCTTCTCCTTGTTTAGCCTGGTGAGTAGGATATCAGTGTGCCTGACTATAGCATCACCTATGACTAGTGTGTTGGGTGCATTGTTTTGCCTTATGGGCTGTGGTTGACTGGCACACTGAGTCTGTGGGCTATGTGTCATTTGGGTTGTGTTGGGGGGTGGAGGTTGCTCGTGTTTCTGCTTTGGAGGTCTCAGATGCTTGAGCAGATTATTTTTGAGAGCCTCTGCGAATGTTTTTGTGTTTCGATGTGTGGATCTTGGTGGTGTAGATTTAGTGGAACTATGTGATGAGTGTGGTGTGATGCAAGTATTTACCTTCTCCTCTTGACTGTTAAATTCAGTCTTGGTTGTAGAAAGCTTTACCTCCAGTTTGGCTAGATAAGTGAATCTCTTACAGGTTGTAGTGTTGGGTGGTAGGAGGAGAGGGTTGTCTGTGTACATGAAGCAATTGCTCTATTGCCCCAAGATGCCCAGATTCATCAGATAGGCAGAAGAGAACACTGGGAGCTTACCCTTGGACATGCCTGAATAAAAAAATATTTCCCTCTAGATAAGTGAGGAGAGTGAGTACAAGAGCTGTTTTTCTCTAAGCAAGTGAGGAAGGTAATTACAAAAACGGTTTTCCTCTAGGTAATGAGGAAGGTTGAGTGCTGTAGTAATTTGCAGCTTATTTAGTGCTTACAACAAGCTCTGAACAAGTGCTGAGCACGAATAAGCAAATTCAAGTGCTAAAACTAAGAATCTGTATCTGGACTAGACTAGTTACAGGAAAGAAACAAGTGCAAATGCAGGCTTTTAAATCAGAAAGTGAGAGAGAGAGATGCAAAAATTGCCCAAATGGCCAATGACTACAATATCTGGGCCAGAAACCACTCCTTATGTGGTAGATAGATTACCTAATGCTTACCACTCCCACTGATAAGCTAACAGGCTTCCCTCTAACACAGAAAGGCTTGGGGAGCTCAGGAGCTTACAAACAGTCCTGTTTGTGTATTTTGCTAGATCTAAAAGTTAAGATATTGATACTCAACTTCTTGATTACAAAACATTAAAGGTCACATCATCAAAATAACTACTGTGGCCCCCACACCTCTTCCTACTTATGTAAACCAACTCAGAGATCACACTACAATAGGGAAAGGACAAATTCCTCAGTGCATGTTATTTTGCAAGTTTGCACATTAAAAAAAAAGAAAAAAAAAAGCGACAATGCTTGATAAGCTCAGTTTTATTTAACTCTCTCTACTTTTTTCTGTGTGACAGAAAGTCAGTTTAACCAAAAGATACACAATCATATATATTGAAAAACACTAAGCAGCTTATGGGAGTGATGAGGTACTCAGCCATATGTGCTTTTAAATGATCCTTACCACCCTTTTTAGGCACATAATAGTGCTTTCCTCTCAGAGGATATACACAATAACCTTTTCTATGTATCCAACCATCAAGACTAACATTAAAGGTAGCCAGGGTTGCACTTTGTTTGACCTGTAGTGTGGTACCGTATTCCATAGGCTGGGAATGCATTGACTAGGAATCTGTCTGTCCAGAGAGCCTTCCTTATTTTTTAAACATCTTTATTAAATCACATTTTAAAATGTGACATAAGTATACATGAATTAATATAAAAGTAAACAAACCGTAGTAACATTTTTTCATTATTATTTTCATACACACATTTTCTTTTTAATAATTTTAATTCACTCTGACATGACACAAATTACTCTATCCCTGCCTTCTTTTAAACCTTGACCCTGCTATTATTCTACATGCATCGTTAACACAAATTCCATTTGCTTATAATTCACTCCTTCCCTTTTCTAATGATCCCTGCATTTATTTCATCTTCTCTTACATTATTTATTTCAATTACAGTTAGTTTAAATTTTGATTTCCATTTTTTGTCAGATAATATCATTAAACTCAGCAAGGCCTTAGTATGTACAAGTAATTTCCAGCACAAAAGAATCATTTCCTTAGTTACAACAATTTAATCCCCCACAATTTCTGTCAAAGTACTCTGCACAAACTTTTTAAAATTTACTAACTTGTTATTTCCAAAGGACATGTCCCCAAATTGCCTCTCTCCTTCCCATCACACATCTGGCAATTGCTATCTACCCGAAGAAAAAATATTTGAAGTCTGCTAGATGTTTGCATAGGTATTTTATTTTATTTTTGGTCCAGATTTAGGACCATGAAGGATTTAAGATCTTTAACTGACTTGGTTAGAAATCTTTTGAGCCTTTCCAGCTGAACAATATGCTTGGATGTTTGCATACCAAACAGGACTTTGTATTTGATGATGGGATAAGGGAAGAATACAGTGGAATGACTTCCTTGAGTTTGGAATTCTCTTGGAAATTAATTAAAATATATACTTATATTGGTGTATGACAAGTTGTTGAATGACAACTTGTCAAACCTGGAAATTCACTGAAACAGCTGGTCGAAATTCAGCATATGTGCCAGCAGTTGTGCTGTGCAAAATCACTGTACAATGGAGATTTGGAAATTTTCAATTTCCCTATTGCAGTGTGATCTTAGAATTGCTATATATAATTAGCAGGGGGTATAGAGTACAAGAAGGCTTGCCCCCCCCCAAAAAAAAATGAGACTTGTTTTTCTTTTTTGCTTTTTTTCAACCAGCTGCTGAATGACAAGTTGTGCTCTATCAGTTGCTGTTCAATTTGTTGCAGTTTTATGAGCTGTCTCTCTCTCTCTCTCTCACACACACACACACACACACACACACACACACACACACACACACACACACACCACAGTTCCCATACCTGTTCCTGAGTTGTCTGCCCTTCCCTATATCTGCATTCACAACTCCAGGCCATCACAGAAAGTAGTCATTCCATGTTGCAAGACATATCCTCAATGAGGATTGGTTCTCCCATGTTAAGTGCCATTACAGCATAAGTGCAGTATCCCTGGTGGCTAGTAGGTCCTCACTTCAGATCCCTCTGTTAATTTAAGTGCCATTAAGGTACAATAGTTTAAAGTACTCCTGGGTATCTAGTGGCTCCCCCCACCCCCAATCCCTGTACTAGTTTAAGTGCTGTTATAACACAAGTGTAGTATCCTTGTTGGCTAATGGTCCTCCCACCTTTATTACTGTACTGGTTTAGGTTCCATTACACCACAAGTGCAGTATCCCTTGTGGCTAGGGTTCCCTCACCCCAATCCCTGTACTAGTTTAAGTGTGGCTGGATAAATATGACTTTTTGGCTGTGTTCACTATCACAATGTGTTACGGTTGGCTATGCTGCCCTATATGTCTGAGCAATTTCATGAATTGCTTGGTGCATTGCTGCTTTCCTGGAAGCAGTTCCAGTTCTGGGGTGGAGAGAGAGAGAGAGAGAGAGAGAGAGAGAGAGAGCACAATGCTAATTAGCATATACCTCTTCGTGGACTGTCTCATTAGCATAGGATGGCTGCAGAGCCAGCCCTATGCAGTGCTGCATGGCTTTGTGCTACAGCACAATGCCACATCATGTTAAGACTGTCTCTGAATTCAGATTAGTTAGTCACATGTACATATTATAAAATAATATTTATTTTTTGCAGTATAAGTATAGCAGAATTAATGTATATCATGTTGTTAATACCATGCTTCATAAAAGTCTTGAACTGGATCAAGGTGTTGCAATGAATGGCAACCAAAATGATTCTAAGAAAATAGCTGCATGCTTCTGAACTGACTGAGGGATCTGGATCTGAACTAAATGATCAGAACTAAATGATAAACAGCAGAAAGGACAGAATGGGTGTGTCATGATATGCCTCTGTAAAACTTAAATTCAATGGATATAAATGACAGAACTGTAGCAAAGGAATTATCCATTTAGTATAGTTGCTCTGTCTATAAACAAGCATGATTATAATCGCTTATTGTAATTGTTATTTCACTATATTAATAAACATGCTGTTTTATAAAATGTCCATGCTGTCATTAAGTAGTCCACAGAAAATTTATAAAAACGTGTTTATTGTCTAGCTATGTAATAACATGCTGCTGCACTAAAAAAAGCAAACAAAAAAAAGAGGTGGCATGTGGTGCGGTGGTTAGCATTGTCATCTCCGAAAAAAAGGGGTAGCACAGTGACTCAGTGGGCATGCCTCCCAACTGTCCAGAATTTCACAGAATGTCCAAACTTTTGCTTCATATTTTTTTAGTCTATTCCTCATAAAATTTGCATTTTTGGGCAAAATATTTGGGGACTGAAGTTACTAAATAATTCTAAACATTGGAGTTTCAGACTTTATAGCCTTCTCCTTCAGAAAATGTATGCTAATGCAAAACCTGTCATTCTAATAACTTTCTAAGATTATAAGAATAATATTTAAAAAAAAAACTTTACCTGATTTTTGTCCTTTGGCCCCTCATTATTTCTTGTCCAGAATTCTTGCATTAAATGGTTAATAGGAAAGGCAGCTGGTAGCATTATCACCTCACTACAAGAGGGTCTCTGGTTTGATTCCCAGTTGGGCTATCTTCTGTGTGGCATCTGCATGTCATTTCTGTGTCCACATGGGATTTTTTAAGTGCTACAATTTTGTCCCACATTCCAAAAACATGCAGTAGGTGGGTCAGACAATCTAAACCAGCCTTAGGACTGAGTGAGCATGCAAGTGTTTGGTATGGAAGAAAACACATGGCAGGACTAGCCACACACGCAGTATGAACATTAGCTTTAAATGATGGTCAACTGTTGATGTGACACCATGTGCAAAAATGAGAAAAGGGGGGTTATGGATGGATGGATATATATTAAAAAACAGCTAGAAAGTTACATGGTAATATTAAGTGATTTGTGGTCATGATTGTTTAAGGGCAATACAGAGAACAGATAAAGAAAGGAAAAAGGACATCTTCACAGTTTAAATGCCATCTGTATGCAAAATATTCACAATCATGGTTGCTTAATGACACCTTGTGGAAAGTCAAGTTACATTTTTAATGGCTGCATATGCTGGTGAATGTCTCCTTCAAGTTGGCATTCTGGGCAAGCTTCCTGCCTGCCCCACTGTCTCTACAGCTCTATTAAGCATTCTGGACCAGTCTAATTTTTGAGATTCTAATGCAATTTATTCTTAGAATCTTTACATGGAATGTGGCAGATTTAACAAGTAAAATGTGCTTTAAAGAATTTATAAATTCTTATCAAATCATGATGTGTTAAGTCAGGAAACAGTAGTAATGGATAATGAAGTTTTATTATGCAAAATTTTGAAAACTTTAGTATCAGTATGAAAAAATAAGAGTTTTTGCCAAGCAAAAGAAGGATTCCTGACTTTGGTCAAAATCAAGCAAGGCCATAGCATAGAAGCAATGGATATTCATATTCTGGCTGAAATACTGAGACAGAGCAAAGCAAGTTTTTATTTGTGCACCAAGCAAAAAGTTTTATAATAGGTGCTGAAGATGTATACAAGATGTATACAATGTTAGTACAAAATTTTAGATAAGTAACAATATTGCTCCTAGGAAAAATACTAAGGGGTATTAAACATCTGTGAAGTCCCAAGGGTAAAGATTTTACAAAGTATGCAGTATTAATCTTCTTTCGGCTTTTTCCCGGTTGGGGGTCGCCACAGCGGATCATCTGTCCGCTCATGATTGGCAGTGGAGTTTTACAGTGTCGAGTTGCCAGCCCAACACCCAACCTTCCACAGAAGGCATACACATGCACACACTCACACCTAGGGCCAATTTGCAGTGTCCAATCCACCTACTGCATGTCTTTGGGATGTGGGAAGAAACCGGAGCACCCAGAGGAAACCCACACGACCACAGGGAGGACACACAGACTCCGCACAGAAGGCACCCCAGCTGAAAATTGAACCAGAGAACCTCTTGCTGTGAGGTGACAACACTAACCGCTGCACCACAGTGGCTGCCCCAAAGTATGCAGTATTAATGAATTACACAAAACAGTCACAAATCACAGTATACAGAGTAATGAGAATGTTACATAGAATCTGGACAGTGTAAATCAGTGCATATGAAATTAATAACATACAATATTATGATCATGTATTTGATCATAACCAGTTTGTTATGTACGCAAGAAAAATCCCAAGAATTTTACATTGAGTTCAAAACTCGAGAGATAAATCTTGGTATGCATGTTGAAAACATATAGGCCTGGTTATGACCTGACAGGCTCAAGCATAGTTCTTCATAGTGCATGAAGCTTCACTTGCTGACATGCACTACAATAATAAAGCAAAAAGTTTTTTACGGCTTTAAAATATTTAACAGACTACAGCTGACCACCACAGAACTTTGGCAGGGAGGTGCTAAATGCTTTATCCAGACTTTTTTTTTATTTTTTATGGATGAAAAATAGGAAAAAAACATTCTTCTGTGACAATTGCTGAAACTGTTAGCATTGTGGTATGAGACAAAAGACTTAATAGTGGTAAAAAGTACTTCATAAAAAACTTGTTAACCACCTTTCTGATGTCATAAAGGTGCTTAATGAGCATGTCTTTTCACCAGTTTTTGAGTGTAGTCACAGTGCTCCAAGAACAACATCAGGATTAATGACTAATAGATTGTAATACAGTACAATAATGTGAAATAGTGAACGGTACTTTCAGTCATGAAATACAAAGTTTATTTCATTCTAACCTAATATACATGTATATTTTGTTTTAAACAGTGACACTAAATGATAAGGAACTGAAGAAAAAATAATTATGTCACAGTTCTAATGCCATGTACTATGAAGACATTTACTAAACAGAGAAGTGAGTTCACATCTGTAAGGTGTACTTCTGTTAGGGTGAAATGAATTCTGAAGTTTACAAATACATATCCTAAATGTAAAGCAGGGTCAGTGGTGCAAAAGACAGTAAAGTTGCCTGCTCAGAAGGCTGTGGGTTTTATTCTCATACCAGATAGATTAATTGCTTACATTGTAGGGGTGCTGTATCCCTGAGTATGTTGCCTTTTGGATCAAACATTAAGCAAAGGTCTTTCTATTTTTTTTTCTTCAAATCTTCTGGGTTTCTAATACCATGACAGGAATGGACCCCATTCCTAAGTCAAAGTATGATTAAAGTTCATGAAATTAGTATTGTTTCAATCTTTAATGTTAGCCAGAAATGCTCTTCGCAGCACCCACAATGTGCCCAGTAATGACTCCTTCTGCAATTCGTATGGAGTTACATGCATCGGTAACATATCTAAATACAATTATAGATTCTTTTTTTATAAGACCCAGTGCTCCTACTACTATTATTAAAACTATCTGGTATCTTTCTTCCACATTGCTCTCATTTTTACCTGCAAATTCTGATATTTTATGACACTGTGTCTCTCTGTGTGCAAGACACGGTAGTCATTGGGCATAGACATTTCAATGATCAATTAATCAATTTGTCTTCTTTTCATGGACCACTATATCTGGTTTTCTCATATCTATCTTTTGCACTGTTGGTAATGGGTGATTCCATGTGATGTAGACTTCATCATTTTTTATGATGCGTTGTGGCTCATGTTTCCAGTGTTTTTCAGCTACTTCAGTATTATAATGTGTGCATAATCCCCAGTGCAACAGTCTTGCCATATTATTATGCCTTTCAGTATACAGTCCTTCTGTCATTAGTATGTCTCAACAAGCAACAAGGTGTGAAATTGTTTCCAATTCTGTTTTACAAAACTTACATTTGTCTGTTTCTCTCACATATTAAATGGACTTTGTAAACCAACATGTATGTAGTCCACTATCTTGGGCTGCCAATATTAACCTTTCATCTTTGGTTTGAATTCGCTTCTCCTTAACCATTCCTGCATTCGATCCTGATCAACATGAAGTTGTTCCAGAAGTTTTCTATGTTTGCAACTATATTTATGCATTTTCCACATTTCTTGCCTTTTCATCTGGTCCTTCACCTTATATTCTTTTTTTTGTTTTTTTTTTTTTTTTGGCACATTCAGTTGCTGCCTGATTTTTATCTGCTTCTGGTTTGATTTCCATTCCTGCTTGACTCTGATATGCTTCTGCTAGACTAAGCAGGGAAGTCATCTTAGATTTATTTTCCTCAGGTTTCAAAACTTTCACTATGTTTGGGTCTTGTGAGATCAGCAGATGTATATGCAGTCCCATGATTGCAGATCTATACATGTAATCAATTTCAAGGAGGCCCATACTTCCTTCGGAATGGGGAATAAATAATCTTGCTATGCACTGACTTTTATAAATCATTTGATGAGCATGAAGCATCCTTCTTGTTTTCCTGTCTAATCTATCCAACACTTTTTGATGCCAGTCAATCACTCCAAAACTGTAAATTAGGACAGGGAGAGGAAATTGGTTTATAGCTTGAACTTTGTTCCTAGATGTCAATGCTCTTTTCGGGATTAATTTAAGTCTTCTAAACTATTCCTTACTGAGTTTGATTTGCATTTGTTCATGTTTTATTATTCCTTCTTCATCAGTTCCCAAATATTTATACACTACTCCTCTTCCTCAATTTCTTTTATACTACATTCTTGTCCCAAACTGATGTTTTCTTGGTGCTGCAGCTTTCCTGCTTTAAAGGTTACTATTGTACATTTACCAAGACCAAATGACATTCTTATATCATCTAAAAAAGTTTTGACTACTTGCAGTTTTGCTTTCAGTTCCTCATCTGATGTTTTTAAATTGTTGACAAAGAGAAGATGAGAAGCCTTTACACTTTGCTAGTTTCTGGAGTCAAATTATAGCCATGACATAATCTGTTAAGCAGACAGCTTAATGAGTTAAAGGCAAAGCAAACAAATAGCGATGACAGAGAGTTACCTTGGAATATCTCCTTTTGAAATTTTATCCCTGGAATAATAATTTGTCCTTTATCATGGCTTAACTGCAAAGTGGTTTGTCACTGTTTCATGGTCACTGTGATATAGTTTATCAGTGTAGGATATATCTTATACATTTGTAAGCACTCTTTTATCCATGAATGTGGGATACTTTTAAATGCTTTTTTGTAGTCTTGTCATGCCATACTTAGATTCTTCCCCTTTTTACAGTTCTCCACTATGACTTTGTTTAACAACAAATGATCCTTTATTCCATATGACTTTCTTTTGTTACCCTTTTGTTGTATTGTCATAATTGAGTGTTCTTCTAAATGACTATAAACTCTGTCAGCATCAATTCCAGTGTATAGTTTATATGTCGTCGGAAGGCAAGTTATTGGTCTATAATATTTATGGTAGCTTGCAGGTTCACTCTTAAGTAGGAGCATTGCTTTTCCTGTTGTTAGCCAGGCTGGTGTCTCTTCAGGGTTCATACTCATGGCTAAATCTTCATGCAAAGATGTTAATACTTTTAGCCAAAAGTTAGGTACTGCATCTGGGACTGGGGTTTTCCAATTAGAGGCTTTTCTTAACTTTGTTTCAAACTGTCTGGCCATTACTTCATCCCATTTCGTATCCTGTACATTTGAATTTCTTATTCTTTCTTTTATTTATTTTATCCAGTTAGTATCTTAGTTACGTTCCACAGGATCTTCATAAATACTTCTCCAAAATCTATCTATTTCTTCTTTTTGGTGGTCTTTCAATTCCTTTTACCTTGTTTCCCAATTCTCTATAAAACTTTTTTGGGTCGTCAATAAATTGCTTATTTTGTATTTTTCCTTTATATGTATCTGTATATCTTCTGTTTTTCTGCCTGTGTTGATATTTTTGATAGTGCATAATAAATACTGATCCATTATAATACTTCACATTGCTTTAATCATGTCTATCTTTCTGAGTATTTTTGTTGATTTGTTCCCTATTCTATACTCTTCTAACAGTGACACTTCTTGTCTTAACTGCTTTATAGTTTTCTCTATTCGATACTTCCATGATGGCATTCAATTTCTCCCCATCCTTTCCCTTACTACTCTGTGTTCCTGTGGTAGGCCTTTATCTGTTATTAATTTGGCTGCACAGTAATGTATCCTATTTACTGTTGTTATATTGCATGAACCTCTATGGGCAGTCCTAATTACTGTGTTCATTTGTTTTATCAAACTTCTAACTTTTTGGGTTTTATTGACCTTCTTCAGTCTATTTCTTTCATTCATCTGAATATGTCTATCCATCTCTATTAAATCAAGCAACTCTTCTCTTAGATCATTTTCTTCTAAACTGAGGGCTCATTCTTTGTTCACCATTTCCTGTGGGCATTTTAAGAAAAGTTCCAGAGCTTCTTCCTGTGCCATGTTCTCTTCAGTTTCACCCTGTGTCATCCATTGCTTTTTCATATGGGAACTCACTGACCTATCACTGCACAGCGGTGACTGTGTCAGAGTTGCCACAATTTCCTGTTCCTTCCTTTACCCTATAGCTCCAATTGAATCTTTGTTTTGACTTCCCATGGTGGCTCCAAAGTATCTTCATATGTCATCTGATTAGATGCTTCCTTCATCACTGGTTTCTCCTTAATTTGGGTGTCTATTGCTCTATCCTGTTGTGTTGTTATCTGAGTAGAATTTTCTAGACTAAATGCTTCACTTTGCAGGTAATCCATAACCTCAGTTTCTATTTCTTAACTTCTCCATTACTAATCATCTTCCATCTTTGTTTTCTTATTTTTTGTATTGTAAGATTTTCCATATCCAGATGTCTTTGCCTGTATTTCTCTTCAAATATCTTTGGTGCTGCTTTTTTGTTTTGATTAGTTTCGTATTCTTCTTTGCATAAAAATTGCACCATATCAGATCTCTCTTTATTTCTCATGTCCATATTTCTTTTTTATACTCTTCAAACATCTCTTATGGTTGAGATGGTAGTAGCTCAGAAGAATGTCAAAGATCCCATGGCACTGATCTCAAGAATAGGGGAATTTCCTCAATGCCCAGGACAAATTTCCCCTAGTAATATCATATCACCTCAAGTCTGTCCTGAAGAAAGGGTCAGTAACCTAAGTGGACAAACCCAGTCAACTAAAGATAGATAAATAAATAATGACTGTATTCATTAGTAGTTTAGGGATTTCAGTAAGAGGTAGTGAAGAATTTCTAATACTTAGTTGGTGCTCTCTTTTGAAGATGATAGTAATTAATGAAGGATGCATTAGATTAATTTCTTTGAAAGGAAGAGCTGACCAGACCAGGTGGTGTTTATTTAAATTCCAGCCAGCCAAGGTTGTGAAGAGATTGATAATGATGTGTGCAAAGTTTGCAGCCTGCAGCAATTATGGCCTTTCTACTATAAATATGTTCTAATTTACAGTGAAACAAATATGATGTGCATTAGAAGATGAGATGAATGCATCAGAGAAGGATGAAGGAAGGATCTAACAGTAGCTAGTCTAGTTTCATTACATAGAAAGGATTTGCTATGAATGGGTTACTTGTTATGAAATTAGTTTTAGTAGTCAATTGTTAAGTTGAAGTTTGCATTTTATCTGTTTGTCAGTGATACAATTTTATGTAATCAACATCTATGGATGGATTGTCAAGAGTTATGATAGTAAGGGTGCTGAACTAGGGATGAGTGGACTCTTATTTTAAAATATTGCAAGTTAGTTCTTGAAGGAAAAAAAGATAATGTTTTTTGTTTTGGAAGCATTCAGGTAAAGGCCCTTACTTGTTAACAGGAATTAAAGGTTGTTAAAAGCAGATTTAAGCATGGAATTAATGATAACTATAGGAATACAAAAAAATTGTAACTGATGAATTGCTAGCATACTAGATCCCTTTAGCATAACCTAGGCTGTGAGACATACTGACATACAACACAAAAAGTAGAGAGGCAAATACTGATTCCTTACAAACTCCAAAAAAAATGGAAAATGCAAAGAGCTTTAACCTTTTGTCAGCTTGTTTTCTTTAAGAAAATTGGAAAACCATTTAAGAGTACTAAAAGAGAAGCAAAGTCTTTAAGGGATTCAAAAATAACAGGACCTGATGTCACATCAAGTGCTTTTGGCAAGTACAGTAGAAAAGATGCTACAAAATTGTTAGAGTGAAGCTGACCAAGTGTGCATTCACTAAGAGCAAGGTGTACCAGTACCATGAAAGGGAGAAAAGTCAGGATGAATATTAGAAATTAAGTTGTGGGTTACTTGGTAGTTAATGAACTCTTGGTGCACACATTTTTCTAAAATGTTTGGAAGTGAGGATCTTATCCAGAAAATTCATAACTGAGAATAGCTAACACTGGATAGGAAATGTAACATTCATAATTTTTATCAGGATGCTCTGTAAAAATATCAACAAGTCAGAAGTATGACTAATTTACATGAGATTGTTATTAACACAGACTTATTGAAGACTAACCTCGCTTTGAAATACTCCTGGAGCTAATGGAATAGGAGACAGTAGTCTTAAGCATATCTATTTTCCTAGCAATATATGAAATGTGGAGAACTTGGACCTTTCTGAATCTATGATCAAAATATTCAACTTCTATCTAATAATGAGGAGAATGCATAGATGAAACCACTTCCTCAACTGCAAACAGTCCCATCTCTTTACCGCATTCTACCTAATAAACCCTTTCTGCACTTGCTTTTAGTCCTTTTTAATTTAATTACATTTTTTCAAACTGTGTGTGGACTAATATTGCTACATACTCAAGTGTGTCAGCTTGCACTGCATGTGAATTGTTTTTACTACTGTTTTTGCTACTTTTCTGAAACAAAACAAAAAAAAATTGTAAGCCTGTTTCCTACCTTTCCTGTAATTAGTGTTCCAGATACAGATTTGCTGTATCCAGGACTGTTTGTAAGCTTCTGAGTCCCCCAAGCCTTTCTGTGTTGGAGGGAAGCCTTCTAGCTTATCAGTGGGAGTGGTAAGCATTAGATAACCTGTCTACCACATAAGGAGTGGTTCTGGCCCAGAATTTGTAGTTATTGGCTGTTTGGGCGGTCTTCCATATCTCTCAACTTTCTGATTTGAAGGCCTGCATTTGCACTTGTTTCTGTCCTGTAACTCCTGGTTCCATCTCATTTGCTCACTCAAAAAAAAAAAAATGTATCTGCTTTTACTGTATTTGTGATTCTTCCTACTTTATTTTGCTTTTGCGTCATCTTAATAGTACTCAATTGTATTTATTACTGCTTGGTGTAACTCATTCTAAGCCTTTTAGTTTAAGCACTTGGGCTTCAAACCAGTTGTTTTACATTAAGAAGGTTTGTGGTCTGCACTGTAGTGGCAGAACAGGTAGCTTACATCCTTCTAAGTTGGGAACTGCTGACTGAGGGCTCAGTGTCTGTTATTCTAAGAGTGTATTAATTCTGGTTTAAGCACTTGGGCTTCAGGCCAGTTATTTTACATTAAGAGGGTTCGTGGTCTGCACTCTTGTGGGAGGAGAGGCTGGACTCTACCCTTCTGAGCTGGGCATTTCTGGTTAAAGGCTTATAGTGCCTGCATATTTGAACTGCTTCTTACTGAAATTGGTACACCTTGTTTGCTGTAGCATAGACTAGATCTAGGCCTGCTGAATCTAGCTTTGTTTGTATAACTTGAGCACTAATCCAGGCATTCTTTAAAGTATTCAATTGTATTTATTACTGCTTGGTAGTAACTTGATTAAAGTGTAGCTATCATTCTAAGTCTTTTGGATTAAGCACTTGGGCTTCAGGCCAGTTGTTTTACATTAGGAAGGTTTGTGGCCTGCACTGTGGTGACAGGACAGGTAGCTTACATCCTTCTAAGTTGGGAACTGCTGATTGAGGGCTCAGTGTCTGTTATTCTAAAAGTATATTAGTTCTGGTTAAAGCACTTGGGCTTCAGGCCAGTTATTTTACATTAAGAAGGTTCATGGTCTGCACATTTTGTGGGAGGAGAGGCTGGACTCTGCCCTTCTGAGCTGGGAATTTCTGGTTAAAGGCTTATAGTGCCTGCATATTTGAACTGTTTTTTATTGAAATTGGTCCACCTTGTTTGCTGTAGCATAGACTAGATCCAGGCCTGCTGAATCTAGCTTTGTTTGTATGCTTGTTGTTTGTTTGCTTGTTATTTCCCTGAAACACTAATTCCACCTAAAACGTGGCTTTTCAGCGCTTCTGTGGATCCCTAGTGACATTTGCATTGCTTACTGTACTTATTTCCTTGTTTCACTTGAAAGAAAGTTACTGTTTGTCGTTTTTGCATTTAAGTTACCTGTAACACATTGCATTTAAGTTACCAGGAACTTGCTCACTAAAGCAATTATATAAGTCAGCACTAAAAAATTAAAAGCACTACACCCTCACAAACTCCCCTTGAGTACCTTGTTCCCCATTGGCCCTTTCTTTCAATTATAAAGGAATTCCCAATACTATTCTAGCATTTCCAAAGGTCAGTTGTCAATCTCCTCTCCGGTCCAGCTGGTGAATCTGGGAATCTTGAGGCAATGTTACAACTGCCTCATGTACACAGACAACCCTCTCCTCCTCCCAACAAATTCCAACACATGTGAGAGATGCAACCATATAGCCAAACTGGAGGCTAAGCTCTCTCAACTCAGTACTGGCGTAGCCAGTCAGGAGGAGAAGGAAACCACACTCACTACGATTCCAGTCTCACATAGACCTACCACAACAGAAAACCAAACACATAAACACACAAAAACATACTCGGAGGTGCTAAATAAAAATCTTCCTAAGCAGCAGAGATCTCCAAAGCAGACACCCAAGCAACCGCTACCCCAAAACAAAACACATGCAACACATAGCTCACAAAGCCAGTGTGCCGAACAGTCACAGCCCTTAAGGCTAAACAACACACCTGATACACTTGTAATAGGTGACTCTATCGTCAGGCACACTGACGTCCCGCTCACCAGGCTGAAAAAGGAGAAGGTCACGGTGAGCTGCCTATCGGGCACTAGGATCCGCCACATAACACAAGCACTCAGGTCACTCCAAGGCAAGTACAAATATGACTCGGTCATTGTCCATGCTGGTGTGAATAACCTGAGATGTACCTCCCTGGACTACATGAAAAGAGACATAGAGGAGCTCTCTGAGCATGTAGCCCAGGCCGGTATGACCCTGACCTTGAGTAGCATCTTACCATCACCAAGAATGATGCCACAATATGAAGACAAGATTATCAATTTCAACAACTGGCTTAAGTATTGGTGTCATTCAAAGGGGATCCAATGCCTGTCAGCCTGGGATGACATGCTCGACAAGCCATGATGCTTCGCTAGGGACAGCTTGCACCTGTCACCCCTGGGCTTTTGGATATTGGCAAAGGCTCTTGCTTTCCCCATAGTGCCTTTTTTAGGCAAGGCTCAAAAGACAAACCCACCTCCATATGTATCACAAGGGATAAGAAACTATAAGTAATGCTACTCAACGTAAGTTGAGTCTAAACCTCAAGATCCACACACTCAAAACTCTCCTTAGCATGGAGAACATCAATATCTGTGCAGTAACAGAAACCTGGTTCAAGGCACCCGAGAGCACCCCAGCACTACCAGGTTATACCTCATACCATGCTGTTCAGCCCCAAAACTTGGACCGAACCACAAAAGGAGGGGGAGTATCAATATTCGTCAAAGATACCCACACCTCCAGGTTGGTGGCACAGCACAAAGCATCAGAGACTATCCATGTGCAACTAACAGTGGGTAAAACTGCCTTCCAGTTTATAGCCTGCTATAGATCACCCTCCCAAACCCAGGAACCTCACTCAGCTTTCCTGAGAACACTGGAAAATATGAAGGTCTCTCCAAACACCATTATATTGGGTGACTTCAACTACCCAAACATAGACTGGGAGCATTACTCTAGCTCCAACACCCTAGCCCAAAGGTTCCTAGAATTTATAAACTCAAATGCTATGGAACAACTTGTTACCACTCCCACAAGAGGGGAAAACATACTGGACCTGATCATCACCAACATGGGGACTCTATGCTCCAGACCAGAAGTGTATCCCTCACTGGTAAGATCAGACCATAAACTAATCTCACTGGATATTCACATCCTGACCCCACCCCCTGCCCAGAAAACCACAGTGAAAAACTTCTCTAAAGCAAATTTCACACTCCTCAAAACCGAGGTGGAATCCTTCAAAGCCCCCGAGCCTGTGGAAAATACGGCCCAGACTGCAGAATCCTTTATAAATGCATTTTATGAACACCTTCAGGAATGCATGGATCATGCAATCCCAAATAAAACCAAGACCCAATCCTCCAAAGGCAGACGTCCTGTCTGGTGGACCCCAGCCATAAACAAACTATACAATAGAAGGAGGAAGCTACTACATGATAGAGCAAAATCCTAAAAAGGGAAGTCATCTCTGATCAGTATTAGCAAAAAACTACGGGCACTCATAAAATCGTCTAAGGCCAGCGTCGAGAGAAAAATTGCACAGGACACTAAAGATAATCCCAAGGCTTTCTTTAGTTATGTTAGGAACCTGGGTGGGAATTCCCAGGTATGCTCAGAATTAGTCCAAAATGGCAAAAAATACATCGAACCCACAGACATTGCCAACATCCTGGCTGACAGGTTCAGCGCAAACTCCCCCCCCCTCCCCACCAAAAGGGCAAATATCTATCCCAGCAGAGTGCTGCCCCCCTGACATCTCATATGCTCAGGTAAGAGCCGCCCTCTCCAAAGCAAAAAACACAGCATCAATGGGACCAGACGGTGTCCCGGGCTGCGTCCTACATGAACTCCAAGAAGAGCTAAACCCAAACATAAAACTACTGTTCAATCTCAGCCTTACTACAGGATATGTACCCAAAGAGTGGCATACAGCAACAGTGGTCCCTCTCCACAAAGGTGGTGCCTCAACGGATCCTGGAAACTATCGCCCCATAAGCCTGACTAGCTTGGTCTGCAAAGCTATGGAAAGGATCATCATGGACCTCATAAATAAAGATATTGGGGACCTACAGACACTGGATCCTACCCAGTTCGGCTTTTTAAGGGCAAATCCTGCCTCTTAAACCTGGTTGATTTCTTTGAAACAGTCACCAAGGCCATTGATGAGGGGAAGGTGGTCCACACAGCCTACCTGGACCTCGCAAAAGCCTTCGATACAATACCCCACTCGGGCATTATAGATAAGCTCACCAGCTTAAATATAAACCCCTATGTCACTAGATGGGTTGCAAATTGGCTCAAGGACAGAACCCACATGGTTAGAATTGCTGGAGCCATGTCAGACTCCAAACCAGTTACAAGTGGCATCCCACAAGGCTCAGTCCTGGGACCTCTCTTGTTCGGTGTATATTTCTCGGAGGTACAGGCCAACATGGAAGGACTGTGGCTGACTAAGTTCGCAGATGACTGCAAACTGGGTGCCATAATCGACTCTCCAGCTGACACAAGCATCCTCCAAAAGGGCCTCATAGAAACAGACAACTGGTGCCAGAGCCATGGCCTCAAGCTAAATGCCAAAAAGTGTATAGTCATCCCCTTTGGCAAAAACAAAGTGCCCACAAATTACCACATAGGCAGTAATCCATTAAGTACAGAAGACGTAATTAGGGACCTGGGGACCCAAGTTGATAGCAATCTCTCATTTGACAACCACGTGGCCAAAGTGGTTAGAAAAACATTTTATATAGCCCACCTAATCATGAAGGGATTCACATCTAGATCAGGGGAGGTCATCGTGCCTCTTTACTCATCACTCATCAGGCCCATAATTGAGTACAATGCCTCTTTTGTGATGTACCTTACCAGACACCTGCAGCAAATGGAAAGACCCCAAAAGTACCTCACCAAGAGGATCAAAGGGCTCAAACAGATGCCATATGCTGCCCGGTTAAAGAAACTCCAGCTCTACTCAGCGGCATACCGCCTGCTCAGAGGCGATCTGTGCCTGACATATAAAGCCATGTCCAACCCGGAATTAATGGACATGCTGCACCTCAGAAAATCCAAATCCCATCGAGCTACGCGCTCGAGAGACTTGAACCTCAGCACTGAAATAAATAGGGCATGCTGGAGGGACAGATTCATAACCCAGAGGCTCCCTTCACTCTGGAATAAAATCCCAGTCCACTTTAGGCAGAGTCCCTCATTGACTCTCTTCAAGAGGAATCTTGATGAGTGGATGGGAGATCGTAGGTTTACCCCGGGTATCACTTCTGTGTCACTGTTAGACAGAGGCACAGTATACTAACCTCAAAAAAGGGCATAGCAAAATTAATTTAAAATGGGTGGCGAAAGCCAAACACACTCTTTCTAGGCTTATAAATGCCCTAGGGCAGATAGCCTAGTATGAACCTATGAACCTATGAACCTATGAAACAATGGATAATGCTCACTTTTAATCTTTATTTCAGATCATGTGGTTCAATGCAGATGTGACATTTGCCTTACTTCAACCATAATATTCACCTATTTTATGTCCTCATTTTACTTCTTGATGACACAGAGTATTTCGTTTCTCTTTAATTAACTCTTTTATCTGTATATTTACAGTTTTACTTACTCCAAATATCTACAACTTTAGATAAGGTCAGCTGTACTTCTCTTAAAAAAATCTCTTCCATGTCTGATCATGTTTTATTTCCACAGTTTATTATCAAAGACTTTTGCAAATCACTTAATTCACAATCTTTGTCATTCTTCTTTATCCAAGTCAGACAAATAACTAAAGTTTTAATTGAGCATTGTGTTTTTGTAAAGAATAAGTGATAGATATTTTCTAGGCTTAGGATAATTCATGGATTTGTACATTATTTAATTATTTCTGTTTGCTGATTGGGAAAGTCCAGCTGGGAAAGAAATGCCCTTTTAGAGTGGAGGCCCAGGGAGAAAAGCTTCACATTTACATTGATAAGTTTCAAATGTTCAGAATACATAGGCCTTTTTATTACATTTCATTGTTGCGTTGTGGATAGTATTGTGTGTCAGATTACTTTAAAGTGCAAGTAAACATGGTAGTTAGCCATAAAGGAAATGTTATGTCCAAAAAGAAAAAAACAGCAAAACAAGTGGAAAAACTTTAATTTACATTTGCATTCAGTTTTTGTAGTTACAAAGTGTATGTAAACATAAGAGAGACACAATAAACTAGAAGCAGAATGGGACGAAAACAATAGAGAAGTACTGAAGAAAAGGACTGAAAATGTGAATTTGTACTAAGTTCATCATTATGTTGGGGTTCCATGAGTGATGAGTTAGGAAGACGGGGGTATGGTTTTGTTGGAGGTACAGTAGCTTAATAAGTTACTTTGGTAGGTTTTAACCAGCTGAAGAGCAAGAGAGCAAAGCCAGGAGAGTAGTAGGTACTGTTTTAGTTGGAATTTAAAGCATTTGTCATTTTCTGTAAGTTGTAGCCATAGCAGAATGGAATTCCATAGTTTTTTATCATGATAAGAGTAAAGTGATTTATCTGCAGAGTTTTTTGATTTACTTACAGCTAGGAAGGATTTGTTACTGGAGTGTAACATTCTGTTACTACTGTTTGGCTGCAATATGTGTTTTTTAGAAAGGGGCAACTATTTAATTTATGGATAAGTTTGTGCGCTGTAGTGAGTTGTGAGTAAGTTAGCTGATTTGGGATTTCAAGCCAGCTTACTTCTTTCAGGGCTGTGTGGTAATGGATTTTGGTTGGTGAATATGTGGCAAACTTAGCTACTTTATTATAGCATGTTTCAAGTTTGGACATTAGGGTACTCCTAAGATTTGTGAAAATAGGGGGTGCATACAAAAGAGTTGGGAGTAAGTAAATGGATGCTATGGATGTTCTTGTGGCTATTGTAAGATATTGCTTTGCTCCATATAGGTGGTCGAGTTTATGGGGTTTTTGATACCTTGATGAATATGTTGGTCATATTTGAGTTTGTCATCTATGATTACTCCAAGTAGTTTGGCTTCTGTCATGGATTTTATTATTATATTGTCAGATGAAACAATATGGAACTTATTTTGCTGATCATATATTGTTTTGTTATAAAGAGCACAAGTTTGGTCCTTTTAGCATTTAGGAGTAGGTCTGCAGTGCTTAGCCAGGATTCTACAGAGGAGACAGACTCTTGGGAGGTTTCTTAGAGGGTCTTTAGTGTTGGGGCAGAGCAGATAATGGTTGCATCATCTGCATACTAAACTATGTTTGCCTGTTTAATTGTGGTATTGAGATTGATGATGAATATGTTATCTAGTGGTAGTCCCAAAACTGAGCCTTGTGGAACTCTGACTGTGACAGGGAGGAAGGAGGAGTTACATTTCCATTTTACCGATTCTTGCCTATTTGTGAAATAGCTATAAAACCATCTGAGAGTAGATTGGTTAATACCTCGATATAAGAGTTTGGTTAAAAGTTTTTGATAGGATAATATATAAAAAGCCTTTGACAGATCCAAGAAGAGTGCCGATACTATTTTGGTTGATAATATTAATGAAGCTAAGAAGAGTAGTTGTGCTATGACTGGGGCAGGAACCATGTTGGGATGTGGACAGATGACTGTTGTTACTAAAATGCTTGAGAAGTTAGGAGTGGATACATGTTACTAGAATTTTTGATAGTGGTGGCAGTATAACTATAGGTCTGAAATTGGACAGGTCAGTTGATATTCCTCCTTTATGTGTTATTACCACTTATTTTCTTTTGGATTTCTTGTAAAGAATACACTGACAAAAACATGATTTTTTTTACAGGCTCATAATAATTCCTGTATGTGTCCATAATTACTGCTATTTATCTGTTTTCTCCTCTTGAAAGGCAATATAATTAGACACCTTAAATGCTACTGCCCCATTGATATGCAGAAACATTGCACACTATACATTTTTTTGCAGAGAAGAACAAAAGTAATTTTTGGATCAACAACTTTCAAGTTTATTGTAAACTGCTTTATTTTAAGAAAATTTAAGGTAGTTGCAGATGGATATTTTTTATCTGAAAGATGAAATTCTCACAGGACTTCTCATGAATAATGCAAGTGAAAGACAAAATGGTGACTTTACTTAAAAAATGACATATTTTGAGATATAAAGTATATTTTTGCACTTTGATAACTGTCTCAAAGACAAATAAAAATGTTCAGTAATATGATTTCTGATACTGCTTAACATTTGTAATGCCAGCAGGCATGCTCAGTAAATATACAGACAGACAACTCAGATGTGTGACTAGCCTCCATAAGATCTTTACTGTGTCTGCATTCAGAAGTGGATATACTGCATGATGTACATTTCCTGTTTGTGAGTTGTCTATTATTTTAACATATATCATAGTATAGTATGAGCACTAGAAACAAAATAAACCCTCCATATTCCAAATCAATATCACCTACAGCGTTATATACTACTTACAATCTGGAACTATAAGTAACTATAAGTCAAGTCAAATTAAGTCAAGTAGAACTTTATTGTCATTCAGACCATACAGCAAATGCACAGCTGAACGAAATTACGTTTCTCAAAGCTTATGTGCAAAGACTTTTTTTTTAAACATACAATTAAAAACAAACGCATAACAGCAATAGCAAACACAGCAACAACAACAGCAACCACAGCACTACAACAACAGAGTCCAAGTGATCAAAGCTGCAAATAACGATTTCAGTAACAGCAGCCATCCTGCCACCTACCACCATCCACACTGTCCCCAATTCCAACAAATGTTGCAAAGTCTCTAACCGTTCTTCTATGATCACTCTGATCTTCTCCACCAGCACACTACTACCTTAGGCCTGAATGCTTTACAGTGCTGCAACAGCCCTTTTTTTCCATACCATCCTCGCCGAGATCGTCAACTCTATCCACCAACACCAGCAACATTCCAAAGTCCCGACCAATCCTCAACCCAACTGATTCAACCAGAGTCCAAAATCTACAAGCCATGCTGTAACTCCTGCACTTGACACAACTAGCATCCTGAAGGCCCGAGAGAAAGATGGTCAGTTCAACGGTCACTAAAAGAATCAATGATCCATAAACAGGGCAAATCCACCACAGCCATGCAGAGAAACAGCACTGCTGCATTCACCACTCACTGACAACAAAACAGTTTACAAAAATGGACTATATACCAACATAAAAACTACATAAATACGAAAAACATGAAATGCACAGTTGGGAGCCAGAGTAGCCACTGCCATTCAGGGCGCCACCATCTTGCTGCTCTAAGTAACCTTAAAAGACATTAACATCCTAAAACTGATAGCACGATGCTCCAGATATTCATACAGTAGAGAGTCAATTATCTGAAACATCAATTATCGGAAAGCAGCCTTGCAAAGTTTTCTGGTAGGAAAGAAATCATAAAGTCTGAATATTTCAATCTTATACATATTCTCTTGTGTATGTTTTTTGAGCTTGTAGCCCACTCGTGTGTGAAAAATATTCCTTATTGTCCACTGGAATCACTGAATGGTTGAAAACTTTATTCCCTGTGTGCAGAAAAAAACAAGATTTTAGAAATTTTTTAGAAATTTTTTATCCAGTTAAATTATATGTTTGATTATGTGAACAGTTTGATTTTCCGAAGTACCCTAGATCCCAATTAGTTCGGATAATCGACTCTCTAACATGATATAAAATAAATGCTTCCCGTTAACTGATATTTTACTGTGACCACTCTACAAAGCACTATGGGTAATAGAATACTGTCCACTGGAATTGTATAGTATGAACATTGTATAGTAGCAAGTTTAATTAACATCATCTCTTGCACATTTGATGAGTCTTGAAATTGCATATAATTTTCTTTCAAATTTTATTCTAAGGCTATACACTAGAAATTAGTAATATTACTCACAATTAGTTAAGTACACAGTTGTCAAAATGGTACTTTATTTAAGATACACACAGTTTCTAAAAAAGTATCCATGAGATATTTTGCCTAGCCTCTTGAAATTGATTTAGGGTATCATACGGTCTACTTTTATTTACATATTTTTTGTTGACAAGGTTTACCCCACAAAGCATGGTCTGTTTTCAGGAAGGACGCAAAGTCAAGTTCATTCGAACAGCAATTTAGCCAGAATGGCAGGACAGGGAATTTCCCATCTCGAAGACAAGAGGACACCAGGAAACTGTATTCTTGTGGCTTTGTTTAGAATTCTTGGTTAAAGAAGTTGAGAAGCATGATCTGTGATGAACCCCAAAGGATCATAACGTTTTTTAAAGTTTTGTAAGAGACCACAATTCTGCTTTCAGAAGTACAAGCTTACCAGATATACAGTTTGCAGCATTTTTTGGGTTTATTACTTTGGTTCAAATTTTTTATTTATTTATAAGAAAAGACAGGACACACTGGTAGAATGGCATCATTATAATAATAATAATAATAATAATAATTCATAAAAGTTACATGTTTTGACATTGTGATCGTCAAAGAACTAAATTGAAGGTGCACAACTGAATGAATCAAATATAAGGAAGAATAAACACAGAATAGGATTATAGACTGAAATGATAAGAGGGTGAGACAGAGATGTTTGTGAGAGTTAAAGTGAAGCATGTAATTAACAAAATGTTTATCTTTTTAGCAAATCCCTTAGGTCTTCTATTTCATAGTTATACCAGCCCAATTGATTCTCCCAGTCATCTTCAAATTAGCCAAGCTTCATGGTCACCCTCTTTTCATGACAGTATATAGTCTTGGTTCTCATATCAGTTACAGCTGGATTCCTTTTCCACTTCCTGTTTGGCCAAGCCATTTCTGGTCCTTTCTCCCACCGTATGATCACTGTTTGGTTATCCAGTGCTCTTGCTTTGAAGTGGTTGTTTCTCCCCACTGTCTCTTTCATTGCCTCCTATTGGTAGCGCCTTGCATTAATAGTGAACACTTTTTCATTTTTTGTTTTGAGTTTGTGTATATTTATTGCCAGTTACTTTTATGAAACATTGGTTCTTGTCCTAACTGTTTTCTGTGGTCTCAAGAAGTCTGTATAGCAGACAAAAGCACCCAGCATCTGTAATAAAAGACAAAAAGTTTGCTGAGTTGCTATTTTGTGCTCATGTTTTTGTTTTTCAATTATACGAATGAAGAAATGAATACAGGGGTGGCTGCAAACGAGTTAGAAGGTAAAATATCAATGAAAGACATTAGGGATTTTTGGGCAATTAAAGAATTTATTAATAACAAATGAATAGGAAGAAAACATAGATTTTTCTAGAGTATGGCTATTAATAAGATGCATAATCATATTAGTCATGGAAGTATAAAGATAATACACATATGTGACCTTTAGAATTTGTATCTTTAATATGTCTGAAAATACTTGTTTCTGGATTTTAATAAATGGGATTATATGTAAGAAAATGAAGATGATGTGAGCGTGTAAAATAAAGGTTCCCATTCAGATTCTGTTAGGATTTTAAATGAATATATTAGTGAAAAATGTGGAAGTTTGTTTGGGAAACTAGATTGTAAGAGACATGGGAGAAAATTGAATTTGGTTGGATAACATCTTAATATGTGTACCAAGTTGAGAAAGCTATGAATCTATTAAATTACAAATTACTTATGTTGGACTTGTTATAAATAAAGAAAAGCATATAATGGTTTTAAGAGAGGATTTAGAAGTTTTCTGAACTGCTTTTGGAATTTGAATTTGAAGAAAGTATGTGGTTCTGGTGAACTAAGTCAACAATAAAGTGTGGGAAAAATAATACAAAAGGTGACTGCGCAACAAATGTTGGAGTTTTTTTTTTTCAGAATGACTTAAATGAAGATAGTATGGTTGAGATTCAGGGATGGCTAACACTATAGGATAGTACTAAATACCATGAATCAGTGTTTGCAGTTGTGACCTAGTTGCATATATTTTATTTATTTATTTATTTATTTGACATCTGTTTAGCAGGGTGGTTTGACTGGGTGTACAGAACCCATTTTCAGCAGAGGCCCGGGGAGAAAAGCTCCACATACAGTACAATACAAATACAGCATAATTCAATACAATAAAAATTACATTAGAAATACTATACAAAAAATAAGTTGAAAGAAAAAATTGCTACAAGATATTGAAATATATTACTACACAACTAAACAATTCTATGCAGTTAAAACACTACAGACAATAATAGTCACTCTCACCATACATGATATAGACATTGTCCAAAAAAAGTAGTACGTAGGTAGTGCATTGTGTTACATTGACTGTAATAGGACAAGCAAAAAAAGAATGTTAGATTCAATTAGGAAAATAGCAGCCAGAAAGTTAGTGATGCAGACAGATAGTGAGAGAGAGTTAAGAATAGAAGCAATAAAGCCTGAACAGTAGCTTAAGGATATGGTATAGAAACAGAGAAGGATTTAGCCTTAGTATTTTGCAGTCTGTGAGAGATTGAAATGTGACAGAAAGAGGAAAATCTGAGCATTAGGCAGGCTTTATGCAGGAGCAGAGCCATGTATTTTTGAGATGATTTTTTAAAGAGGCTTTGAAATGGGTTAGTGCAGGCATAGACCTGGTAGCTAGAGGTAGTGAATTCCAAAGTATAGAGACAGAGTATGAATAGAGAGTGACCAGGTTTTCTTGTGGGTTTTGAGATAGCTAAGTGATTTTTGTCTTCTGATCATAAGGATCGATTTGGTGTGTAAGGTGTGACTAGACTGGTTAGTGCAGGGCAAGCAGTAGGCTTAAAATAAGGTTGTGTAACAAGGATAGCTGAATAAAGGCAAGTTGGCTGAGGTGTTCAAGCCAGTTTAATTCTAGGAGTGGTTTACAGTGGTGTGTGTGTGATATTCAGAGTTTGTGGCAAAATTTGCAACTTTGTTGTAGCACTGTTCCAAGTTGCTTAGGGTAGAATGTTGTAAGTTAGTTAAGATAGGGGCCTCATAAAGAAGAGAGGGAAGTAAAAATGTTTTTACAAGGGTAATTTTGGTTGCTGCAGTAAAGAAATGTTTGTTTCTATATAAGATGAGTTTTCTTTATATTTTGCTGTATATGGGGGTCCAATGAAAGTTTATTGTCAATGATAACACCTAGAAGTTTGGTTTCCTGCACTATTTCTATGGCAGTGTTGTCAGATGCAAGGATGTTGACATGATCAGTGACAGGGGAGGTGTTTTTGGGATCAAAGAGTACTAGTTTTGTCTTCTTTGGATTAAGAAAGAGTTGGGCATTTCTTAGCCAGGATTCGACTGCTGTAAAGGACTGTTGAGTTTTTGAGAGTAGTTCTGGTAGTGATTGAGCAGTGCAGATTATGGTGGACTCATCAGCATACTGAATGAGGGTCTCAGGGTGAGAGACAGTGTGAAGGTTGTTTGTGAAAATGTTGAAGAGTAGGGGTCCTATGATGGAGCCTTGGGGGACTCCAGAAGGGTTGTGGAGGAAGGGTGAAAGTTCATTGGAACATTTCACTACTTGTTTATGATCCTAGCTCTGAAACCATTTTACTGTGTTATGTGAGAAGCCTATGTTAGACAGTGTGTTCAAAAGTAAGGGGTGAGACAATGTGTCAAAGGCCTTGGAGAGATCAAGGAATACTAAGGCTGTATAGCACCCTGCATCTCTAGTCTTGTTCACAGAGTCTGTAAAAGATAACAGGGCTGTAGCTGTGCTGTATCTAGGTCAGAAACCTTGTTGGGTTTTGGTTAAAAGGTTGTTTTGCAATAGATATTGTATGTCTCCACATTTGTGTAAGTAGGTAATGAGGAAGGAGTACCATGGGAAGTGTTTTTTATCCCTGGGTGATGATACTGGTGTCAAGTGTGGTTTTGCAGGAGGTGAGGAGGCCAGTTTGTGGCTTAAATAATATGGGAGGGTATAGGGGAAAAGCTGAGAGGAGATATGTGAGAAGCTGTGCTGTTTATTGGGGTATTGGTTGGAGGAGGTTGTTGATGTGTATTAATGTGAGGGGATAAGTAAGGATATAGCTGTAGCAAGGTTGAGAATTAAGAGTAAAGAAGCTAGGCAGATAAGGAGAAGCATGCCAACTGTGATAGTGGGTTTAACAATAGTAAAAGTGGTATTCATGTGTTAGAATGTAATATCAGGTATAAACAGAGATTTTGTTATCTAGTGATGTGTGTGCAGCTGAAGGTAAGGTTGGAGATATGTTCACTTCAGGGTGGGCTTTGACAATGTGGTTAGGTGTTTTGCCCTGTGGTTTGTGATAAGGAGGGGTGGGAGAGATGTGACTGGTCAGTAGTACAATTGTGGCACAATATTAGTTTATGTGTATACTAGAAGAGAAGGTGGTAAGCCTGGAGTTAATGTAAGACAGTCTGAGGCAGTGATAATATTGTAATGGTAAAATAGAATAAGATGCAAATAATTATAGTAGGGGAGATGAGAATTCAAGCTGATGGATGTAAGGGGAAGCAGATAAGTTTGGTTAAATAAAAGTAAGCAAGGTGTGAATGAAATGTGGGTGTGGACAAGGTAGAGGTGTATATAATTGGATCAAAGGAATGAGGGGGAGTGGTTTGCTTGGGATATGAGTAGAAGTGCTGGGGGAGGGTGGGATATGAGGGAAGGGCAGGGGACTAGAGTGAGTGGAGTGAATGGAGTGGGAAGAAACCTGTAGATGGTTTATCACCATAAACAATCAGTGAGGTAGAATGTTCCTGAACAGAAAGACAAAGTGACTGAACTCTAAAAACTTGACCTGAGTCACAGCATCTAATTTTATAGTTATGGGCTTTTCAATGTCTTTTCCAAGAACAATTTGTTTTTTCCTATGTGTAGCCTAATAACTGTTTGCTATAACATTCCTGCTGATCAGTTGCATATATATGTAATTGTTTTGTATTTCCACTGCTTTTTTATGGACTATTTGTATAAAAACAAATGTTGTTTTTCTTTTTTCTTTCTCGGAGCTTTTCTCCTCGGGCCTCTACTGAAAATGGACATATATGCAGTTATACTAGCCCAGTCAAAAAATGTAAAATAAATAAATAAATACAAATAAAATAAATCTATTACACTGATAAGAGTAAAATATGCTGAAGTGTTAATGTAGCTTCACCTTCAGCAGTAATATGAGTAAGTGGAGGTGGGGGTGGGGATATCCTTCCAGCAGATTCAACACTACAAACATAACACACTGGTGCATGACTTAACAAATTAAATTATTAGTCTATGAATTTGTCTTACATACATTTAACTCAGTGTATTTTTTCCTTGTAAAATTTTGCAACTGCAAGTGAACTTCAGCTGTGCAAGTTCTTTAGGTAGTGGGTTGTTTCACTGGGAGAGAGAGAGAGAGAAAGCAAGCACAAGTTAATAAGAATATCTTGATGGTTGAACTAAATAGGTGCAGTACTATTTGTCTATACTCATCCACATTAAGTAACCTTTGGCAAACAAGTAGTGCACTATATTTCACAGTTGTGCATTTCACCTTTCTAGCCTTTAAACAGGACAATAAGAACACTTACTAGAGATATTTGTAGGTATACATGTTTGTGATTACTAAGAACAAAAATGTTGGCTTCCACAGTATAGAAGGAGAGAAAGAAATTATAAGCTAACAGGAGGTGTGTGTTTGCATGCAAATATAGGGTTACTGAAATGTAGGTTTACAGATGTTAGAGAGACAGGTAGCATGCCTATCTGTTAGTTCCCACTCTTTGCTATACAATATACAGTCTGTACCTCTGCTATTTAAGCACTTAGAAAAAGGCAGCCGGCTAGAGTGTGTAGCATACATGAAAAAAAGAAGCAGCCTTAGTCAATGACAAAACTCTTTACAAATAGAAACTCTCGTGTATTAACAAGTGCCTACAATATCCAGTAACTGTGTTGTTCGTGTAAACATAAAATCAGGTATAACGATAGAAGCCTTCAGTAGGAGGGACAGACATATTTATAATCATAACATAAACATATGCACTACAGATTAGCAGGGAGAAAACAAAATAAACACTTAGCCAGATGGCAATAGACTTACTTGATGCAACTGCAGTACAAACAGCAAAAAAAAAAAAAAAAAAAAAAGACTGTTTTACAGTATGATTCAGAGAAACTAATAGCCAGTAGACACTTGCTTATATAATTGCTACACTTTAAAAGCAGAAAGACAACATTTAGTTGCTATTACTGAAACCTAGAGCAAAAAGTCAGTAGAAACATGCTGATATATTTACTACATATTAACAGCAAAAGATACAACACTTAGCCAGAGTTAAACACAGTGAAATCTTTGTTGTATTTTTCTAGTACAAGGTTTAACCAAAATGAAATAAACCATACAGTTAAGATAATACAAGAATCAAATGTACCTTATTGTAGAGCGAAGCAGCTGGATGACTCTGAGTTTGGAGCCACAAAGGCAAAAAAGTAGTGGGAGACCCAGCTGAGAAGGAGGGAGGGCCAGTCAGTTCCTTCAGTGGAAAGCAGTTACAGACAAGGTGACTGAACTCTAAAAACTTGACCTGATTCACAGCATCTAATTTTATAGTTATGGGCTTTTCAATGTTTTTTCCAGGGATCTATTACACTGATAAGTGTAACATATGATTAAGTGTTAATGCAGCTTCACCTTCAGCAGTAAAATGCCTATGAGTAAGTTGGGGTGGGGTGAGGATATCCTTCCAGCAGATTCAACACTACAAATATGACACAACAGTACATGACTTAACAAATTAAATTATTAGTCTATGAATTTGTTTTACATACATTTAACTCAGTGTATTTTTCCTTGTGAAATTTTGCAACTGAAAGTGAACTTCAGCTGTGCATATAAATCCCTATTATATGTACCGATACCAGTGACAACTGGGGCAACTCGGGATAATATGGCTAGGCTTGTAAGGTTCTAGGGAATACCTCTCAACCTGGTAGAGCAAAAAATCTGGACAAAACCATAAAAATGGGGGCCAAAGGCACAAACATAGGGCCAATGGCACAAACATAGACCCAATTTGTAGCTATTACTCTTAGAAACATAGAAATATGATAGAATAACAGGTTTTGCATAAGCATGAATTTTATAAAGGATATGAAGTCTAAGACTCAAATGTTTCTCATTTTCTGACTTTAATCCTGAATGATTTGCCAATGATTTGTCAGAAAACCAGAATTTTTTTTGGAGAAACAGACCAAAAATATGTGGCAAAAATCTGGACATTCTGCGAAACTCTGGACAGTTGAGAGGTATCCTCTACAGCCGTTACTCTAGTAATCTCCTATGAACCTATACCACTGACAATTGGGGTGACTTGGGATAAGTATGGCTTGGGTTATAAGGGCTCTAGGGTTGTTAGCTTAGTACCCCCTTATGAACCTATGAGCCTATGAGTGTTAAAGTCAAATAAATAACATTAAGAATTTACCTTATATGCCTTTACTCAGGAACAACACTTCAGGATGTGCAAACAGAAATTTTATTTTTAACAGCGCTGGGAGACGGTCTTCATAGCAAATGTCAAAATAGTCTCTCTGAACAGAGATAAACCACATTTTTTTATACGTTTTTCTTATCAAACCTAGTCATGCACTTTCACTATGTCACAATGACTGTGTCCCATAGAAAACTTTGCAAATGTCCTCATCCCTCGTGATTTTCACCTCAGACTTCACGTGAACACCTTTCTATACATGATTCACCTGCTTCCAAGGGGTCTTGTTTCTGATCTTGGATGTCTCAAACCTACCCTAGCAACAATCACTCCTAGCCTGGAGGAGTCAGGCTAACAAATTCCTTTTTGTAATAACTACATGTCAAACTTCATGTAACACGTACTATTCTCTCTTATTACATACTAAAAGAATACAGTTTAAAATGAACAGTAATATTGTGGCTTATGAAGCTATATTTTTTCCCAGCCCTGCATACAAATTATATTTGCTTTTTAACAATCATATTATAGTATCATTAATAAACTGAAATTAATATACATTTTAATAAGCTGGTCTTGTCCCATAACAGTTGTCCCCCTCTGACACTATCAGTGTCATACCATATAATTATATTTTTATTTTTTTAACTTGATAAAATGCGCCTCAGCGTCATAGTAGTCATCATCATTTTTTGTCAAAATAGAACTGTCATTGATTTGTGCATGCAGTGGCATTTCATGTGCAGGCGAGGTTAAACATCTTGTAATCACTGCCTTTAGAATAGAAAATACCAAAATGATTACAAATATAATAAAAAGTACAATGACAATACCCTGGATTATGCGAGTTCCCAGGTTACCAAAAATACTGCCCTTTGTTTCATGAAGTTTGACAGTTTTTCCTGTTTATCATGATAGTCACTAATATATGAACAGCAATGACTCCTTATGAGGTCACATGACCCCCCCCCCTTTGCAGCAAGCATTACATCAAGTGCCATTTGATTTTAACACCCCAGTTTGCATTTTAGTCATTTTTTTTGATTTGCCATCCTGATGTGATGTGAAGTTTTGTTGGCCACCTCCTGCAGAATTTGGGCAAGTATGGTGATTTCAAGCATTGTCCTTTGCACTCCATACCCAGTATTAAAAACTGAAAATACTTGCTCAGTCCAGTGGATTGCTCACTTATTTCTTAGTCTACCTGCTGGTGGGTGTTCAAAATGTTGAATAGCAGGAGTAATATAGCCTACAAAGCAACATCCAGGCCAGTCTGTAGGCAACCAGGGGTAGGCACGCTTATTACAGATGTAGTAATGGTCACTTATTATGTCCATGCCACACCCCCAGTCATAGCTTTTTAAGTGCAAAGAGTTTAATACACTTTTATGCCTGGTGTCATTACATTTTGCTTTTTTTTACTGGTACAGTCCCATTTCTGGCATAACATGTGTCTCCATGATGCGTGTGGTTGCAAGTTGAAGAAACACAACATTTGAAAAATCAGTTACATTATGATAGGTTAAGCTGATGTCATTAAGGTCCTTTTCAAATGACACCTGTGATGCAGGGATAAGAATCCTGCCTTAGAATAATGAGGTACATGCAAACATATTTAGCAGTTTGTTTTGTTAAGATTTTTGGCATATTGCCGAAGGACCAGCAAGAAACTGTTTCTCTCGACCAGTTTATAGAAGGGAACAGCAGCAGAAACAAAGCAAAAGTACCTGTTGTCACTGGATTCATCATGGATTGCTACTGAAGATGGCGTTTTCACTGGGCAGATGATTTATCTGTCACACCTCGATCTCCCTCTGCTGGCTGTGATGATTTGTCTGGGATCCCCACATGACAGGTCTTCTTGCAATGAGATGAATGGATCTACGCTAGTAGTCCTGCACAGCGAACAATGGTCAGGGTCATCAGCAGGACCTGGAAAGGACCCTTCCACCTTGGGCTGAGACTGTTCTTCCGATGGAAATCTTTTTTATGTGGACCCAATTAGCCAGTTGTAGTTGATGATAATGTTGGTCAGGAGGGTTTGATAATGCTGTTTTTACTGTTTGATGATATTGCTGCAAAATTTTGAGGAGTTTCCTACAATAACAAATAATAGCATTATTTGACAAAGTTAAATTGGCATTTCCCACTGGACGGGTAGCTGAAAGGGCCATGGGTCTCCCCATTAATATTTCATACAGACTCAACTTCCTGGTGGCATTTAGTGAGGCCCTCATACTCATTAATGGTAAAGGAAGGGCTTTGGGACACTTTAAATGGGTTTCAGCACAAATCTTCAAATTTTTATTTTTAAGGTTCCTGTTTACCCTTTCCACTAATCCAGATGACTGTGGATAGTTGGGGCAGTGAAGATTCAACTTAGTATTAAAAATGTTACATAGTCCCTTAAGCAATGCATTATTAAAATGTGTTCTCTGGTCGCTATTAATAGAACATGGTATACCAAATCTTGGTATATAGTCATACAAAATTTTTTTGACAGCTGTGACTGCATCTGCTTTGTGACATGGGTAAGCTTTCACCCATGCAGAAACATAAAGACCATAACCAAGATAAATAGAAAATGATTAGCCTTAGGCAACTGGATGAAGTCCAGCTGTATGTTAACAAAAGGTCCCCAAGCTGGAGGTAAACATGCAGCCTTACTGCTGGCATGTTTACTTACATTATATTTTAAACATACACTGCAATTTTATACATAGTGAAGTATCAAAGAGGAGACATGAGAGGCATACCAACTTTGGGTAATTTGATTAAATAAAGCTGTCTTACCTGTATGGGCTGGTAGATGACATGCCCTTACCAAGTAAGGTAGCAAAGAGGCAGGAGCCAACAGTCGGCCATCCAGATGTCACCATATGCCATCATAGGATTTTCTGCATCCATCCTTGAGCCACCTCAGAACTTCTCCCTGTGATGCTTCAGCTTGAAAGGCTTATGACTTTTTAAAATCAAACACATCATTACTGTTGGAGTTTGTCATAGTTACATGCATAGATCTTACAACAATCTTTTACTGCTTGTTTAGCAGCTTGGTCTGCCACATTGTTACCTTTTGTAACCATGTTACTGCTTGTTTAGCAGCTTGGTCTGCCACATTGTTACCTTTTGTGACCATGTTACTGCTTGTTTAGCAGCTTGTCCTGCCACATTGTTACCTTTTGTGACCATGTTACTGCTTGTTTAGCAGCTTGTCCTGCCACATTGTTACCTGTTGTGACCATGTTACTGCTTGTTTAGCAGCTTGTCCTGCCACATTGTTACCTTTTGTGACCATGTTACTGCTTGTTTAGCAGCTTGGTCTGCCAAATTATTGCCCTTTGTTATAGCATCTATGCCCTTTTGATGGGCACAACATTTGATTACAGACAGCTTTTTAGGTAACAAAAGTGCATCTAACAATGATTTTATGTACCCTGAATTTTTAATTTGATTTCCTGAAGAGGTTAAAAACCCTCTCTCTCTCTAAAGTTGCCCAAAGTCATGTACCACCCCGAAAGCATAACGGCTGTCTGTAAAAATACTGGCCACCTTATCTTTGGCTAACTCACAGACTTTTTGCAAAGCCACTAGCTCAGCTATTGGAGCAGAGTGAACACCCTCTAATCTTTGTTGCAACAATATTGTTTCCTCGGTGCAGACTGCTATTCCTGAGATCAACTTTCCTGTTTGATCTGTTCCACAGGAACCATCCACAGACAGATGCATGTCATCACTGGGTATAGGAGTGTCCTTTAAGTCCTCCCTAGGAGAAAGCAAATAGTTACACACACACACAATCATGCTCTTTATCATCATCATCAGTAGGCAACAGCGATGCAGGATTTAGAACAGGACAGCAGATCAGAGAAATAGATGGATCAGAAAGAAGTGCAAGTTCATATCTAATTATATATGCAGTCAAGAAGGAATGAGTTTTATTTTAAGTAATAACGATGATTCAGAGTGACAGATAGCTACTGTAAGATCCTACTCTGAGATACTAAATGACTAAGATAACGTACCTGAGGTAATCATAGCTGTAATTTGTTTTGTTGACACTTTGTGTCCTTTTTTTTTTTTGCAAGGATATTCAGAAAATGCAAGGTATTTCCTGCAAAGATAGTCAGAAGATGTAAGGTATTCTGTTAACATTGCTGAAAGGAATTTGGTATTTGGTGCTATCAGTAAATCATTTACATATTGTACTAAGACAGACCCACCCGGAAATGTCACATTCTCCAAATCTTTTGTAGAATTTGAGAAAATAATAAAGAAGATTTAGTATATCCTTGTGGCAACAGGGTCCAGGTATATTATTGTCCCTGATAAGTAAAAGCAAACAGAAACCGACTGTCAGGGTGAATTGGTATAGAAAAGAATGCTGAACATAAATCTATCACAGAAAAGTAATTAGCTGTAGGTGGTATGGGACTCCGTATTGTTGCTGGATTTAGAACAACAGGAAAAGTAGGTACTGCATTACGTACAACCCTTAAGTCTTGTACAAAGTATCCTTTCCTGACTTTTTCACTGGAAAAATAGTATTACAAGGGCTTTTAGCTAGTATTATTATTCTTTGATATATTAGAGACTGAATTACAGGTTTGATTCCCTGCTCTGCTTCTGGCTTTAGTGGATATTGTGGAACTCTGGGGAGAGGTTTTGATGGATTTAATTTTATTTTTACTGGTTCTGCTGATTTCAGTATATCCACTTTATTTGCATGCTTAGCCCACAAGTTGGCAGGTACTTGCTGTAGTAACTCTTTATTTGCCTGTTTGCTTCCAGCAGGTTGTTCTTCAGCTTATGCTAAAGCTGCCAATACTTCCCCCTCTGATTCTGTTGAAACATTTAGATACACCCCTTCTAGGGTACAGTAAATAGTACAACCTGGCTTACATAACAAATCTCTTCCTAGTAGGTTTACTGGTACAGTAATACTCAAAAGAAAAGAATGCTTTTCTTCAATCGGACCTAAAGAAATGGGGATGAGTTCTGAAACAGGGTACATAACAGTAGCATTTGCTACACCAACTGCCTTTACTTTGTTTTTATACTGGTATTTAACTGTCTGAAGTAGCTTTTAATACAGACCTAGTGTTGCCAGTTTTACCAAGAATAGAATTGGCTTTGCATTTATTTTTAATTTAACATAGGGTCCTTTTTGATTCAGTGGCAGCAAAGGGATTAAGATTTATTTTTGTTTTATTACCCTGCCATAGTCAGTACTGTGATTTGTAGCACTTAATAAGGACTTTAAGTCTTTTTCCTGACAGTCTATAAGCACTTGCTTCATTTCATTTTTGTACAAGGTTTGCAAACCCTGCACGAAGGCAGCTGCAACAGCTGGTTTAGCTTGTTCATTTGGATCCGGCATTTTTAAATGTTTAGCAAACACTGCTTTAAGATTACTCAATCTGCAGGGGTTTTCTCTTTATTTTGTCTACATGCCTGACACACATGTGTAATTTACCAGTGCTATCCTTTTATTTATTAATACATTTCCTGTGGGAATAAAATTTATTTTAGCCTTTTTAAGTAACTGTGTTTTATTTCATTGGAGTAACTTTTCGAAGTATCTGGTTTAAATTTGTCAAAGTAGGGTTGTAATAGTTTTTTTTTTTTCGATTTCTCCTTAAACCTTTATGGATGTTTTTTTTTTCTTTCAGTTAGAAAACATTTTGGCACAAACATAGGACCAATTTTTAAATATTACTCTTAGAAACATAGAAAAATTATAGAATAACAGGTTTTGCATGAGCATTCATTTTTTAAAGGATATGAAGCCTAAGACTCAAATGTTTCTCATTTTCTGACATCAATCCTGAATGATTTGCCAATGATTTGTCAGAAAACCACAATTTTTTTGGAGAAATAGACAAAAATATGTGGCAAAAATCTGGACATTCTGTGAAACTCTGGACAGTTGAGAGGTATCCTCTACAGCCATTAGTCTAGTAACCTCCTATGAACCTATACCACTGGCAGTTGGGGTGACTTGGGATAAATATGGCTTGGGTATAAGGGCTCTAGGGTTCTTAGCTTAGTACCCTCCTATGAACCTATGAGACACAACAGCAGTAAAAGCATTGACTTGCAGTAATTAACCCTATATGACATCTCTGAAGCTCACCCTATATTGAATTATGCCATCACTTCTAGGCTAAGGTATGTATATATCAAGTGTATATCCAAATAGCTGAAAAATTCTGAAATTAAATTAATGAATTTTCTTTTCAGTGCTATCTTGAGAAACAGATTGAATCCGGTAAAAGTGTGTTAAACATGAAGATTGTTCATCAAATTTACGTCTATTCATTTATATTCCAGGAAAAGATCAGGAAGAAAACATATTTCATTCAATCTGTATCAATATATTTATATTTCAGGAAAAGATCAGGAAGAAAACAACTTTTAAGATGAAAAATGATAGGGGGTTAATTCATACCTTGTAAGTAGGTGATAAAATATAACAGAGGAAATGCCTATGGAGAATGTCAGCTTTGTAGAGGAGAATAAGACGTCAAAACTTATTAAATGAAACCATGACCAAGAAAAGAGATGTATGGTATATACAAATACTGGTTGAATATATATTGGTGGGAAAGGATGGTATTTATTAAAAGAAGGGGACATAAAGTACTTAATATAGGATGACAACAGCAAGCAAGTATAAATATTTATGAGATATTAGACATAAATTAAATCATAAGTGTTTCTCTACAAAAGAGCTAGTTCTTTATTAGGTGTTAGAAAAACAAATGTTTCTGTGGAGAAATTGAAACGTGATCATTTTCAGTGTAAAAAAATAAAAAAATGGAAGGTGTTACAAAACAAGTTTAATAAAGCTAGCTTAATGAGAAAGTTTTGCATTTTGCATGGAAAGAATCATGAAGTAATTGTAATAGTATGAATATGCTTGTATAGTTTAAATAAAGAAAGCTGTACTTTTTTAATAAGTACTATGGGACATATTATGTTCATCTGAGCTATTACATGTTCAGACATACAAAACATTGGTTTAATGTTTTTATCTAAAGGATAACACTTCAAGAGTGTAGCATTTCCATTTTTGTTTTACTACAAAGTCAGTGATGGACATAAGTCTAAGTACCTGGTGTGGGATAGAATTCACAGAGGAGCCACTGATATTGTCTATGGGAATACACAAGGCTTTAGATGGCTACCGATGTTTGTACAATAGAAGAATGGAGCCATAACTTTGCTCCAAGCCAATTCAAGTTGAGTTTGTCAGCCTAGGTGATATAAGAACTGGCTGGAGTGCAGTGAAAGTGAATGTCAGCTTACCGAAATTTGGGCCTGGACTTCTAGATGCTTCACCACCTGAATGGCACCTGAGATAGCATCATTCACAGTTGCTATGGAGGCACACTCTATCAAACAGTTATTTACTGTCGAAACAGGAACCACAGCTAATCAAGAATGGTCACTGTCATCTGTCCAGATAGTCCAGGAAAGTAATGCATCTATCAGGTGTTAGGTGGAAGGTACGGCTAATGGCCACTTTATGCTGCTGTTAAGGATGACTCTGTGAGGGTGGAGTGGGGGGATTTGGAAATAATAATACCTTTTGGTAGCTTGCTGAAATAATGCCTTTCTCCTCAGTTTATCTCCATGGGACAGTCGTGTTCTGGGAATATGTACCTGCAGGCCAGTAGAGCAACAGAGGTGTTCACACCAAGCAGTTGATCCAAGCCCATTTGAGAAGGGAGTGAGCAAGGTACTTGACAAAAATTTAAAATTTTGTTAATATAAAAATTATTTTTATAATAGAAGGTTTTAGATTGCTTTAAAACAGTTAACAGCTATGTCTGTTTACTTCAAGATAGACAAGTGTAATACACTGACAATGTATCACTCAAAGATGTAGCAGGTTTTGTGTGCGTATTAACTAAGATATGCTACAAAATGAACAGTCAAACTTGGTTCCAGGATATAGCAGAATATAGCCCTGACTATGGTCTAGATAATCTAGATTTGAGTAGTGGCTGATGTGCTCGATCAGTCAGGCAGGGGATGGTAGGAGTTTGCAGCCTTCACAGACTCATCCGTCCAGGGGGATGGAATTGTAGTTCCAGTCACTGGCTGCATTAATTGGGCAGCAAGTCATGCCTTGCTGGCTCCAATGATCCAGTACAGGCTTACCACAACAGTGATCTTAACCCTTATTAACATGTATGTGGAAGCATGCGCATGCCTAAGAAGGACATAGCAGGCCATCGCAATGCCACAAGCACCTATATTACATATCAGAGGTGGGCTTCAGGATAAAAAAAAAACACCACCCATCCATGTTAATGAGGCCCTCAGTAGACTGGTGAAAAAGCATCATTAGGATCTGAGGAAGGAAGAGAATTAATAATGAGACTGGCTCTCCTCTGTGGCTCCCTTGGGCCACTGTCCAGATGGTCACTGACAGGATGTGGGGCAAAGGAAGGCTAATGGTTCATAGATGACTGCAACACCAAATGGCTTTCATAACTACCTGGCTGACAACTCCCTCCAGTCAAAACTCACCTGAGCTAATGGCCACATTCCCACCCACAGAGAATTGTAGGGCTGACATTCAGCAGAAGAGCTGATGGACAACTGATAGGGAAGTAAAAAAATAAACAGAAAAAATAAATAAACAGTCCTAACATTCCCCATGTCTTGTGTCTGAAGTTGGAGTGCTGCTGTGACTTAGCATACAATAGCAGTGCAACACTTTTCATTTGTCTACAGTTTACCGAAAGATGCTACTTAAGCATAGCATAATTTATCATATAACCTTTCTCAGTAATGGGTGCCGAGCCATAACAAAGTGTACCATTTTTATTTATAGTTGCAGTGCAGTCAGAAAATAAACTTTGTGTATTTCTGAATCTATTTACAATGTATTTACCTTTACCTAAGGTGTTGACTTAGTTTAATTTAGCATGGTTTTACTCTTAGCTTGTTTATTCCTTTAGTGCTTTATAGAAATGTAGTTGCAGTCTCAACATTTCTGCCTAGATATTACCTTTTCCAGAACTTTCCAATATATTATTTTCCTATTGACAACATGTATGACTCAATTCAAAAGTGGTTGTACAAGAAGGCTTTGCTTATTATAATTTATACCATGAAGAGTAAGAGTGACATGAAAACACAGTTAAATCAGTAAAAGAAAGCAATTATCTGACTTTAAAAACAGCAGTTACTGAGGTGAGTTATGCAGTCACATTTCAAATGTTCTGTATGCAAAACATAAAACACATACCTGCTTGTTCAGGGATAATTATTAGTTGCCAAATAAACTACAAAATCTTACTACATTCATCAATCTCAGTCGTGTGTGCAGTTGCCTCTCATGCTCACTTTCAAACAGATGTAGTCCATGGAGAACCACAGCTATGGTCCAAATTCTGGAAAATGACTATTAATCACTTTTCCGTTGTAGGAAAAGTACCTGACAAAGTTTCAAAGTTTTGTTGATCAACTTTCAGTGCTGTTAAGTACTAATCTCACACTAAAGCATAACAGTGGCCACCACAGAACAGCATTTAAAGATTTTTTCAGCTATAAAAGTTGTTATGCACTTGGCTGCATGTCTGACTGTCTCTCTGTCTTTTTATTGCATGGACATACACACACACACACACACACACACACACACACACACACACACACACACACACACACACACACACGCACATAAACCAAACAAAAGTTTCCTATAGAATACTATACTTTGCCCACTGTCTGGATGCTGCAGAAAATGTTTATGATTTTTAAAGCTGTTAACCACTTTCTCAAGGACTGAGAAACATCCTTACTTCCTGTTGCAAGTAGTTCCATTTCGGTGACAAAATGTAATTCAAGGATGCTATGGCTTCAACGAGAAATGTAGATCAGAGTGTGCATTGTGACTTTAAGAAGCATTTCAAAGTTAGGGCACATGCGTATAAATAGAGAGCACGTGCAGGCAGCAGTGCCATTTTAAATAAACAGCCAGAGTGTTAACATGTATGAGTGCAGTACTCAGTCTGTTTATAAGTTTATTTACGTTTAAGTTAATAAGCCTCAATTCTGATGTGTTTGTATGTAATACACCTGTGTGAACTGAACCCACAACCATTCATCTGTTTTATTCTGACCGGACGAGTGACATGGTGTCAGAAGTGGGATGTCTGAATGATATGGTGTCAGAACCTGGATGTCTGAGCAACAAGAAGCCAGAGGTTGAGCCATAAGATGCACAATTAGAAATGGAGGTATATAGAGGTATGACTCATCCCACACTGCTCAAATGATTGAAAAAAGGTCAGAAATGAATTTCAGGTAATTAAAACTCGCATAAATTATTTATTTCATAAATAAAATGATACGAAGCATTCACAAAGCACAAAATCAATTATTAATCAAACACAAAACACAAAACACATTATTGATTAAACAAACGAAAAGCACAAAACATATTATTGATTAAACGAAATGTTCGAAACTATGATATTTGATAAAATTATTCGAAATACTTATGAGAGCATTTAGAATTACTTCTGATTTGTTTAACGAGCATGTTAAAAGTAATGAGCATGATAGAAGTTAAACCAGTATAATGAGTACAATAAAGGGGCAAAATGAGCATGAAAAAGTAAAGCAACTGCATTTTTTTAGTAAATGACCATGTTTTGTGATATGAGCTAACATTTCTCATTGACTAAAGCATTTAAAATATAACTAGAGTTGTTCAAATTATCTCAGAGAGTGCAAAGTGTTTACAGTTTGTGCTTTATTATAGAACAATTATTTCAAAGAGTTTACTGTGTGCAAAGTACAGTTATTTTGCAAAGTGCAGTCAGAGTACAGTCATTTCGAGAAGTTTCTTGTGCTGTGTATAGTTCATTTGCAAAGTGCAGTCATTTTAAAGTGTTTCTTACACTGTACAGAGTTATTTCACATAGTCTAGTTTTTTTGAAGAGTTTCTTGTGCTGTGTGCAGCTCGTTCACAAAGTGCAGTCATTTTGAAGTGTTTCTTACACTGATAGGAGTGGTCTCACAACGTACAGTGATTTCAAAATGTTTCTTGTGCTATGGAGACTTATTTCACAAAGTTTTTTTCAAAGATTCTATTGTGTTATTGAGCATAATTATAAGTTTCTGGCATATATTTCTGACATATATGTCTGTATGTTTGTGCATAATTCCAAGGGTCTTTATTACTGTGTTGGCATGGCAGAGGCATTTTGCAGACCTAGTCGACTTGTGTTTGATCATAATATTGCAGAAAATTAAACAGTATTCGAGCAGGAATATGATATTTTCCTGCAAGCAGCTTTTTCTGATAAAGATGCACATACGAGGGCATTTATTCTGCTTAATCTAGTGAGATTAGAAGCCATTGAAAGAGAACATTTATTTGTGTATGCACTAGCAGTATATGCAGGAGTAGGGGAAATCTGTCACATTGTTGTACAAGATGAATCAGGGGAGGATCCTGAGTGCTTGAAATGTAAATTTAGATAAATGTGTAACCCCCAGACAAAAGTTACTTTGGAGAGGCACTTATTTTATGCACAAGACCAAAAGTCCGGAGAAACTTATATGTAAATAAGTAGTGGGCTAGCTGACCCTGTGAGCCATTTTAAGCCTAACCAGTTTCCCTTAGTGTGAATCAAACTCTGTATTTCTTGACTGAGAGGTAAACGGCTTAACCATTATACCAACCCCCAACTTTTGCAGCTTACATTACTGACTTGAAAAACAAAGCTTAATTGTGCAGATTTGGTGATTTGAAAGACAAGTTGATAAAGGACAGGCTTGTGTGTGGTGTTAATAATGTTGCAGTGAGAAATATTTTGCTTTGAGACAGTGATTTAACATTGAGCAAAGCCAGAGAGATTTGTCAAATACACAAGTTTACAGAAAGGCACACAAATATGCTTGCAAGTGATAAGAGCATGGTTTCAGCAGCCTCTAGAGCAAAAGTAGACAGCATGCTGCACATGGCTAACAGAAGCAGGCCTAAGCACATGGCAGCTGCAGCCCCTGCGGGGCTTCCAGGGAGAGCCATTAGCTTTCCAGGAAGTTCTAAGACTAGCTCAGTAAAACAGAAATGCTCAGTGCAACATAAGAGTGAGTCAGCAAAACCCAAGTCAAGTCTCATTGTTAACTGTTGTAATTGTGGTGCCAATCACAAGCCCAAAAGAGAAAAATGTTTAGCATTTGATCAGCAATTCCACAAGTGTAAAAAATGGAACCACTTTTAAAAGCTTTGTAAATCAAGCAAGCCTCATTCCTTTATTAAGAAAGGTCACTCGAAAAAAAACAAGTTGATCATATAGAAAGCTGCAATTCTGCTTTTTATGTGGATGATGTATCAGTGGTTGGTGAAAAGGTTAATGCAGTAGATTTGTTGGCAAAAAACAAAGTGTTTTGTACTGTCCTGACTAATATTAAGCCCACAGAGCTCAAAGTGGACACTGGTTCAAAGTGCAATGTTATGTCAGCAGAAACATTTTCTAGAGTAAGAGCTGGTGAATAACTTAATTTGGCCAGTTGTGCAAAGCTTGTTGCTTATGGAGGTGAAAAGATTCAAACCGAAGGCTCAGTAGTGCTTTCAAGCTATTCAGCTGGGAACAGTTACAGCTTGCAGTTTTATTTAGTCAAAAGACCTGTACAGTCATTATTAGGTCTCAGAGACAGTTCAAAAATGAAACTGCTTTCCTTTACCAAAGAAGTTCGTGTAAGCACATGTCCCAGTTCCAGTTTCACTGATATTATTTTCACAGAGTATGCTGATATTTTTAAAGATAAGCTAGGCAAACTTCCGGTTGTGTACTCCATGAAATTAGACCCAGAGGTCAGTCCAGTAGTCAGACCAGCGAAAAGAGTTCTGATAGCTATGCAGGACAGAGCCAAAGTCCATTTAGATAAAATGGTGCAGCAAGGTGTGATTTGTCCAGTTACAGAACCAACTGAATGGGTGCCCTCCATGGTAGATGCTCATAAGAAAAGTTCAGATGAAATCAGAATATGTATTGACCCAAGAGGCTTAAACAAAGCATTAAAGAGACCCCAACCATCCTATGAGTATAGTCAAGGAAGTTGCTACCCTCATGCCAAATGACACTGTTTTTTCTGTCTTAGATGCAAAGAGTTCATTTTGGCAATTAATGCTTGATTGCAAATCTTCACTACTGGCTACATTCAGTGCACTATTTGGTAGATACATATTTTTTTCTCAGAATGCCTTTTGGAATAAATTCTGCCAGTGAAGTCTTTTAGCGTGTAATGAAGCAATTTTTTTTCAGGCTATCCATATGCTGTAATAGTAGAGGATTTACTAGTTGGAGGCAATGGAGAAGCAGAGCATGACAGAAACCTCAAGAAAGATCTAGAAAGAGCACATGAAGTGAATCTAAAGCTCAATTCTCTGAAATGTAAATTCAGGCTACTAGAAGTTACTTATGTCAGCCATTTATTTACCAGTTCAGGCTTATGACCAGATCCTTCCAAGCAAACAACCATTCTTGAGATGCCATCTCCAGACAATGACCAAGCCTTACAGCCTTTTCTGGGTATGGTTAACTATTTGGGCAAGTTTATACCAGACTTCAATGAATTATCAGCACCCTTAAGAGAGCTGACACACAAAAATGTTACCTGGTCCTGATTGGAACAACACAAGAGAGGATTTGAAACAGAAAATTGGCTTTCCACCTACGTTAAGATAGTATGATGTCCATAAACCAGTAATTCTTTCTTGTGATGCTTCAGAGTTTGATCTTGGTGCAGTTATTCTTCAAGAGAATAGACCAGTAGCCTATGCATCTAGAACTCTTACCCAAACTGAGATGCAGTATGCACAGATAGAGAAGGAACTTTTGGCAATTGAGTTTGGATGTTTGAAGTTCCATGATTATATTTATATCCGAGTTATCCAGAGTGAGACTGATCATCATCTTATAGTCACTATTTTAAAGAAGCTTATGCATACAGGTCCAGCAAGACTACAAAGAATGATGCCCATATTATAAAAGTACAACTTTAAAATGGTCTATACAAAAGGCAAACTTCTTTATCTCACTGATACCTTATCCAGATTGCCCAGAAATACCACAGAAAAGCTTGATACAGAGAATTTTGACTTCATTGTCATGGAAGTGCATAATTTTTCTACCACAAGACTTGATGAGCTCAGAGATCATACAAAGACTGATCCAATTTTGCAAAAGCTCAACTACTTCATCAATGCTGGATGGCTGTTAAAGCAATCTTATGTACCATCAGAAGTGCAACCTTATTTTCCTTACATTGATGAGATGTTGATGGAAGATGGTATCATTTTCAAATGTTCTAAAGTTGTTGTTCCTACTTCCTTACATAAGTGCCGGAAGCTGTTGAAGACTGGGGTGGGGGGTGAGAGGGGCACTTAGTGATCTAAATGGCAATTTTTAAAAACACTATTTACTACCACAACATAATTTAACTTAGAAGACATTTTAAGCTTAGCCAATTTCCCTTTTGGTGCTTGAATTAACATTTTCTGATTGGTCTTACCTATCCCATGGCTGATAATTGTACATTAGCCCTAGTGAAAATAACTGTGATCATACCATAGATAATTTTAGGGGACACATGTAAGAGATGCAGCATTTAGGAATTGCCTCTATCTATTAGTGGCATGAGGGGCAATCCAGGAGTACATTTTCTATTAGCCATCCGTAGATCCAAGTTGCATTTGAATATGGACAGGAAGGAGCTTTGTTTTACTTGAATGGATAGTCTGTAACCCCCTGTCCCTTCAGCAGCAACCCCCTCCCCAGCCACTCCAGTGTTCCATTAGTTGGCTATTTCTCCTCAGTTACAATAAACACTGTTCAAACCTGTCAGTGTTCATACTGTTTTCTTATTTATCTCTACAATGATTACAGAAATTGAAATAAAATATCACAAACACTGAGTCATTTGCTAATCAAACAATACAGTCTTGCAATGAAAACAGACTTAGCATGAGCAGTAAACTTCACTGCCCTTGAAACTCACATTCATTGACACAACATTAAAACCCACATTCAAATAAAATACATCTGGCCAGTGAAGGACTACGCTTACCTTTGGATTCTTTTCAAATCACAGGCTCCTTGCACACATTTTTAGGGACGTGCATATATGTATGTGTTCTTTGATTCACCTTCCTGATTGTATTAAATTATATTCCTTGTAAAATACAGCACCACCTGTTAGAATGTGTTTTAAATTCGTAGTTTTCAACAGTCTTCTAGTAAGCAATGAAACAAAATGTATGAACCAATAATGACAAAACTACCAATTTCAGAAAATTTCAACAATAAAAGGCCATTCAAACTTCTGTCATTACAATCCACCAATATCAGTATCTCCACTGAAAATGGGCCAATGGCTCAGTTGGACTAACCCGGTTAACAAATGGCAGTAAATATGCAAAATCTCTGAATAAAGTCATCTAAATAATTCCACATTAAAGGTATCTGTATCTAATGAAGAGGTTGCTAATAGCAAGCAACTTCATATTTCATTGTTTCATCTACAAATAAAGTGCCTGTTGCCCTTGAATAATAAATTACCTATGTTACATTATGTTAAATAAAATCAAGAGTCCAATACACATGAGGTTCAGGTTCAAAAGTTTACTAGTGTACACCAGGAGGCAAAAAACGTACAAGTACAGAATTTTTTCTGACATGAAACAGGAAGAATACAATTTTATATAGTCTTTACATTCAAGCTGTGCCCACCTTACTGACATGGTATGTCACAGGGCATCTACATCACTCTAGCTTACAATGTTCTATTCATTGATTTATGCTGATGCTGTATATTTTAAAAAAGTTTTCCTCTGGTAACAATACGGCCTTGCTATCCACCTGGTCAGCCATAATGTCGCTCTGTAAAGTTACTTCTTCAAGGCTTTAAACTAGTCCGAATACAATAGCAGATTCAGTCTTTTAATACACTTCTTTGTTCCCTGTAACACTTTCCCAACAGCTGCATATTATCTTAGTAACACATATACAAGGCCAAATCATCCCAGCAGGAAAGAGCAGAAGATTTCATTATTTCACATATTTAATTTCCTGACCCAGCAGATAATCACTTGTGAAAAGCATAAACATTAAAACTTGCTGAGCTGGCAGCTGCCAGGGCCAGAGGTCAACTTGCTACAAGCCACACTGCAGTTTTAAAACTACTTACAATTGCACATGAATTCAGCCTTTTTGTTATATTATTAATAGAATAAAATGCATTACATACTACTTTGCTTTTAAACTAGCATTTCACATATATTCAAATGCATATTTTTCTAACACATTAAAAAAATTATAAGCTAGTAATATTGCAATAGGGAGTGGATGACAAACTGATAACAGGTTCATTGTCACTAGGTAACTCCTCCAGAGGAGAACATTCAGAGGATTGCAGCATCCACTCCCTTTAAAGTACAGCACAGTACTGTATCAGCGATCCATCTGCATACTGTGGGAGTAGAACCCACAGACTTCTGCATCAAAAGCAAGTATACTACCTGTTGTGCTACTAGCAAAGCAAGCAGACTTGGCATAAGTAGCACTAAACTTCTGTTCCCCTGAAGCTCACATCTCCTTGTAAAATCCTCAGTCAACTCCTTGAATCACAAGTGGTGAGGTCAGGCTCTTGTTTCTTGTACCTAAGGTACAGGGTTTGAGCCTGAGTAACACTAATCACCAGGTATACCTAACTGGGGCATTTTCACACACACACACACACACACACACACACACACACACACACACACACACACACACACACACACACACACACAGGCACACGCACGCACACACGCACACAGGCACACACACACACACACACACACACACACACGCATGCACGCACGCACACACAAACACACACACACTCCCCCCCAGCAGCAGCATATAACAGAAACACAATCCCTGCAGACACACACAACCCCCCTCAGCAACAGCAGCATATAACAGAAACACACACACACACACACACACAAAATCTCCCAAGCAGTATATAACTGAAACACAATCCCTGCAGACACACACAACCCCCCCCCAGCAACAGCAGCATATAACAGAAACACAATCCCTGCAGCAGCAGCATATAACAGAAACACAATACCCTACCCCAGCAGCATATAACAGAAATACAATCCCCCCAGCTGCATATAACAGAAATACAATCCCCCCAGCTGCATATAACAGAAACACAATACTCTACCCCAGCAGCATATAACAGAAACCCAACCTCCCCAGCTGCATATAACAGAAACACAATACCCTACCCCAGCAGCATATAACAGAAATACAATCCCCCCAACTGCATATAACAGAAACACAATCCCCCCAGCTGCATATAACAGAAACACAATCCCCCCAGCTGCATATAACAGAAACACAATCCCCCCAGCAGCAGCATATAACAGAAACACAATCCCCCCAGCTGCATATAACAGAAACACAATCCCCACAGCAGCAGCATATAACAGAAACACAACCCCCAGGCAGCAGCATATAGCAGAAACACAATGCTCCCAGCAGCAGCATATAACAGAAACACAACCCCCCAGCTGCATATAACAGAAACACAATCCCCCCAGCAGCAGCATATAACAGAAACACAATCTCCCCAATTGCATATAACAGAAACACAATCCCTCCAGCTGCATATAACAGAAACACAATCCCCTCAGCAGCAGCATATAACAGAAACACAACCCCCCAGCAGCAGCATATAACACAAACACAACCCCCCCAGCAGCATATAATAGAAACACAATCCTGCAGCAGCAGCATATAACAGAAACACAATCCCCTATCCCAGCAGCATATATCAGAAAGTGAAACAATCCAATTCCCCCAGCATATATCAGAAAGTGAAACACAATCCCTGCAGCATAACATCTTACCACAGACGCAATCCCTGAAGCAGCAGCTCTCCTAACCAGAAACATGACGGAAGCAGCAGCATTACCGTCTCATAACCACTGGAAGTTACATTTTGCACCTAAGTAAATCTGCGGACACTAAGCAAGTGAGATGCATGCATGGATCTTCCAGTCCTCCTTAAAGATGCCGAATTTTTGTTTTTTTTTGCTGCCGTGAGGACTAGACAAGACTATCTTGTCTTGTAAAAGTGGCAGACATGCTCCCTCCCCCTTGCTCAATGGGTCGGGTGCCTATACATCCTTACAACATGAGTACATCCAAATTTTGCATCGTGGCCACCCAGGCTCCAAGGCTATCAAAAGAAGGGGGAGAGGGCTAGTATTTCAGTCTTTTCTGTCAAAAGATATCGATAAAGTACTCTCATCTTGTTCAGTATGCAATAGTACTAAACCACATTTGCAAAAAGAGCCACTTCAGCTAAACCAGATTCCTGAACTACCTTGGTCAACAGTAGCCACTGTCATATTTGAGTGGAACAGTCAACATTACTTAGTGTTGGTAGACTCTTATTCAAATTGGTTCAAGATTGATCTGCCACCCAACCTAACATCCAGTGCTGTCATTACTAAGTTGAAATGTCATTTCTCAGTCCATGGTAGTCCACATAAAGTTATTTCTGACAATGGTTCCTAGTTTACCAGTCAGCTATTTCA